>NC_080395.1:8093125-8457500 GCF_030265065.1 Corythoichthys intestinalis
AACATGGCTAGCGCGAGACAGACTGTTGGTTTTAGCGACTCGATGTGTTTTTGGTCATGTAAAACCGAATTTACCGCGGATTGGAACATATTGCCGCTGAGTCTGGTGTACCAGGCTACGGGACTACTGTCTGCTGCATTCTGCTGCATTTGGCGCGATCCGGCGACACCGCATACAGCAATTTATATTACATTCAGTGGTCTCAAAATGCCCTAAAGAGATACACCAGGCTTGAAAATGTACACACACACCCTCCCCCGAGGGTCAGAGACCCTCCCACCACAGTCTCCTAAAATCCTTTGGGAAACACTGACCATTATTTGTACACCACTCCTCACCATCTTCGTGAGGTGCCGCATTGCCGAACACGAGCAGTGGAAGAACGCTGATCTTCTTCCCAATATGTGATGTAAAATTTAATGCCGAAAATAGCTAAAATTGTTTTTTCAAGATCAAAAGTTTACCACCAAAGAACCATAGTTTGCTTGTGATGACTCAATCAAAACGCCTTGAGAAGCAACGTTGCTTCTCTTCCCACGTCACATCGAGTACAGTGCATTTGAGCCCGTGTGTGAGTTGTTAGGAATTTAATCAAGCGAGCAGTAAACAAATGAATGAATTTTAATGCATACATGATCATTTGCTGTGATTAAGTAGAATAACTTTATGGTGTGATCACTTCTTTTTGTCACATTTTTCCCCACGGCTTCCACACCCTTCTCTGCCAGTCGCTGTTTAATCCGGCCGGGAGCGACTTTGCACGGCTTCGTCGCCGCTAGGACTCGGCCCACTCGCCAGGCTCTCAATCG
This sequence comes from Corythoichthys intestinalis, assembly GCF_030265065.1. Classification (NCBI taxonomy): domain Eukaryota; kingdom Metazoa; phylum Chordata; class Actinopteri; order Syngnathiformes; family Syngnathidae; genus Corythoichthys; species Corythoichthys intestinalis. Next base: position 8,093,935 of record NC_080395.1, read on the forward strand.
ATTCCACTTGTTGCACAAGAAAACCGCTAATCTTATTTAAGGAATACGAGCTTGTACACTGGGTGACTAGTGATGAAGAGACTAGTCAACTAGATATTAAAATTAGAAAATAGAAATAAAGTAAAACAAGTGGTAGGTAGAGTGAGAAAAAGGAGAAAAAGGACTCAGTGGCTGTACTTCCCCCAGCATTATAGCTTCTAGTGCAGCTTAGATCTATGTACAACAAAAGAACAATTGGCTAACTTGCATAGCAAAAGTCAGCAAGCTTAGATGCTATGAAATGCTAACTTTTTTTTTTCCAATGCTCTTAACAAATGGTTCAGACTCATATTCCCACAAAAAACGGCTAAATATACATATAAACTGAATTACGAATCCATTAAAAAACATTAGCCCAAACAAAAACTTAGCTTACGTTGGTCTTAACAGGGAGCAGTTGGATTCAGCCATGTGAAATGAGCTAGACCAGAGGGCAGTGTATCCACCCTAATTAATAAATTAAATGTAAACTTTCAAAATAAACCATTACAACGCCACTTTAATTAAACGAATACTCGAAGCAACAAGATTTAATTCGAATATTTTTTTCTAATCGAATACTCGAGTTAATCGATTAATCGTTGCAGCACTAGATTTGTTTATTTACATTTCAAAAACCAGAAGCCATTCATTTACGAATGTGATTGCACTTTAGTTTACATATTTAAATGTGCAGATATTAAGATTTGAATGAGGCTAAATAACATGCTTTCTCTCAAATATATTGTTATAATCATTTGTTTCGGATGTACTGTAATTATTTTCTGTATAAAAATTAATTTGGTGTTCAAAAAGTCTTTTTTTAAACTTGAGTCTTGAAAAGGAGGGGGTCGTCTTATAATCAGGGCCGTCTTATATTTGGGCCAATACGGTAGTTCAAAAGTGCAACTCCTTAGCATTCAGAAACACTAAAAGACATTAATTAAAAACATTGTGGTGGTCAGTAAATGTTACTTTTATAGAACAAGTACAGGGAAATATATTTAAAAAATGGAATCATGAGAAACAAACATAGAAATAACAATCAAAACACATCTCTAGTATTTAAGAAATCCCACCTCTGGCTTTTATGACAGCTTGCAGTCTCTGAGGCATGGACTTGATGAGTATTCTTCATCAATTTGGTACCAACTCTCTTTGATTGCAGTTTCCAGATCATCCTTGCAATCGGAGCCTTGCTGTGGACCTTTTTTTTTTTTTTTTCAATTTCAACCACAGGTTTTCAATATGGTTGAGATCTGGGCTATTTGCAGGCTATTTCATAGACTGGATGAGTCTTTCTCCAAGGAAGGCTTTAACACTGAGATAAAATGTCTGAGTGAGTGCTCGTCATCGCCATCACAATGTGCGCATGTGCAATAGTCCCATCGCAGGATGTGTGATAGTTTTGGTTTTCTCCATAAAAACAGCAATTGTGCAGCGCCATGGCTTCCTGGATTCTTTTTATAAACACCAATCTTCATATCTTCATCATTCACAAATAAAAACCGTTAGCCTGGATTAAATGTTATTATATGAATTACAGCTGAAACGAATACTCGAGCAACTCGAGCAACTCGAGTTTAAAAACTGATCAGAGTAATTTTATTCACCTCAAGGAACAGTTTAATTTTGCCAGCTCTAAGCATCACGTTTTGCCTGGGCTACTTTTAATACGGGACAACGCACTGATGTCACGTGCGTAGAGGAGGAAGCAATAAATAAAAAATAAAAAAAAACCTAACTGCAGCTAACAGCCGCTACAAACTACGACGACGTTGCTAAAACTAGCCCGCATGATGCTACTGTGGTAGCAGCAGGTAGCGTCTGATGCGTCTCGTAGATATCACATAATGTTGAACTAGATGTGAAATGAGAGAGTCAGCAGCGGTAATAAACAGCCGCCATCTAAAAGCACTCGCTCACGTAAAGTTAGCCCTGCGGAGAGCTACGCTTCTTTACATTATGACCACTGTCGATGTGTTGCTAACGTGTCTTACATACAGGCTTTATTTAATCTGTGAAAACATAGCGCTGTGGAGTGATGAGGGTGTAAAATAAAAACTTAATAATGCTAACTGTCAATTTTAGCTCAGTCGTCATTGCTGGATAAAACACTAAGTAGCACTGGTCCTTATTGTGCTCTAATACAGCAGGTATCATACATTTATTTTGAACACTGCAAAAACTCAAAATCCTATCAGGATTTACAGTTTATACTAACTTAAAACTTAACTAGAACTTAAAAATAGCTTGACACAAATGGAAATTTAATTGAAACACGTGGGAAAAAACACCAAACTTTTAAGTGATGTGTTATCAAGCATAATGGCATTTTTAGGTAAGAATATATTTTTTATAAGATCTAAAAGGTTTTTGAGTGAAAGCAGTGAATTAGTCTTTTTTTTTTTTTTTTTTATTCTAGTCACATCTGAGATACAATTGTTGGCTGTTTTCAACAATGTACATCGAAAATAAAGACATTGATTGACTGAAAATGGTTCAATATTAGATGAAATGTCTTGTTTTCTCATGTATATTTATATCTGCTCTTTACCTAAAAAATATTTGTTTTATCCGATTACTCGATTAATCGATAGAATTTTCAGTCGATTACGAAAATATTCGATACCTGCAGCCCTAATATGAATACTAGGAATGTCCCAATCGCATATTTTTTTGCACCCGAGACAGAGCCTCATTTTGAGAATCTGCCGATATAGTCCCGATCTGACACCAAAAAAGTTAATGTTTTTGCTTTGACGCTCACGCTCCCGAGAATAGCCTCTCACTCAGACAATGAATGAGTTGACACAGCTCACTTCAAACTGTGTACCAAGCTTAGCGACGATTAACACATTTGTGCCTTTGATCGTAGAGCTACCGAGGCATTTCTGGCCAGATCAATGCTACAAACCTGTCAATCATCGTTAAAAGCTTTGTTTTCTCTCTGTAAAGCTGAACAACTTCACGTATAGTGAGGTAGGGCTGGGCGATATGGCCTTAACAGGGTCCCCGCGGGTTATTAAAAGTATTAAAAAAGCATTGAATTTAGTTTTCCATTATTATAGGTATTAAAAGTATTAAATTAGCTGTTGTAAGTCTGGAATTTTTTTCACTGTGGTCTTAATTTTCAAGAACATCTCAGTGCAACCTAAATTATATCCGTGACGAAGTTTTTTTTAAAAATTTTATTTAATCCATAACGAAGATGACGCATAGAATTTTTACGATGTACTGCACTGCAAATCGAAATGCAACTCGTGCGTGCCAAACCACCACAACCGGCAAAACGGAGAATCCATCCACCTCTGCATCGGGAATGCGTCCGTTTGTCGTCGGAACGAAAACCCTGCAGGCAGAAGTATCGTGGATTCTGAACACCAAAATAGACCACCATTCATATACTTCAAATGAGTCCATTGGTGATCTGTTTCGGATATTACGTCATTTTTGGTCGGCATCGGCTGTCACAATGTTGGTCATGTTGCGTTTTGTTCCAGAGGGAGCGTGCTCGATGTGTTAACTGTCTTTTGTAGCGAATTTTCAGTTGTCAGAAAAAAATGCACATTTTCTTAATGTTTAAATAGTTTACATATTTTTATGACAATTATAAATGCATTTACACAATGAAATAACGCTGGAAAAGTTTGTTAAACATAATGTTGCTCAAATCGTGGTTTTTTTTTTTCCCGGAGGGAGCATTCCCGACTTTGTAACTGCAGCCTATTTAAGCTCATCAAGACTTTAAGATAGAGGTAAAATCGGGCCTAAAAAGTCCAGCCCGACCCGAACTGGTCTGCGTGTATTAAAGCCCGACCCGCGTTTTGTGTGATCACATTTGTGACGATGTCTGCATAAAAGCCTGTCTTTTATAACGAATTCTCATTTGGCAGAAAAAAAACGCACGTATTCTTAATTTTTAAATACAATACATATTTTTATGATCATTATAAATTTATTTACACAACGAAATAATGCTGGAAAAGTTTGTTAAATATAAATAAACAGATGCAGTTTTGCGGACTCGCATAGGGGAAGATTAAAAAGGGCGTATAGGCACGCTCTGGCTCTGCAATGACCATACAGTGCCTTCTTTTTTTTAATCCAAATTATTTATTTTACAACAAGTATTCCTTAGTTTATCATTCATACATCGTTAATATATAGTTATTTCAAAAAGTTAGCGAGAAAGAACCCTGGCCCGGCCCGGCCCGACGTAATAATTGACATTTTAATTTTGGTCATGTTTTCAGTTTAATTTAGCTGTTTCCAGCTTGCTTTGTTTATAATTGCGATGTTTGTTTACCACTTTTCCTCTTACTGCGAAGAGGGAGGAAGTTACATCAGCCGCCGCTATGATATTTAAGTCATCAGCCATCTGCTGTGACCCGGGAATTTAACGCCTGCTTTCACGCACACTGCTTCCCATGTCAGTCGACACGGGAAATTGTTTTCACACACAACTGCTGCACGGTTTAGTCCCGCGATATTCCCGTTATTTTGGCGTATGTGATAGGGGCTCAAGTTGCATCCAGATACTTTAGGTAGCAGATTATAGGTCATGCGAAGGCAGTGGACCTGCTTAAACATTTCGGTTTGCCTTTCGAATGAATGTGAATTTGGCCGTTTTAACTTGAGAGTTAGCCATGTTCACTGGGGTCTTGGCAGGTGCACTAGCGGCTAGCCTGTTACAGAAGATGGCTGTTCTGAGTCCTGTCCTCCTCCTTTTGTCCATAATTATTGTGTGCGTGTGTGTGTTTAAAAAAATTCTGAGACTTCATAATGTTACTTTAAATGTGTTTTAATTGTATCTTCAATATATGTGCATTCCTTTGTCAAACACACTTAGTAATTGAGGTAAAATTTGATGTTCATTGCTTTATTTATTTAATATGATTCAATATGATCTAAATAATGGGTGCGAGAAAAGTATTAATTTGCAGTTGAAACGGCATTAAAAAAGGTCTTAAAAGTCTTGAATTTAGATTTATCAATCCTGGGGGGGACCCTGCTTAAGTACGTATCACGATAAATTGAGCAGATTTACCTCGATAACGATAAATGACGATAAATTCGCCCAAGCGAACTGTTATGTAATTTGAAAATTTGAATCAATGCATGGAATACAAATCAACCGTTTCTCGTTACATTTATTTAACCAGCTTTCAATTTAACAATTGCACATGCAGTCTACACATAAAGTATTTAAAAAAATGTTGCAAACAAGAATTCTAGTTTGAACATTTATAACAGCTTGTATGACTTGAAAAATGTACAACATTATAAAAATCAATATGACGACTGTGCAAAAATGTCATTCTAACACAAATGACTTGCAGCATTATCAGTACACCTCAGACAACTTATTGGTAATGGCTGCTGTGACATAATTATTCAACACAAGTGTTTACTTCAAGGTTTCAGTTTTTTTTTTTGTCCCCGAAACATTTTTTAATACATGCACCCCCCACACAGACACAACCAGATTAAAGCTGTATTGCTCTGATGCCAATGAAACATTAAAGGTTTTATGATGGCAGAATAAACCAAACACATACAGAAAAATAGCTGTGGCCATTAAACTGTCATATTATATATGGGCTTCACTGTTGGAGTATACTTATGCTGAGTGCTTTACCATCATGAAAGCTTTCAGAGAAATCACACAGGGATGCAAAATAACGCGACATGATGATTGCTACATGAAGTCCGTGCCCAGTCCAATCATTAATTTCAGCCGTTTCGACAAGGTTAAAGCCGCTATCCGACTCTCACGTTCATTTGTAGCCGCTGTTAGCCGCTAGCATTAGCCTGTGGCTTGGCTACAAGAAGAAAGCACTGAAAGCATCCTCTCCTGATATCGTGAGAACCAGGGAGGACAGCGGGTGAAAGCCTGTCTGGAACCCACTAAGAGTTTACTTAATGTCAGGTGAAAGTTTGGCGAAGCTAACTTAAGCCCGACTCCATCCCGTTTACCTGTAGCGTTAGCCTACCGGGCTTCTGTTTGTTTGGCTTCCTGGAAACCACGTGACTCCATACGTAAGCACACTGTCTGCTTTCTTAAAGGGCAATGAACATAGCCGAACAACACAGAGTCAAAGCGGGATGAAAAGACTATATTTTATTGTTTTATTATATTACCGAATTTACCGACATGGTCAAAATTACGTCGGTCATCGTGAAGAATTTTGGTGACTGTAAATTTTCAGTTTACCGCCCTGCTTTATAGTGAGGACAGTACATGTCATATTACCGTAATAAAGTAAAATAAAGGATACTGTGAGGTACAGTATGGTACTGTTTATTCGATTCGATTACGATTCAGGGTGCTACGATTCTATTATCACTGTATTGACGATGATCACGGGTATCACAATTATCGATGCATTGTACTTATTTATAAAGTAGCCAAACAAATTTATGTCCATTAATTATTCAACATATCCTAATGATTCAACGGGAACGATGGAAACATGGCCATACAACAAAAAGCTGCCCTTAAGCTGCTTTTTTAATTTATTTATTTTACAAGAGAGTGCAAAAACATTAACCATTTTTAAGGCAGTACTTATTTCTCTCAACAATACAATAAAATTTGCACGGGTCAAATGAATTCCATATTTTCTGGAAACAGTGTCATTAAAAATTAGACTTCTTTTAACCAATATACTTTGTTTTCACGTATTTATGTACTATTTTGCATGTTTGTAGTGTTACTGCTGTACTTAACCATGGCTTTACCATTCTGCATATGAAATACACGTAAGCGCATTAGCTAATTAGCTTAGCGCTCGACGCTAACAGTTAACATCTCAAAAACGACAATAAAAGCTAAACAGTACAAGAGGGTTTGTGTACTCACCTCTTATAGACGCACAAGACTCTTAGCAACACACTCAGGACATTTTTCAATTGACATGACTTGAAACTACTGCTGGACATCTGAAAGACAAGGAGCAACGAACTATCTCCCTCCCCCTCTTGCTCTAAAAAATTACTTGCGCACAGAAGAGCTCGCGCCAGGTCCATGCCTGTCTCATACACAAATTTATTTTGAAAAGGAGTAAATCTCTCGCTCACTAACCAGTCGCATCCATCATAACGTTGTGTGCGCGTGTGTGTGGCTGACGTGTCTTGAATTTCGTTCTGCTACGAGCGGCTGTCATAAAAGTTAACAGGGAAAAATCATCATTTTTAAACCTTTTTGAATCGTAATGAAATCGTCACGTGTCGTATATCGATGCATCTAATAATCGATTATTTGAAACTCCCTTTATTTAGATGGGCTAAAAATCAGATTTTGTCTGCCAGTCTGAACAAGGCCTTGGTGTTGAGGTAATTATCGAGAGTTGATTGAATATTTGCTTAATTGATTGAATATTTGCTTGATTGATTGAATATTTGCTTGTGCTCATATATACCATACATAATACATATTGCCATATTTTTTCTGATTTGATATAACCAGTAAATGATTATTGCTTGCTCTACTAGGTATAATGTTTAAGTGTTATAAAGTGTTAAAAAGGGTCGGGATGACAACTGCCTTGCTTCATGGCCGCATCATTGCGTAGCTAGACCTTCCGGGACGTCTTCAGCACCTGACGTCTAGACTTTTGTCTCGACTTCCGAGGACAATTTTCCATTCGAGGACATCTTCCATGGCCGCAGCGTTGCATAACTGAAGTGTCTGGGTCATTTTGACCTTTTTTTTTTTTTTTTTTTTTTAAACTCTTTATTTTGTTATTTTTATATATATATATGAACAACAGGAACAAAGACAGTACAAACTAACATATATATATGAACAACAGGAACAAAGACAGTACAAACTAACATAAAATTACAAAATAAAATAGTACAAGGGGGGCATATAAATTCTCATTTAGTTGAGTGAGCATTGTCTTTGTCTTTGAATAACGTCCATTTTCTCCAGTTTTGCGTAAAGTCACCTGCTTTGATTCGCAGATGAAAGGTCATTTTCTCCATCACGTAGATCTCCTCCATAATGTCCATCCAGTGTCCTGTTTGTGGAGCATCACTTTTTAACCAGTTTCTTGTAATGGCCTTCTTATAGGCGACAATCATTATTTTGAAGAGGTACCTATCTTCTTTCATAACAACTCCTTCTGGGATCAATCCCAGATACAGAACCCGTGGGTCCCTGGGAACCTTATAATTTAAGATGTCCTCCAAAAGTCCAATACTATCATCCCAGAAAGATTGTAGTTTGGCACATGACCAGAAAATATGACTGTGATTGGCGTTATAGCTTCCACATTGTCTCCAACATTTTTGTTGTAGTCCAGTCTGTTTGCTTTTAATTTGAGGCGTGATAAAGAAACGTGTCAGATTTTTCCAGCCAAACTCCTGCCAGCGTTTGGAGCTTGTAGAGCTGTGTTGTGTTTTGCATAATAGACTCCAATCACACTCTGAAATTTTGGTCTGCAATTCACCTTCCCATTTAGATTTTATATACAGTGAAGTGTTGCCATTACATTTCTGTAGGCATGTGTATAGTTTAGAGACAGCTTTGGAAGGCATTTCCTTATAGGCATCCGTCATCATTTTAACCAGCACATTGCTCTCTGATGATATAACAGTTTTCACTTGTGTATCAAAAAAGTGTCTGAGTTGTAAGAAACGAAACAAGTCTTTGTTTTCTAGTTCAAATTCGTTTTTAACCTTTTCAAATGATTTCATTTTGACCTTTTTACCTGTCCCCTTGCTCACACACGTGTATTTAGTTAGTTCCACCTACATGCTCACACATAGCCAACCAAAATCACATGGGTGTCTCCAGCTTGCTTCCCCCTCCCTTCAGGGCGGCACCCTTTCTGTGTTAGGACAAACCCCTAAATAAAAAGAGCAAGGAGGGATTTTCCTTAGATCAATTTTGGTGACTATACAGCGTAATCTAGCATTCCTGTCTTAGTCCCTCTCCTGCTCTCCTTGGCCAAGAAAACTGAGTGTCTTCTCTCCTTATTTTTGGGTAATTTTACAAATGTCTACCTAAGGGTCTATTTTTTAACTTGACACTTGGTGTCGGTAAAAAAAATATACAACATGAAAATCACGGCGGGAGACTGATCAAAGCTCGACTTTTGACAATCACGTGATATTTTTCAATTTCCAGTGTCCCGTGGACGTCACGATGAAAAAGCTTCACCCTCAGAAGCACGATCCCCTCCCCGTTAAACAGGAGGAGTCGGAGATGCCGTACATCAAACAGGAGGAGGAGCCAGAGACCCCCAACATTAAAGAAGAAAAACAGGAAGATGAAATCCCCGAGTTTCCAATGACTGTCAGTGTGAAGAATGAAGAAGACAAAGTTCCAAGCAAAGAGAGCGGAGTAGCGAAACCTTCGAGCGACAGCTCATTTCAACACCTGACAACAAAAGGAGAGGCACGATCGCAACCTGACGGTTTGTTAGCCCCGCTCTCAGACAGTGACGACGTAACGTCACACTCTTCTGATTTTAACACTGATGATGAGGATAAAGACTTTGACTCAAATGCTTCAAAATCCTTAAACAAGTCCTCATTGAAAAGAGACACAAAAGCAGTTGGGAAACGTTTTACCTGCTCACTTTGTGATAAAACATATTCTCAGAAACAGCACTTAAAAAGACACATGCATACACACACCGGGGAGAAGCCTTTTGGCTGCACAGTTTGTGGTAAAAGATTCGCTTTGAAGTTTGAATTAATAAGTCACACAAGGACACACACTGGGGAAAAGGCTTTCGCCTGTACACATTGCGGTAAAAGATTTTCTTGGAAGCAAGCGTTAAAAACACATACTCGTACACACACCGGGGAAAAGCCTTATCTCTGCAAGTTTTGCGGTAAAAGATTCACGCAGAAGGGACAATTAACGCGTCACATAAGTGCACACACTGGAGAGAAGCCTTTTGTCTGCACATTTTGTGGTAAACAGTTCGCTGAGAAGGGAAGTTTGAAGAAACACACAATGACACACACTGGCGAAAAGCCATATCCCTGCTCAGTTTGCCATAAAAGATTCTCTCAGAAAAGACTACTAAACTATCACACAAGAACACACACTGGAGAAAAGCCTCTAGTCTGCACAGCTTGTGGTAAACGATTCACTGAGAAGGGAAGTTTAAACAAACACACAATGACACACACTGGAGAAAAGCCATTTCCCTGCTCAGTTTGCCATAAAAGATTCTCTCGGAAAGAAAGGCTAAACCGTCATATGAAAACACACACTGGAGAAAAGCCTTTTGTCTGCACAGCTTGTGGTAAACGATTCACTGAGAAGGGAAGTTTAAACAGACACACAAGTACACACATTGGAGAGAAGCCTTTCACCTGCAGTCATGAAAATCACTCACCTTTCGGCAAAATTCACCGTTTTGAAGTCAAAAAGGGTGACCTACGTGAATTGTGTAGATCCGAGGAGAAAATTTTTAGGGGGGGAGGGGAGGTCGTAAGTCAATATAACTAACTAACGACATGTTTTATTGAAGTTGCTAAGCCTGTCGCGATATGCAATGAGTCCATTTATCTGCAAGGTAAATAAAAATGAGGGCAGTAATTTTCACGGCTGCGTTTTATCACCGCATGCGTGCATACATTTGTGCGTGCGTGTAGATGACATATGAGACTCCAGTTGTTGTGTCCAGATGTTTATTGGTCAATAACATGCCTTAGAATTACAGTTCACACATACAAAATAAGGAAACACATCTATATTAAACACTGTAAACGTTAGCATTGCTACATTGAGACTAATGGGGAAAAACGACAACTTACTTTAGAAAACCAGATGAGTTAATCAAGTATAATCAAGTATACTGGTTGTCAACCATAATACTGTGTCAATGTTTACACTTGGTACTTAAGGGTATTTATTATATGGGTTTTGCACTTTACCAACTTAGTTGTATGGATGCTCCAAACAAAGTTTCATTGTGCTTTTTGCAACAATGACAATAAATATTCTGAATCTGAATCTGCTATAAAACAATGGCAGTCTTTTCCAAAACGCAAACTTGCGGTTAAAAGGTGATACTTCAAACATGAAAAATCGCTGGTTAACAACATTTGCAAACGAAAAAATGAAAAGGAAAAAAAAAAAAATCAGCGACAGCACAAACAATGACAAAAAGTGCTTCTTGCGGAATGTAAAGTTGTCAGCGGTTTAGCGAACGTACTTCCGGTGTAAATTTTAATGATAAAAGCATGTCATATAAATAACGATTTCTGGAGCTAATCTCACATACTTAAGAAACAGAAATAATACTATAATATGTAAATACTATAATACTTCAGAATTCAGATTTTACCATAAGAATAACTTTAAAATGACACCCTTTTTTAAAAAAAAATATGATTGGCAATTGATATTATAATTGTTATAATACTATTATATGTAGTAGTATACTATAATAATATTGCTAGACATTTTTTTGTTGTAAGAATTGTTTTGAATATTGTTGGAAAGGCGAAGTCAGTGTTCTGAATCTGTTTACATTCCATTCTTCGCACGGGTAAATGCGATCAGCTAAGCCTGCACAATATATCCTTTGAACATCGCCATCGCAATGTGCGCATGCGCAATAGTCACATCGCAGGATGTGCAATTTTTTTTCTTTTTTTCAACATTTAAACTTTTGTTTTACATCATGAACGCAGCACGTGTGCAGATCCTGGACTAAACTGAGTTATGAAAATTAGAGCCGATGGCACCATCTTTCAGAGCATCGGAATTTAAAAACAATATACAATCATGTTGTAACATACATTCACGGTGGCTGAGTGGTTAGCACGTCTGCCTCACAGTTCTGAGATCAAGGGTTCAATCCCGGGCTTTGGGTTTGCATGTTCTCCCCGTGCCAGCATGGATTTCCTCAGGGAATTCCGGTTTCCTCCCACATCCCAAAAACATGCATGGTAGGCTGATTGAACACTCTAAATGGCGTACCGCAAGCAACACGTCACTTCCGCTCATTAATATTCATGAAATTAGCTACTGTTGCTAAGCAAGGACAAGCCACCGTTTGTCCCTAATAGGAAATGAATGGAAATCGTGTACGAAGGAGCTAATCCTACCAATTCTCTCCAAAAATGATGTGCCTGGTGCCAAATTGATTGGCATAGATGTGGAAGAACATAAAAATGTTCAGTTAAAGAGATGGCTTTAGTGTCGAAGGCTGAAAAAGACGAAAAAACGAGCCGACCTAAGCATAGCTTTAGCTTTTTTTATCGACGCAACTGACAATGACATTCCCCTGTTTCAACAAGCTATCCTTTACCATCAGCCCTGTCTTTCTTATATATCCTCTGGTTGTCCTACGTCTCTTACCGTTCTTGGAGGTAATTTAGTTAGCTTTGTGTAGCGATCGCAAATGCTACTCAGTGACCGCCAACGAACACTTTTAATTTTTTCATTGTTAACACATCTTAATCCTATAATTTATTTACACTTCCCCCTTACTAAAGTTTTTTTTTTTATATATATATACAACAGAAACGGTAACAGTGGCAGTCAGATACCATTGTAATTCTTCTCAGGTCATTCATTGTCAGACAGAAGCAGTACGGCACAACGTTACGCAAAAGAAATAAGTTAAAAATATAAAAATGGCTTACCTCTTTGTCCTCTGAAAGACCATGCCAACCCAACATAATGTCTACTGCATATGAAACGTGAATGGATTCGCCGAGCTGGTGTTAAAGTCCGCGCAAGTTGATTCGGTCTCCACATTTTTTCCTCCCGAGTTTTTGGTTTCCGGAAACCTATGAAGAAAACATCCTCCATGTGTCACAATGTCTAGAGTCGTTTCTACAAGTTCCAAAAAAGCAATGCGTGATCGGCATGTTCGTTTTTGAAAGATTACCGGAGAAAAGTAGCACTTTTTACTTTGAGTCTATGCGAGGGCGGGTCTATAATGTCCCACTTCGGCTATACTTCCGCTTTACGATGCGACGTCACGGTCTAAAAATAGCCTGCGTGCGGTACGCCATTGTCCGTAGGTATGAGTGTGTGCGTGAATTAGGCCTGTCGCGATAACAAATTTTAGTGTGCGATAATTATTCTCATAAATTATTGCGATATTATTGCATATTATATAGATAAATTCAAAAATACTCTTTAAGAAATCACAACTAAAAACAATAGACCATGCTTCTTAAGTAAAAAACAACAATATTGATACCGCACAGAAACACAGAATACATAAATTGTGTTAAAAAAAAAAAAAGAAACAAAAAAGGCACTTAATAACTTAAGCATTTAGGCAAATTAAAACTTTTCCCGTCATAGCTTCTGCAATGGTGTTCCATAGGGATGCAACGACACAGTTAAGTCACTGTTCGGTACGATTTTTGATACGGGGGACACAATTTTCGATGCGATTCAATTAGAGCTGCAACAATAAATCGATTAACTCGAGTATTCGATTAGAAAAAGATATTCAAATTAAATTTTGCTGATTCGAGTATTCGTTTAATTAAAGTGACGTTGTAACGGTTTATTTTGAAAGTGCTTGCATTTAGTTTTATTGATTTGGGTGGATACACTGTCTTCTATTCGGCCTCAATTCACATGGCTGAATCCAGGTGCTCCCTGATAAGACCAACATAAGCACAATTTTGTTTGAGGATTTTTTTTTTTTTAATGCATTCGTAATTTAGTTTATAGGTATATTTAGCCTATTTTTGTGGGAATATGTGTCTGAACCATTTGTTAAGAGCATTGTAAAAAAAAGTTTTTGCATTTTATAGCATTTGAACTAGCGGACTTTTGCGATGCAAGTTAGCCAATTGTTCTTTTGTTGTACATAGATCCTCATTTATTTATTTATTTTTTAATACCGTTTGAGGCTCAGCTCAGTTAATTTAATTTTTCATGTTCCTTATCCGATTACTCGATTATTCGAAATAATGGTTTATCGATTAATCGACTACTAAAATAATCGATAGCTGCAGTCCTAGATTCAATACATTTAATGCTCTGTAAAAAAAATAACAATTATATTATTTGTTTCGTTTTTTTTGTTTTTTGTTTTGCTAATGAGCAAAAATTAAATTGCCATCATATAAACATGCATTTTAGTGCATAATATTTATGTGCTTACTTCTTACTGATCTGAAAAATTTTTGTATAAAAGTGCTGAGAACAATCTTTACTGTTGGTAAAGTGAGGCAAGGCACACTGTTGATTGCTACAGCTCTCTTAGCAGCTAGGTTTACTACATGAGCAAGACATCCTATTTGTGGTCCGAATCCATCTGTGTCACGTACTGAATTAACAATATTTGCAACATTATCTATAGTCACTGGAATGGATTGATTTGGCCTTCTTAACTTACATTCAGTCATGACAGTTTAGAATTCATCGATGTAGTATATGGACTACGTGTCCCATAATCACTCTGTGCTCACGTAGCCAATGGCATGGGACGTAGTACATCTAGTTTGCCATTTCATGATATCTAGTGTAAGTGCCGCTGAAGTCACGTCTGCTCATTACTACACAACACCAGCATATGACACAGCGCTCTTAATTTCATTCAACTGTTCGTTGTCAAAGCGAGTTTGTTCGTAGCAGCCTAGTCGGTAACAAATGTTTTGGCGGACTTCTTTGTAAATATCCGGCGTTGTGCTGAAAAATAGCCGCCCCGCGTGAAATGTCACTCCTGACGGGAGCGCCCACACGTCAACAACACCGGCGCGCCGTAGATGGTCCACAGTCACTCCGGAGCACTGACGCGGCCGTTATACGTTGAACAATAGGATATAATGGGAACGATTGGCTCCGGCGCTAGTTTTTGCCGGACCTGGAACGAAAATGCATTTTGCGTAGTTGGTAACGAGGAATCCGAACTTTTAACAGCACGTCTGCCGCACGCGCGCGCGCACATGAGGCGATAAATCGCAGGGGGAAAATTACCTTCATTTTTATTTATCGCGCGATAAATGCAATTATTGCATATTGCGACAGGCTTAGCGTGAATGGTTGTATGTCTCCTTGTGCCCTGCGATTGGCTGGCAACCAGTTCAGGGTGTCCCCTGCCTACTGCCCGTAGTTAGCTGGGATAGGCTCCAGCACCTCCGCGACCCTCGTGAGGAAAAGCGGCATGGAAAATGAATGAATGAAGGATACATTCATGTTTTTCTGTTTCATGCTCGTACGGCACCAGTGTCTCACTCTCCCTCCTGCTAGGCAGCGTGACCAAACTGTTTTTCTTCGTCAACAGTGCGGTATCCCGAACGGAGCTATTCAAGTTATTTGGTGAAATGTTCTCGTTTTAATATCGCAAGATAATATCGCAAACTCCCCAAAAAGTTTTTCCAATATCGTTCAGGCCTACTATCAGCATTTGACCTCAGTGTTCATGTGTGATTGATTATTGTTATTTACATGTTTATTTGTACTTTAATAAAGAATTTAAGTGTTCCAAAATGTCTTTGTGAATTAATAAGCGTCAACAAAAATTTAATTGCTAAATTAATAAAAATAAATAAATAAAATATTTAGTCGACTAATTGTAAAAATAGGTGGCTGACTAATCGGGAGAAAATTAGTTGTTTGGGACAGCCCAACCGGAACATATTTCCTCCACACCCTTCTCACCTTTTTAACACCTGACCCATTTTCATGCCTGCACCTGATCATTTTGTGGTAAAGGATTCAACCGGAATGAAGATTTAAACAACCACGCAAAAAGACACACCTAATTTACTTACGGCTTACTGCTTTTGACAATTTTACTTCTGATTATCGGCATTTTGAAATACAGTGATCCCTCGTTTTTCGCGGTTAATAGGGATGACCATAACCCCCCTCCCTTCCCTGCTCCAAACCCTGGTGGCATCCACACCAGATGACCGAACCACCTCAACTGACTCCTTTCTACATGAAGGAGCAGCGGCTCGACTCGGAGTCTCTCGCGAATAGCAGCGTTTCACACCCTGCCTCTAAGTGAGACACTAGCTATCCACGTGAGAAAGTCCATTTCGGCCGCTTGTACTCATGATCTTGTCCTTTCGGTCATGGCCCATGGTTCATGACCATAGGTGAGGGTAGGAACGAAGATTGAACGGTAGATGGAAAGCTGTGCCTTTCGGCTCAGCTCCCTCTTTGTTGCAACAGTGCGATAAAGTGACTGTAATACCGCTCCTGCTGCCCCGATTCTCCTTCCAATCTCACGCTCCATTGTTCCCTCACTCATGAACAAGACCCTGAGATACTTTAACTCCTTCACTTGAGGAAGGACCTCTTTCCCTACCCGGAGAAGGCAATCCACCGGTTTCCTGCAAAGAACCATGGCCTCAAATTTGGAGGTGCTGATCGTCATCCCCGCCGCTTCACACTCTGCTGCAAACCTGTACAGTAAGTTCTGCAGGTCACAGGCTTATGATGCAAACAGGACCACATCATCTGCAAAAAGCAGCGATGCAATCCTCAGCCCACCTAACTGTAAACCCTCTCCACCACGACTACACCTCAATATCCTGTCCATAAAAATGACGAACAGATTTGGTGACAAAGCGCAACCTTGACGAAGTCCAACACCCACTGGGAACAAGTCTGACTTACTGCTGAGGACACGAACACAACTCTCACTTTGGGTGTACATGGATTGGATGGCCCTAAGAAGTGGCCCCCTCACCCCATACTCCCGCAGTACCTTCCACAGTATATTCCGGGGGACCCAGTCATATGCCTTTTCCAAGTCCACAAAGCACATGTAGACTTGATGAACATACTCCCAAGCCCCCTCCAGGATTCCAGCGAGAGTAAAGAGCCAGGACAGAACCCAGATTGTTCCTCCTCAATCAGAGGTTCCACAATTGGCCGCACCCTCCTTTCCAGTACCTTGAAGTCGACTTTCCCCAGGGAGGCTTAGGAGTGTGATGCCCCTGTAATTGGCACAAAACCTCTGGTCCCCCTTTTTAAACAGAGGAGCCACCACCCCAGTCTGCCACTCTTTCGGTACTGTCCCAAACTGCCACGCAATGTTAAAGAGGCGTGTCATCCATGACAGCCTTTCCACACCCAGAGCCTTCAGCATTTCAGGGCGAATTTCATCAACCCCCGGTGCTTTGCCACCGCGGAGTTGTTGAACCACCTCGGTGTCTTCGCCCAGAGAGATTGAATCAATCCACCCTCATCCTCCAGCTCTGTCTCTATAACAGAGGGCGGGTCAGTTGGGGTAGTTGGATTCAGGAGTTCCTCAAAGTGTTCCTTCCAACGGCCGACATCTTCCTCAGTCGAGGTCAACAGTGTTCCAGCCTTGCTGTACACAGCTCTGATGGTTCCCTGTTTCCCCTTCTTGAGGTGCCGGACAGTCTTCCAGAACAACTTTGGTGCCGTCCGAAAGTCCTTCTCCATGGTCGCTCCGAACTCCTCCCACTCCTCTATTTAGCCTCCATCACAGCCGAGGCTGCAGTCCATCGGGCCTGTCGGAACCTTGTATTTGCTTCAGGAGTCCACAGTGACAACATGCCCCTGAAGGCTTCCTTCTTCAGTCGAACGGCTTCCTTGACCACCGGGGTCCACCATGGTGTTCGAGGGTTACCACCACTTAAGGCACGTAAGACCTTAAGACCACAGTTTTCGGCTGCAGCTTTAGCAATGGAAGCTCTGCACACAGTTTTCGGCTGCAGCTTTAGCAATGGAAGCTCTGAACACAGACCAGGTTCAATGTCTTCAGCTTCCACAGGGATTTGAAAGAAGCTGCTTCGGAGGTGGGAATTGAAAGTCACGCAGACAGTCTTCCTCCAGACGTTCCCAGTTCACCCGCACTATCCGTTTGGGCTTACGAGGTCTGTCCAGAGGCTTTCCCTGCCAACGAACCCAACTTACCACCAGGTGGTGATCGGTTGACAGCTCAGCCCCTCTCTTCACATTGACCTTTGACCTTGAGTGCTCTGGTACCAGGTACACTTATAAGCATCCTTGTGTTTGAACATGGTGTTAGTTATGGACAAATCCATGACTCGCACAGAAGTCCAATAACATATCACCACTCAGGTTTCGATCAGGGAGTACGTTCCTCCCAATCACACCCCTCCAGGTGTCTCCGTCATTGCCAACGTATGCATTAAAGTCACCCAGGAGACAATGGAGTCCCCTTCAGGGGTCCCGTGAAGAACCCAATTCAAAGACTCCAAGAAGGCCAAATATTCTGAGGTGCTATTTGGTGCATACGCGCATATGGTTAAGCTACCCTGTTCTACAGTTTGTAAGCCAAACATGCTTTGTATATGAGGCCAAGGGTGTTGATTATTTTCAGGTACAACATCGGAGACTGTTGCCGCTACCATTTTACAAAGGCTTTTCAACTCTTTTGGTTCTTTGTTTCAAATACTTTTTGTTTTGTCTTGAAATGCCACGTAAAAATGTTTAACTTTGTTTATCTTTGTGAATTGTTTCTCAGCATAACGTCAACTGCAGTGGGGCAAATAAGTATTTAGTCAACCACCAATTGTGCAAGTTCTCCTACTTGAAAAGATTAGAGAGGCCTGTAATTGTCAACATGGGTAAACCTCAACCATGAGAGACAGAATGTGGAAAAAAATAAGGAAGAAAATCACATTGTTTGATTTTTAAAGAATTTATTTGCAAATCATGGTGGAAAATAAGTATTTGGTCAATGCGAAAAGTTCATCTCAATGCTTTTTTATGTACCCTTTGTTGGAAATAACAGAGACAAAACGTTTTCTGTAACCCTTCACTCTTCGCTTGGTGTAAAGAAATGAACTGTGGGAGCAATTATTAGAAAATGGAAGACATACAAGACCACTGATAATCTCTGGCTGGGTCTTTCAGCATGACAATGATCCCAAACACACAGCCAGGGCAACAAAGGAGTCCATTTCAAGGTCCTGGAGTGGCCTAGGTAGTCTCCAGATCTCAACTCCTTAGAAAATCTGTGGAGTTGCCCAACGACGGCCTCAAAACATCACTGCTCTAGAGGAGATCTGCATGGAGGAATGGGCCAAAATACCAGCAACAGTGTGTGGAAAAGCTTGTGAAGAGTTACAGAAAATGTTTGGCCTCCGTTATTGCCGACAAGGGGTACATAACAAAGTATTGAGATTAGCTTTTGGTTGACCAAATACTTTTTTCCACCATGATTTGCAAATAAATTCTTTGAAAATCAAACAATGGGATTTTCAGTTTTCTTTTTTCCACATTCTGTCTCATGGTCGAGGTTTACCCATGTTGACAATTACAGGCCTCTCTAATATTTTCAAGTGGGAGAACTTGCACAATTAGTGGTTGACTAAATACTTATTTGGCCCACTGTACAGGAACTGCTGTTGAAGCAATGAAACTTTTCAGCCAATTGGTTCAAAGCTTTATGGTGGTTAATTTGCTCTTAAGTGGGCTTGGAGCCCAAGAGGTCAACAGTGTTGTGAATTCTTTAGCTATATAATCTTTGTTTGGGGAAAATGATATGAATGTGTAAGCCTGTCGCAATATGCAATTTGTCAAATTAACGCACGGTAAATAAAAATGAGGGCAGTAATTTTCCCAACTGCGATTTTTCGCCGCGTGCGTGTGCGCGCCGCGTGCACTCGACACAAGTGCGTGTTTTTGCATATGAGACTCCAGTAGCTTTCACAGATATTTATTGGCCATCAACACACCGTAGAATTAAAGTTCAGACATACAAAATAAGGAAACATTTTTATATTAAACATTGTAAAACGTTAGCATTGCTACATTCAGGCTAATGGAAAAAAGACAATGTACTAACCACTTTAGCCTGCTATAAAACATTGGCAGTCTTCTCCACAATGCAAAATTACGATTAATAGGTGACACTTCAAACATGAAAACTTGCCGGACTAAAGAATTTGCTGGTGAAAGAAAAGAAATCTATTACCGATACTTCATGCATGACGAAAACGAAGTCCACTTTTGTTTTTTTACTGAGTGTAAAGCTTACGGTTAGTGGCATAGCAAACGTACTTCCGGTGAACATTTCAAAATAAAAGCACGTCGTGTTCAGATTTCTGGAGGCAATCGCATATACTTCAGATTCTACACTAAGAATAAATTTAAAATGATACCCATTATGAAAAATCTCATTGGCAATGATAATATGATGTAATAAATGATGATAATTTGGCATCAAATTTGTTGCATGCGCACATTGCAGGACAGGTTGACAGTCATTTTGGATCCAATTAACACTTTTAATGGGCTCTAATTGGCAGACAACAAAAATGACGTTGGGTTTCACACCTATTTCATATTCTGCACCGAACTAGCTTTAAAATGACTCACTATGCATTGTGTGTTTTTTGTTAAATATTTATACATTTTAATAGTTTGTTTTGAATGAAATGAATGAATGAATGAAATATTTATTATCATCATCGGTATCATTGACAATCATTTAAAATTACAAAATGTGATATGATTTGCCCGAACGAAGAAAGAACCAAAGAAAAAGACAAAGGCAGACAGGAGAAGCATATGCTTATCATTTTCCCGAACAATCAGGCATGGTACAGTTACATACATCACATGGCCGCAAACTGTACAATAACACAATCAATTTTCTGGGTTTGAACAATAACTCAGCGTCCAGTCAAGCAGCTCCATTTGCGGCTGTTGATCACACAGCAGTCTCGTGCACAAGATTAGTGGTCTGAGTTTCAGAGCGTACAAGGTTATCGCTTTGTCATTGTCCCTGACATTCTAGCATCTATTTGTTGTGGGAACATTTTGTTGTGGCTATGTGTGTGGCAAAAGTGTTATGTGTTATCACAGCTGGCGTGCAAGTAGCGACTCAAAATGCTTATAAGTCTCTTTAAAGGGTACATTACTAAGGTGTACATGGTGTCAACAACTGCCGCACACAAAGATCACTGTAACAGTTTCATCAGACATGAATGTATGAGACAACATGTTGTACATATTTTATCTCAAGATTAATTTCTCCACAACAAAAGACATGCTTAGTATTCGTTTTAAACAGTATGTTTTCCATATACTCAGGAAAGAGCTGGACATTTGAATCAGGAGCTCAGTAGACACAGCAGATAATAATGTTTTTACAAATGGGGATAAGGAGCTCAATTGTAGTACATTCCAGGAGATCGTCAATCCTAATTGACATGTCATGTAGGATTTCAAACTTAAAATTTTCATTAACAAACAAGGCAAAACCCCCTCCCCCCTTAGATGCCCGATTCATTTGTGCCATGTTATATCCGTGTAAATAGGTCCGAGCCTTTATCTTTAGTAGATAATCCTTAATGTGTTCAAAATTCTTGTAGAGACTCCTGCCGTAAATAAGTTTCAGCTTACCGTCCACATCCACGGAGTTGTTATACTGGTCCGCTGTGTAGTATTTACAGTTATCCAACATGCTATTGTAGAAGTTGTGGTCCGGATCAAGCTAATCATTTGGGTCATCATGGCACTCTTCAATCTATTCATCCAATTTTAATCGAAGTGTGGTTTCAGATGTCAAGAAGAAGAACAATTTATTGCATTTGAATAGATGATTTATTAAGATGTATTGTCACTATATGCTTGGCTGAATAGGCTAAAAAAAAGCAGGCAATAATATCGCATATCAGCAAAAATTTATGAGTCAATATATCGCCTACTAAAATTTGTTATCGCAACAGGCCTATGAATGTGCTTGTGTGGACAAAATGTAACAAATGCTATTAGGATGATACGTTTTTTATATTCACAATTAATAACTTTCCAACAGTGTTTGGATTTAGATGGGGTTTTTTTTCTTTGGAAAGTATATCACTCGTACAGTTAATATTTTTTCACAGCCTAGAATCCACATAGTGTGAGATGATATTCCATGCCAAGACCGAAAACCATCAAATTCCTACTGGAAAAATTATACAGAAATGAAATATCAGCCATTCTATCACAAGAGCGTGATTTTTTAAAATTCTGTGTCCCGCAGACGTCACAGTGGAAGACCTTCACCCAGAGAAGCACGATCCCCACCATGTTGAACAGGAAGAGTCGGAGATGCCGTACATTAAACAGGAGGCGGAGCCAGAGACCTCCAGCATTAAAGAACAGGAAGATAAAATCCCCAAGTTTCCAATGACTCGTAGCGTGAAGAGTGAAGAGGATGACGGTCCAAGCGAAGAGCGCAGAGCAGCGCAATTAGCGAGAAGTAACTTGTTTCAACACCTGACAAGAAAAGGTGAGGGACGATCGCAACCGGACGATCTCTTTGCGCCACTCTCGGACAGCGACGACGTAACATCACAGTCTTCTGACGATATCACCGATAAGGAGGATGCTGACTTTGATGCTTCGAAATCCTTAAAAAAGTCATCACTGAAAAGAGACGGAAAAGAACGTGCGGGTGGGAAACCTTTTCCATGCTCACATTGCGATTTAACATTCACCACCAAGCAAAATTTAATCATACACACACGCACACACACAGGAGAAAAGCCTTTTGTCTGCACATTTTGCGGTAAAAGATTCACCCAGAAGGGAAATTTAAATGTTCACAAAAGAATACACACTGGAGAGAAGCCTTTCATGTGCTCTCTTTGCGATAAAACATTTTGTACGAAGCAAGAGTTAACAAAACACACGTGGACACACACTGGAGAGAAGCCTTCTGGCTGCACATTTTGTGGTAAAAGATTCACCCTGGAGCGAAGTTTAAAACGACACGAAAGAACACACGAGCTTAATTCAAAGACACACACAAGAACACATACTGGAGAGAAGCGCTTTATTTGTACATTTTGTAGTAAAAGATTTTGTACGAAGCAATTGTTTGCAACACACATGCGTATACACACAGGGGAAAGGCCTTTTGTCTGCACATTTTGCGGTAAAAGATTCACTCAGCAGGGAAATTTAAATGTTCACAAAAGAATACACACTGGAGAGAAGCCTTTCGTCTGCTCTCTTTGCGATAAAAGATTTTGTACGAAGCAAGCGTTCGAAACACACACGAGCGTACATACAGGAGAAAAGCCTTTTGTCTGCACATTTTGTGGTAAAAGATTCACCCAAAGGGGAAATTTAAAAGTACACAAAAGAGCGCACGAGCTTAATTTAACGACACACACAAGTGCACATACTGGAGAGAAGCGCTTTCTTTGTACATTTTGTGGTAAAAGATGTCGTACGAAGACAGCGTTGGCAAGACACACTAGTATACACACACGAGAAAGGCCTTTTGTCTGCACATTTTGTGGTAAAAGATTCACTCAGCAGGGAAATTTAAATGTTCACAAAAGAATACACATTGGAGAGAAGCCTTTCGTCTGCTCTCTTTGCGATAAAAGATTTTGTACAAAGCAAGCGTTCGAAACACACACGAGCGTACACACAGGAGAAAAGCCTTTTTTCTGCACATTTTGTGGTAAAAGATTCACTCAGCAGGGAAATTTAAATGTTCACAAAAGAATACACACTGGAGAGAAGCCTTTCGTCTGCTCTCTTTGCGATAAAAGATTTTGTACGAAGCAAGCGTTCGAAACGCACACGAGCGTACACACAGGAGAAAAGCCTTTTGTCTGCACATTTTGTGGTAAGAGATTCACCCAAAGGGGAAATTTAAAAGTACACAAAAGAGCGCACGAGCTTAATTTAACGACACACACAAGAGCACATACTGGAGAGAAGCGCTTTCTTTGTACATTTTGTGGTAAAAGATGTCGTACGAAGACAGCGTTGGCAAGACACACTAGTATACACACACGAGAAAGGCCTTTTGTCTGCACATTTTGTGGTAAAAGATTCACCCAGAAGGGAAGTTTAAATGTACACAAAAGAACACACACTGGAGAGAAGCCTTTCGTCTGCTCTCTTTGCGATAAAAGATTTTGTACGAAGCAAGAGTTAACAAAACACACGAGGACACACACAGGAGAAAAGCCTTTTGTCTGCACATTTTGCAGTAAAAGATTCACTCAGCAGGGAAGTTTAAATGTACACAAAAGAACACACACTGGAGAAAAGCCTTTCGTCTGCTCTCTTTGCGATAAAAGATTTTGTACGAAGCAAGAGTTAAAAAAACACGCGCATACGCACTAGGTAAAACCAGAGCCGTACAAAGAGAGTCGCGACACTCTTTGATGTCGCCGCAGGTGGTCACGTGGTTCCTGTAGGGTGTGGGTAGTTCCAAGCACAAGCAGCGCTGTAGTCGTTTTCAATGGAACTGACAGCGGCAATAGACCCTACTCACCAACGTCACAGAATGACGTGTCGCTGTATCCGGCCGCCATATTGTTTAGCCCTATTCTCAATGGTTTCAATTAGTCGTTCAGTTTATAGAGCAATTAATGGAAGCCATGCTTTCAGACGCTGTAAACTCATTGGATGCGTTGCATAAAAGGCGTTATGCGGAAAAGTTTCCGTCTATCCATTCGCCAGGTCCATATTTGATGCCTAAATCGATATTTTTCGACCCGCTGTCTTCACCCTCTCTGCCTGACATCTGCTACCCTGATATCTACAACTATTGTGTCCACACAAAATCAGCCTATCCTCACGAAAGTTTGAAAAACTTTAAGAGCAGCACTCTAAGCAACATTACCCTGTGTGATTTCTAAAATGGCGACAATCAAAAAAAAAAAAAAAGTTGACTGCGATGGCCGACGCTTCAAGGATAGGTGGATATTGGACTATTTCTTCAATAAAACACGCAACAACTGTGTCTGCCTCATTTGCAAAGAGACAGTCGCTGTTTTCAAAGAGTTCGATGTGACGCAATATTACTAAACAAGACACGCTGACATGTACGACAACATTACAGGGAAGATACGCAGCGAGAAATTATAGCAACTTGAAGCTAGTTTATTTTTTCACAGCAGCAGTATTTCGCAAGAGTCCGAGTGTCGAAGAGAAAGCCTCAAAGACGAGACTGTTTGATTTGATTTTTTAAAAATTTGATTAAGTTATTTCGAGGAGTAATAACAAAAACAGCAAGAATAGGGGAAAACAATAACAATAGTACATGTTGATTTTAACAAAAATTAATAACAAATAGATACAGTACATACGTAGCTCGAAAAGGAGTGGGAAGAAGCAGAGCTTTTTTTTGGGTCCCACCCCCAATTTACTCCCCAAAAATTCAATGTAAATACAGTCACTTCCCAAAAATCGTCAGCATCATTGCACTATCACCACCACCACTGTTGAAATTATGAATTAAAAAAAATAATAAAGCAAATGTGACACACAGAAGGGCTTGCTAAAATTTGTTTAAATATATATTGTTCTATGTAAATCAGCCAAGGTAGCCCCCCGCATTTTTACCACACCAAATCTGGCCCCCTTTGCAAAAGGTTTGGACACACCTGTTTAACTGATGATCCGTAGACGAGGCCAGCTTCTTTCACTTGGTACCAGCTAAATATTATTCAAAATGTAATGATGGTGGAGGAAATAAGCATCTTGAATTTGAAATGGTATGTTGTCGGCGATTAGCCTCGCAATGATCTTAATTGTGGTTGTCAGCCCAAAACCCTCTAAATATATATTAAATGCATCTTACCAGATATAAAATGACTACTACATAATCCGTGGTAATCGTTTGGAGCCCAGTTTTCTCGTCGAATTGCAGCAGTCCATTTCGCTCTCCTCTCCGGGTCTCGGAATATGGTAGAACTTCAAGTCTCTCAGTCTATCTTCTCTGTTACTGCAACCGACCGCCACACACGCCTTCACCATTTTGATTATTAATGTTAACGAGCAGAAAAACACGCCATAATAGGAGGAATTTACGTAGCGGTAATGCATCAACACGACGAGTAGACGGACAATATGGCGCGGAGGCGTGGTTGTGACGTCATGTGAGTAGGGTCTATTGGGACATTTATGGGAAAATGGAGTATGAAGTAGTAGTTTGATTTTGTCATTGCATTATAACATTTAAATGCTACTTTTACATTTGGAGGTGTTAGGCGACAACTGAAAACTATGTAAACTGTTACGCAGAAGGGAACTTTCCCATGTGGAGTGAAAGTTTCTTGTTTGTGTTAGCATTTGCAGGAGAAATCGACTTTTACATATGATTTGGGTTTTTCTTTTTTCACAAGAATACTGTTCTTTCCAGAGAACGTCAAAATTTCCTTGACTCGCCTACCTGTGGTAATATATCTAAGCTAACACCATGTATAACATAGTTTGTTCCTAAGTTCTAAATGGCACATCCTAGTTTGTTTCGTCGCATTGACATATAAAAACACTGGTTTCCCAAAAAGTTGGAGGTCTTTTGAATTCTATTTTCCACTTTTCTTTACTGTTGTAATTTCTAATGCTTATGTGTGTGTGTGTGTGTGTGTGTGTGTGTGTGTGTGTGTGTGTGTACATTTTCCTTTGTATTTTATAGACTTAGTTTGACCTGAAACACAAAGATATTACGTTTAACAAATATTTCCCACCTAACTCAAATTTTGAATATAGCATCTAATTTTAGCAAAACCAAACCTGTACCCTTTTATTGGCATTTTTCATTTAGTTTGGACCCAAGCAACACAAATAAAATGATTACAAGACAGGAACAAAATTGTATTATTTTCTGTAACATGGTGTAATGTATAACAATAACAACTTGATACCCTTTGATAAAGAGAAAAATGTTTTATTGAACAATTGGTGAAATTGGTGTCATGGTTCATTGTATACACCTAACATTTTATAGATCAGTGGCCTGTGATGGCTGGTTGTGCAGCATGGGAAGAACAAAAACAGCAGAGAAAATGGATGGCAATGGTCAGCTGTCAAAACATGAAATAAAAGGCTTATTTAATATGTTTTTTGCTATTTGAAAAATGGGCTTCGTGCTCAAAGCCAGCAGGCACCAGCAGCAGTCCCCAGCAGAAGCGGATCTTGAAAATGTGATTGTATTAGTTTGAAAATCGACCGGATCCACTG
This sequence comes from Corythoichthys intestinalis, assembly GCF_030265065.1. Lineage (NCBI taxonomy): Eukaryota > Metazoa > Chordata > Actinopteri > Syngnathiformes > Syngnathidae > Corythoichthys > Corythoichthys intestinalis. The sequence continues at coordinate 8,120,837 of NC_080395.1, forward strand.
TATTTTTACACGAGTGACTTCCGGCCCGATCCTAGCTACCGGTGGTAGTATTGATGCAGGAGGGCCGCGTCTTGCGTCAAATGATAAACTCTGCCGTTCTTTTCGCGTGCGTTGCGTTGAGCCGTTTCTGGGACGCATCTAACACGCGGCCGCACTGCGACCGGTGTGAATTGGCTGATTGACTCTAACGGCCGCGTTTCACTGCGTTCTCGCAGCGGCCACGTTGTTGCGCCGTTGACGTTTCTGGGTTATACTGTCCTACCGTGTTGGTCCTCGTTATAGCAGAGAAGACGGAGTGAATAAAATCTACGCAAAGAACTGTAACCCGATTGACTCGCAGCCTCGAAAAAAAGGGTTCCATTACGTCAGAAACTCGTTCGGTACCCCTCCGTTCCGAACCGGCCACCCCCAACCGAAACGGTTCAATACAAATACATGTACCGTTACACCCTTATTTGTTATCATTATGCACATGGCATCATCACAAATGTGATCACACAAAACGCAACCACGCATCGCATCCCCGCATTTTCTCCTCCTCCTGAGTCCTCACAAATAAAACGGGCTCGGGTCTACAAATAAAACGTACATTTTCGGGGGGTTTTGGAGCTCGGGCATACAAATAAAACGTAAAATTTCGGGGGTTTTCTGGCTCGGACTACAATAAAGCAAGGGCGTAGGTTTGCATTTGGACGGTAGGGACTTAACACTAGCAACTTTTCAGGATGCTCAAATTGTCCCTACCAACTTTTAAGCAACCTTAATTGCATTTTATAATGAGTTCAGTTATAAAGGTAATTTAGATTGTCTTCCCATATGTTGTAAGGATAGAATTACCCTGCCATTATTAAGCGAATTACTTTCATTTTGTTGAGACTTCCATTTACCAGTTTTCATTTGCTGAATGTGCCCGTCCATTTTTTCCCCCTCAAACGCACGTTTGATAAGCTGATTACTAGAACCCCCACATTCACACAGTCCCGACAGAGATAGACGTCAACAGAAGAGGATGGATATTAGAAGTTTTTTTGGCCAGCAGCAGCAGCCACTGTAAGTAATGTAAAAAGATGTTGGTGTTGTGGAGGTGGGGAACACACCACTAACTCCTCCAGAACTCAGCAGCACGCCTCATCACACGAACCCCCGCAACGCACCACATTACCCCCATCCTCTGTCAACTTCACTGGCTTCCCGTCAAACAAAGAATCAATTACAAAATCCTCATCATCACCTTCAAAATACTCCATGCCCTGGCCCCTCCCTACCTTTGCTATCTTCTCCATCTAAACAATCCAACCCGTTCACTTCGCCCTACCACTATTCCCCCCCTCTCCATCCCCCGTGTCCGCCTCTCCACCTTTGGTTCCGGAGCTTTTAGTCATTGCGCCCCCCAGCTCTGGAACTCCCTACCCCCTGATCTCCGCAGCATATCTACTCTATCACTTTTCAAATCTCGACTGAAAACACACCTGTTCACTCTTTCTTACCCACCATAACCCCTAGCTGTCATATTTTTACCTCTTTTTATTGTGCTTTTAATTTTTTAAAATCCTTTTAATACCTTTTTATCATACTGTAATTCCATGCCTTTTGTGAAGCGTCTTTGTGTGTTTGAAAAGCGCTCTAGAAATAAAATGTATTATTATTATTATTATTAATTTTGCTACTGAAAATCTGACCTGCATCGGCGTTAGCATAACGTTAAACTGTGTGAACATGCTACCTCGAGTAGAAAGCTGCTTAACGAGGTGTCTTCCTGTATGTTTTCTACTGTTAACGTTAATTCAACTTTGCATTTTGTGCATTTATTCATGAATTTTAATTTTCTACATAATTTTTCAAAATAAATATTTTTTTTGCAGCCTATGTAGCGTGGTGCAGACAAAGACGAAATGCTTGGGTCTGTCGCTACACATTTATTTTATTTTCCTTTTTCTTGCACACTGTAACACAAGAAAATACTTTTTAGCACAACGTTCGTCTGGCGTGGCTGTACAAGTGCTCAGACGGCTATTTCTTATTCGCTCCCACTCGGATAAGAACTCTTATCTAATTACATTAACAAACAAATACAAATATTTGTGACATAACATATTTAACTTTTTCATTGCAAACACTACTCACATTCACTCATCTTCCGCTCGTCCCCACAAGCACCTCTGCATTCATTCACTCACACACTAAACAATTAACACATTTCTAAACTATACCAACACATAATCTACATTATAATCAGTCCAAAACAAAGTAATCTGCTAATATACACAGTCAAATTCTAGCATTTTTCTCACCTGTAACACAAGAAAATATTTTTTAGCGCAACATTCGTCTGGCGTGGCTGTACAAGTGCTCAGACGGCTATTTCTTATTCGCTCCCAAAATGCGACTTCCCATAGCCCAGACATGTCCAAAGTGCGGCCCGTGGTCAAATTTCATCCGGCCCCCAGCCTGTGTCATAAAATCAATATGTCTGGCCCACACACAGACCTAATAAATTGGTCAGCAGTACTGCTACCAGCATATTTAGTAGCTTACACACTAAATGCTGCTCCTCATTTACCTACTAAAAGGCAGCAGCACTCTAAGCAACATTAGCCCGCCTGACCCATTATTCCCAATTTTCTAAAATGGCGAAAAGCAACAGCAACAAAAAGAAAGTTGACTGTGACGGCCGACACTTCATGGATAGGTGGAAATTGGACTATTTCTTCACTAAAATACACAAAAACTGCCTGCCTCATTTGCAAAGAGACAGTCGCTGTTTTTAAAGAGTTTGATGTGAGGCGATATTACCAAACAAGACAAGCTGACATGAATGACAAGTTTACAGGGAAGATAAGTAGCGAGAAATTGAAGCAACTTAAAGCTAGTTTAATTTTACAGCAGCAGTATTTCGCAAGAGACGAAAGAGAACGCCACAAAGGCTAGTTGCAAGATTTTGTGGAAATTATTCATCAAAAAAGAATAATAAAGCAAATGTGACACACAGAATGGCTTGCTAAAATTTGCATAAATATATTGTTCTACGTAAAGGATGTCAGCCAAGGTCGGCCCTCCACATTTTTACCACACCGATTCTGGCCCCCTTCGCCAAAACTTTGAGAGGAGTCTGGCTGCAGCCCGCCTCTCTCAGTACCCTGCGCCGCTCTTCTCAGTACCCATCCCGCAGACAGGAAATGACGCAATACCGCAGCTCTCAATCCCCTCAGACCGGAAATGTCGTCAACCCTTGCGACGAAAACAAGTTACGTTATTTCACCTCTCGCGAAGAAAACACGGTAAGTGGCCGCACTGAAAAAAAGTTTTTAAAAGCGTATGCATGTTTAAAAATGTTAAATAGTTAAACAACACTTGCGGTGAAAATATGAAGTGTTTATTCTGAGTTGAAAAGACCGTACTTATATCTAGTATTCTTAATGTAATTTAAATAATGTCTTCCTTTACTAACTGCATGTGACTTTGCTCTACTTATATTGTTTAATACGTACTGATGAATTCAGCAGCGAATTGGCTAATGCTGCTAATGCTTTTTACATTTTTTTCCCCTCAATGAACAGTCTTCTTTGTGTAGTTTTCATTATATTGCACTCTTATTTTTCATTATGTACATGCCTGCAATTCGCAGCTCGCTGTTTTTGTTGTTGTATGGTATTGTTGTTTTACCTTCATTTGTTTTGTCTGGTCCTTTGTAGTTTGAATGTTGTCACATGATCCAAATAGGACAAGGTTGTAATTTTTTCTTGATATTGTTACTCTGCTTAGCTATATATTTTTTCATTATTATTATTTTTTTTTTACTAGCTCCTTGATCACCACCCCATTGGGAAGAAACTAAATCACGACCCCCAAATGGTAGTCTTCCCATGCAGATACAGGGATGTCACAGAGATCCAAATGGAAGTAAGTAGCATAAGTAGTAATGTACTTTAGATTTTGGACTGTGCTGAACACTTTTTTTTGATAGACATCGAACACTGTAAAACCCACTGTGCAGACAGGACCAATGGTGACAATATAAGACCATGCCGAGCTTCGTGGACGGTTCAAACTCATCCTGCCCAGGAACGGCTGGTATGTTTTTATGTCTGAGACAAATGTTGTGCTCAGTGGAAATCTGGATAGGCTTATTATTCCTTATATTAGTTAACAATTGGACATAATTGATTATTTACTCTTTGTTTATTTAACCAATCAACATTCTCATTAGCTTATGCAAATCTTGAATATAAAGAGGCCAGAAATGGTGTTGATTGTCTAAAAAAAGAAAGTTTGATTGACACGTGCTGACTTTTGGAACGTTGGCCTGAACAATGAAATGGAATCAACTGTGAATTTTGAGGATTTAGTTTCTCTAAAGAACATAATGTCACTTGTACAATTAAGTAAAATGTAACTTTTTGTGTTTGTTTTTTGCAGATATGAAATGCATATTTATAACTTGTCTAACAAGTAGCTCATTCAAAGGTATAAAAAAGTATTTTTTGGCATGTGTAGGGTATTTTAACTATGTAGCCTACAGAATGCTTGTATGGGCTCATGTAGGTGTCTGCGTACGTTTGTATTTATATAACATATGTCCGTGTGTATAGATTATGTATTTTTCACGGAAGGACCATATTTGTGGCTGACCCCTATGTTGTTGCAACATGGTGAAAGCCTACAGGATGTGACCCACACATGCATTTGCCTGTAAGGCTGATTAGTAACAACTACAACTTGGAGCATTGGTTCATTTTCAAAGAACAGTCAAATCATAACAAATTAAATGATCCAAATTCCAATTATTTGTGGGAAGAAAAACAGATCCAATCATGAGATCAGGGAACTATTGTTATCTCTAATGAAATTCAGTATCCATTCATATTGGCATGGCGTTTCCATGATGATCCAGAATAGCCTTGTTTGGTTTTGAAGGTATGTTCCAGTCGATCCTTTTATGTTGCCCCTTCAATTAAAGCAGAATTGCACTCCAGATGATTCATCCAATCATTTGAAGCAAATATCTAAAATGCCACTCTAAAATTGCGAATGTTTTGTTTCAAGGGCGTTGGCCCGGTCTCAACATTGGTAGGGACGAATATAATGCAAGTAAGGTTGCTCAAAAGTTGGTGGGGACAACTTTAGCATCCTGAAAAGTTGGTCGTGTTATGTCCCTACCGTCCCTATGCAAACCTACGCCCTTGTTTTGTTTGCATGAATCATTTAAACCTGTCTGGTTGGTGTTCTTATGCATGGAAACACGTTTGTAATTGTTTAACTACTGTATTTAATATGAACCTATATTTTCAATTGCAGAAAACGTTGACAGTCAATCAACAGGGGGACATGGAAAGAGAGGATTGGAAGTGAAATAGAGGTATTTGTAAAAGTGTGTATATTCATTGATTCAAAACTTGAAGGAAGTGACTCGGTTAAATTCTTACGTTAGGGTTTTCCGGGACAGCCATAGGGGAAGGACTGTGGCATCTTCATGTTGATGGTAGGTGAGTTTAACTGTCCAATTTTGTCCTCTGTGATATTTGTATTCATTTATCCATTTGTAGTATGCTCTTTGCACTGTTCTGGATGCTCTCTTTGAGTTTAACCATTGTAAAATGAAGTTCACCGAATCATTCAAATTGGGCTACAAAATATCCTTGTCGTTATTCTTTATTTACACTTGTTTTTAATTTTTGTTAGACTGATATGCCAACTCTGAGGAAGTGGTGGTGTATATTGATAGCGGACAATTTCAAACTTGGGTGCATGGTAAGTCTTTGAAACTGTTGATATGGCATTCATAGGAAAGTAGGTGCACAGCACCTTAATTCTTTGTTGGAAAATGTGGAATACTTATTTTTGTATTTTTTTCAACTTATGTGAGCCACAGGAAAGAGTTTGCCCATTGGACAGATGAGGCAAAAGCATTACTGCAGGGTGAAGTGCCACCAGTCTATCAGTTACAGAAGTGAAATTTGAATATAATTGCTGAGGTCAGCTTTTAAAGACTTTTTAGTGTCCATTACTCTGACGCACTTTTGAACATGCCCCCCTTTATTCACTGATTTATTTTAGGAAGAGGTGCAACCACAGCTCCTTCAAGTTAGTGGTGGCCCACTCCAAAAAGATATGGCGGGAAAAAATGGTAAGATTGTTTATATACCTAGTTTAATGCAATGCCTGAAAAGAAAAATCAAGTATAAAATTAACAAAGCATCATTTTTATTTTACTTATGTAATATTCAAATAGCTCTTTTCTTTCTCTTTTCCAATGAACAGTTTTGGTAAAAGGATTGTGCAAGACAGCACAAAAGCCTCGGACAGGGCTAGGGGGAAAAAAAAAAAATCAATGCAGTAGGAGTTCCCAAGCATCCTGCAGATGGAAGAGGATGAGCACGAACTACAATGTCTTGGAGCCATTCAAGTTCTGTTTCAACCATCTGGAAGATGGATTTACCTTTTTTGAGGAGATTGTTGACTAAAGAAAATATCTATTCTCTCAATAATAATAAAAAATAATAAAACTAAAAAAATAAAGTTTACCACATCAGAACTGGTTGTATTGAGTTCATTTTTCTACACTTATGAATGTTTTTTTTTTTTTCTTTTATCTCAGATGTTAGTTGTAGGTAGTTTTAATTACCTGTGATGAAGGCGGGAGTGCTTGCCGAAAAATGTCAGGTAATTAAAACAACCTACAACTATTGTCTGGGATAAAAGAAAAAAAAAAAACAACTAACACATGACAACTTTTGTCATTTCTGTTTGAAATAAAGTTGCCTTTCCTGGAGCAGAAAGTTTAATATAGTTTCTGAATTAGTTAATTAGGATCTTCACCCACATGAATGAATTTAAGTAGCAAAATGAAAGACAAAATTGGTTTGGTTGCAACATTGAGAGAATATGACGTTTTTGATACATTAAATTGTAATGAAGCTATACTAATGTGTCCGTTCATAAAAATGTAAGGATGACAGCAATTTTGTAATAATTCTCAATTGGAGTATATTTTACAATTGACAAACTAAAGTACACACTGTGATAGGTCACAGGCGATCTTTCAGTCACTAATTAAACCTTTATTGCAGTAGTGTGTATTTTAATTTTGATGTACTGTAACCGTGTTTTTCATTTTGGTAAAATCAGCAGGCTTTAACAAACTGACCGCGCTTAAAGAGTTAATCTCCCGATTTCACCAAATCAATTTAAAGAGCATATAAATAAATTATTATTTAAATAATAATGAGTGATGCTGAAACCGAAAATAAAAGACGTGCGAAAAGAAAAGTAAACTAGTATTTACGTTCGAATGGACGCTAACTATTACGATAAAACCGGAAGCTCGGAGCTCCAGCGCAGCTTCATGTTGTCATTTCCGGTCTGAGAGCTGCGATATTGCGTCACTTCCTGTCTGCGGGATGGGTACTGAGACGAGCGGCGCAGGGTACTGAGAGAGGCGGGCTGCAGCCAGACTCTCTTGGAGAGAAAACTTTGGACACCCCTGCCATAGCCCATTCACGCCAAGCGGCGAACGCTGACACCTGCTGGCTAAAACCCATCAGTACAATTTTCTTTTCAGGCAGAAACGTCTGGGTATTTTTCCAAAACACAATGAAACAATATGAAACGTTTTAAACACATGGCGAATCACGTTGTGGATACAACAAAATATTAAAATTACTATTTTGATTTTAACTGTGTGCCACACCTACGCACATTTTTTAAATCTCACCCCTCAAAAAACACAACAACTGTAAATTTCCTTTATATGAAGCAGGCATTTTAAAAAAGGACTTTCTCCCATCTAAATAATTGTAGTTTTTTTTTTTTTTTTTTTTCATTTTTACGACGGAACAAGCTATTTTTGAGAAATGTACCCAATCTGTTTGGGCTTATTAATGTCACGTCCCCAGCAAAAAGTGTACATGCAGGTTATGCTGTTATAGCGTCCCTACGAAATTTGAGACCAAACCTTGCAATAAAGATAATATGACCCAACTCAAAAATGGGTCCCTATGGGTTGGCTGTCACTACCCGATCGTGACGGCCTACCGGATCACGACGGACTGCAACTGCGCTTGCGCAAACCGACGCCATTTTCTCCCGAGGGATGATGGGATAAATTGATATGTACGTGTTGATTTAAAAAAGGGGGAAAAAACATCAAATGATGATGCCATTGATAAAAGTACTGATGGCAATTTGAAACTGAAACTTCAAAACGTGTTCCGAACCGATGACGTATATTTTCAGTCAACCACTACTCCGGAAGCGCTCTCTCTGGACCGGGTCTTGCCGTTCTTTCGTGTTCCCTTCTCCCAACCAAACGAGCTCCTTCAAAGTATTCTCATCGGGTAAGTAGTACTGGAACAAGGATTTGGTGGACTAAAACGTCTGATCTTAAAGCTTGGTGGAAGTCGTTTGGTTTAATGTTGAAGTTTTGCAGGCTAACGTAACTTTGTTTTGTTTAGCTTAGCTCGATAGCCAAGGAAATGTCAACGCATTCCGATTGCTTTGACTTTATGCCAATTGTAAATTTTGTTTTAAATGGCGGGGGTCGCTCGGTTAACTGTGATTACATTTAATTGTATGAGACGCTTTTCGACTTGTCTTAAAGATGCGGCAAAATAATCCTGACCGAAGGGAAACGCAATCAAAAACATCAAACTGAGACGAGAGAAAAACATCAAACTGAGACGAGGAGATGAGGAGAAGAAATCCAGGCCACGACGAGCAACTGAAAAACAAAATGAGGGTAAGATCACAACACGTGTTGTTTTACTTTTTATGCAATATCAGACTTGCTTTGATGTGACCGTGATCAGTGAGTGTAACTGTAGGGCAAAATTCCCATATCCGACTTTCCATACAAAGCTCACAATAACTATGATCTTATGATATGGTGATAAAACAAATATCGATACATGGGTCAGGAAATCATTTCAGTATATTCTACAGAAAAAAACAATCTATTTTCATCCTTCTGTTGTGAATTTCAATGATTTAATCTAGGGCTGTCAAACGATTAAAATTTTTAATCGAGTTAATTACAGCTTAAAAATTAATTACCGTAATTTTCGCACTATAAGGCGCACCTTACTATAAGCCGTTACCCACCAAATTTGGCATGAAAACGGCATTTGTTCATAGATAAGCCCCACTGGACTATAAGCCGCAGCTGTCCTCATTGTATTATGAGATATTTACTCCAAAATATATTACCTGGTAACACTTTATTTTACAGCGGCATCATAAGACTGTCATAAAACCAAATGAACCACCATGAAGCTTTAACCCAATTGGCTGCAAAGCTTCATTGCTTCAAGAAGCTTCATTTGGCCATCACTGCTCCCTTGAAGGAGACGGTGAACCTCTGCTGCCACCTGCTGTAAATACTGTTGTTATCCAACATGCCTCTTAGCATGCATTGCTGCGGTACAAATATAAATAACAATCAAAATTTATGTTCTGTGCTAATTATTTCTTCAGTTACTGTTCCAGTTGTTTCATTAATTGGTAGTTTTGGTATTTGGTAACATTTGATATGACAGTGGTGCCATTAGACTGTCATAATTATGACATGACACTGTCATGAGCATTAATGAATGCCTATAACCGATGTCATTTAGTGTTATCCGGCAAATTATCTTACTTTTGAATGGATGTAAAAGATCCAAGCTGGACATAAATGGAGTTAGTGACATAATTTGCCGGTTGACACTTAATGACATCTGTCATAAGCATTCAGTAATGCCTATGATGGTGTCATGTCATAATTATGGCAGTCTTATGACGCCGCTGTCAAATAAAGTGTTACCTATTAACCCAAATAAATCAACAAATAAGTCTTACTGGACTATATATGGCGCAGGATTCAAAATGAAGGAAAAAAGTAGCGGCTTATCGTCCAAAAATTACGGTAATCGTAATTAATCGCAATTCAAACCATCTAAGAAATATGCCATATTTTTCTGTAAATTATTGTTGGAATGGAAAGATAAGACACAAGATGGATATATACATTCAACATACTATACATAAGTACTGTATTTGTTTATTATAACAATAAATCAACAAGATGGCATTAACATTATGAACATTCTGTTAAAGCGATCCATGGATAGAAAGACTTGTTCTTAAAAGATAAATGTTACTACAGGCTATAGAAATTTTATATTATAACTAGGGTTGTTCCGATCATGTTTTTTTGCTCCCGATCGATTTAGTTTGAGTATCCATTGATCCCGATATTTCCCGATCCGATTGCTTTTTTTTTGCACCCGATTCAATTCCAATCATTCCCGATAATTTTTCCGGATCATATACATTTTAGCAATGCATTAAAAAAAAATGAATAAAACTCCGACGAATATATACATTCAACATACGGTACATAAGTACTGTATTTGTTTATTATGACAATAAATCCTCAAGATGGCATTTACATTATTAACATTCTTTCTGTGAGAGGGATCCACGGATAGAAAGACTTGTGACTTTGTATATTGTGACTAAATATTGCCATCTAGTGTATTTGTTGAGCTTTCAGTTAGTGATACTGTGGCCATCCCAAATGCATGACGGGAAGTGGAACCATGACTGTGTGTCGTGCTACCAATTGCTATATCTTCTCTGCGTTGGGAAGTAACTTAAGGTGTTAAGACAAAGATCATTTGCCACCTTGCTTCCCCACATTGCTTCCCATGATAATTCTAATCATAGGGAGAGGGATTGCAAGGCTTTAGCCAATTTAACAAGGGCTCCAAAGGCTGCCAAAATTCACTCTACTCATTTTGTGCTGACTTTTTCCCACTCCATATAGGTAAAACGGCGTCATTACTGATTGAGCGCGACAATGAGTGAGAGGGTCGTGCAGCGCATACATTAATTGCGTTAAATATTTTAATGTGACAGTTTTTAATAAATTAATTGCTGCCGTTATCGGGATAAATTTGGTAACCCTACCTTGAGCCTAAACTAAAGACTCTGGATGAGTGAATCATATTATGTGTGTAACGTCAAATACAATTAGAAAACGATTGAATTAAAATATATACAGTATACATATTTAAAAAAGGCATGGCCGATATTTTTTTGACGATTTCGATACTTTGAAAATGACGTGATCGGACCCGATCGATCGGGACATCTCTAATTAAAACCCCTCCTAATGTTTTCGTTTTAATAAAATTTGTAAAATTTTCAGTCAAAAAATAAACGAGTAGCCCGCCATTGTTGATATCAGTAATTACACAATGCTCATGGGTGCTGAAGCCCATAAAACCAGTCGCACCCAAGCGCAAGCAGAGGGCGACAAAAATCCAAAAAAACACAAGTAACAAGTGGACATTGCACTGTGCTGTCATTGTAATCTGTTTGAGCGGGGCATGTGCGTTAATTGCGTCGAATATTTCAACGTGATTAATTTTAAAAATCAATTACCGCCCGTTAACGTGATAATTTTGACAGCCCTAATTTAATCTCTGGTAGACATCCAGTCCATTTGAACCGGGAAAGTGGCAGTTTCGTTCATTTGCTGACATCCCTCCCAAACGGAATGGCCATTAATGGCAGCCAATGAGTTAACAAATTTATCTATTATCATGGCAGCGAGAGAGTTGATGAAAGATAGGTGTCACCGTGTCAGTAATAAAGTATAATCTGTCATTGTTTGCATACTATCCTCATTAAAATATGAAAACCTGTAAATGTTTGGGTGGCATTAGTTCAAGCAGACCCTGTTTATTCATCTGTGTGATTTTGACAAAGATCAGATCACATTTATTGGGGATTTTATGCAGGAATGTGAGAAATTCCAAAAGGGTGATGCATTTAAAATGTACAATGGTATGAAAAAGTAAGTCCTCAGCCGATCACACGTGCGTTTGAAGGGGGGAAAAATGGACTGGCACATTGAGCAAGTGAAAAGAGGTTTACATTTTGGCTGCCAGTCTGAACAAGGCCTTATTGTCGGTAAAAAAAAAAAATACAACATGAAAATCATGGCGGGAGACTGAGCAAAGCTGGACTTCAGCAAATCACGTGATATTTTTCCTTTTCCAGTATCCCGCAGACGTCACTATAAAAGAGCTTCACCCTCAGAAGCGCGATCCCCTCCACGTTAAACAGGAGGAGTCTGAGATGCCGTACATTAAACAGGAGGAGAAGCCAGAGGCCCCCAGCATTAAAGAAGAAGAACAGGCAGACGAGATCCCCGAGTTTCCAATTACTGTCTTTGTGAAGAGTGAAGACGACGAAGGTCCAAGCGAAAAGAGCGGAGCAGCAAAACCTTCGAGCGACAGCTCATTCCAACACCTGACAACAAAAGGAGAGGGACGATGGCAACATGACGGTTTGTTAGCGCCGCTCTCACACAGTGACGATGTAACTTCACACTCGTCTGTTTTTAACACTGATGAGGAGGATAAAGACTTTGACCAAAATGCTTCAAAATCCTTAAACAAGTCCTCATTGAAAAGAGGCACAAAAGAGGTTGGGAGACCTTTTACCTGTTCACATTGTGATAAAACATATTCTCAGAAAAAACACTTACAAAGCCACATGTATAAACACACTGGGGAGAAGCCTTTCGCATGCTCATTTTGTGATAAAAGATTCACTGACAAATCATATTTAAACACTCACACAAGAACACACACTGGAGAGAAGCCTTTTCAATGCACATCTTGTGGTAAACAATTCACTGATAAGCGATGTTTAAACAAACACACAAAGATACACACTGGAGAGAAGTCTTTTGTCTGCACATCTTGTGGTAAAGGATTCTTTTATCAGGATCATTTAAAAAGACACACACTCACACACACTGGAGAAAAGCCTTTTGTCTGCACAAGTTGTGGTAAAGGATTCATTGAGAAAAGAAATTTGATCAGTCACACAAGAGCACACACAGGAGAGAAGCCTTTTCCCTGCTCAGTTTGCAATAAAAGATTCTCCCAGAAAGTACTACTAAACTCTCACTTGAAAACACACACTGGAGAGAGGCATTTTGCGTGCTCAGTTTGTGATAAAAGATACTTCAGTAAGTCACGGTTAAACAGACACACACATACACACACTGGAGAGAAGCCTTTTCAATGCACATCTTGTGGTAAACGATTCACCGAGAAGGCACATTTAAACACACACACAAAGATACACACTGGAGAGAAGCCTTTTGTCTGCACATCTTGTGGTAAACGATTCACCGAGAAGGCACATTTAAACAGACACGCACTCACACACACTGGAGAAAAGCCTTTTGTCTGCACAAGTTGTGGTAAAGGATTCAGTGATAAAAGTGTTTTTATTAATCACACAAGAACACACACTGGCGAGAAGCCTTTTGCCTGCTCTCGCTGCGATAAAAGATTTTGTACGAAGCAAGTGTTAACAAGTCACACACGTACACACACTGGAGAGAAGCGTTTTGCCTGCTCTCTTTGCTATAAAAGAGTTTCTACGAAGCAAAAGTTAACAAAACACATGCGTACACACACCAGGTGAAAAGGCTTTTCTCTGCACACTTTGTGGCCAAAGATGAATGAATGAATGAATGAATTTATTGTCATTGTCATCATCATCATAATCATTGACAGTTTCAGAGTGTGGAATTTGCCCGAAAGAAAGACGATGACAGACAAAGGAAAGACGGGAAAAAAACATATGCTTATCAATACCCGTCCCCCAAACAGCCCGGGACGCACAGTCAAGCATGTTTGTGTTACAGTCCAGTTATTATCAGTTTGTTTTTTTTTTTTTTTATTTTCACATATCATTCAACTACTCCTGAGCAGGCCCTGTCCTTGTGAACTCATACCGCGCTGTTTTCTTTTTGCAAGCGTTGATAAGCGTCTTGGTCATCCAAGGTTTGTTTTGCATTCTTTGTCTCGTGGGAGTTAACTTAACAGGGCAGTGCTTATCGTTATGCTGAAGTGTATTCATAAAAAGCTGCATTCACATTAGATCTTTTTTTCATTTTTTCTATGCTTTAGACAGTTCTGATTCTTTTGTACACTGTCTTTGTCAGATTTACACAGTGGTTGCATGGAGTGTAGTTTGTGAAGATAGGCAGATGGTCGATGATATCACAGCAATGTTGTATCCGTGCAAATTAAAGTCAGTTCCTTTGTTTTCATAGCAGATGGTCGGTGATATCACAGCAATGTTGTATCCTTGCAAATTAAAGTCAGTTCCTTTGTTTTCAAACTTGTTATTGAAGCTCTGTAGATATTCGTCAATGCTTTCAAAATTTTTATTGTATAGACTCCTGGTGTTGAAGTGGATTTGTTTCAGCTTACCGTCCACAATGGAATTGTAGTACTGTTCCGCTGTGTAGTACTTACAGTTGTTCGACATGTTATCATAAAAGTTGTCAGGATCAAGATTATCAGTTGGGTCATCATGGTACTCATCAATCTGATCATCCAAAAGGTGGTAACAGGTGTCATCATTAATTTTCGAAGGAGGTCGAAAGATTTACCCGGAAGGAAGATTAAACTAAAAAAGACACACCTAATTTACTTACGGCTTACTGCTTTTCACAATTTGACTTCTGATTGTCAACAATACTTAGATGCTTCCCTTCTTTTTGTTTGTTTGTCCAATTTCCAAACTTCCAAACTCAATAGTTTCATGGAAGATTTTTTTTTATTTGTCTTGTACATTGTAATCATTTGAAATCTGCTTCATTGTATGAGGACTGGACCCTTTATTTTTACTATCAAATATTTTTGTTCATTACTGACAGACTTTCTTCCTTTTTTGTAAACTGTTTTTTTGTAAATATGGGCTGTGTACAGTGGTACCTCGACATACGATTGCTTCGACACACAATCTTTTTGACATCCAACGTAAAATTTGACTTGCCATTTGTTTCTACATTTGATGACATGCTCGAAGTAAAACGATTTATGACAGCGCCACAGTTTCTTTGTTTTCCCGCAAGATGGGAGCACGGCGGATTTTCTTGAGAGAAATGAACAGTTTCCAAGAAGGTCATTGCAGGTAGTGAAAAATGGTGACGCTTACCATTGCAATGAATCATGTATTCTTATGGGGAAATCCGGCTCGATATACAGTGAGGCAAATAAGTATTTAGTCAACCACTAATTGTGCAAGTTCTCCCACTTGAAAATATTAGAGAAGCCTGTAATTGTCAACATGGGTAAACCTCAACCATGAAAGACAGAATGTTAGTATGTTTATTGTGTCTAGCAGTGGTAAAACGGGGTGTTTTTTTTCTCTCTGGTAACCGTCTGTGTTAAGAGAATGTGTATAATGTAAACATGATACGAGTCATACACTCGTGCTTTTTGTGGACAATAATTTTTGTTCTGATGGTAATAATGTTATGCTGTTGGTTTAGGCTCACCTAAAGGACTGCATTTATTTTAATTTAGATTTTTTTTGTTTTGTTTTAACATTATACTTATGTTCCAATTTAAAAATAAATAAATAAAATTAAAAAATAAATAAAAATCCTGTTCAATGGAAAAAAGTTTTTTTTTTTTTTTAAACCCAGATTTCTCAAAGTGACACATTTTAGAGCTGTAATTGCAGTACTGTGAAACTGTGATATTTTGGCTTCAGGTTATACTGTCAGAATCTCATACCGGTATGTACCAGTACTCTTTGCATTGCATTAATTTAATTTATTGGACGACAATGGTATCATATTTACAATAAATTATGATATTAGTAGGGCTGTAGCTATCGAATATTTTAAAAACCGAGTATTCTACTTAAAAATCCGTCGAGTAATTGAAATTGGATGAAACATTTTTTATTTTAGGTAAAGGGCAATTATAAATATACACAGGGGTGAAAGTGGGCCAGAACGGTCAGGAACGCAGTTCCGGTATAAGATTCAGGGGCAGAATGCTGTTCCGGTACACGGTGCTTTGATTACGAAAATACGACGGCAACTGTCAAAACGCTATGTTAAGAAAAAAAAAAGCTAAGCTGCCACACATGCATTTCATCTCCAAGAAGAAAACAATCTACCAACATCAGATTTACGTACACAAGTGTTAACAACAAGCATAATAAAGTGCTTGTATAGCGTAATCCGTTTCCACCAATATTCATTATTTGTTTTATTCCACGGACGGCATGGAGGTTTCCCCAGCTGCTGCAGTTATCCGAGTCTGACGGATTCATTTATCCAATCAATTGACTGACATACTGACATGTGATCAGCAGAGATGGCGCTGATTGGTTCAAATGTGCATGTTTTCTGGAACAGCAAAAAAAAAAAGGTTAAATTGATGCGACAATAAAAGGGCAATGCAACATAAAATGGATCAAAATCTTTAGGAGCAATCAAAGAGATGAGGAAGCTTATTTATCATATTTTTTTTTTATTTGCTCTAAAGGGGAGGTTCAGGGCATCTTAGCTTTCAATGTGCACTTTGGACTTTTATTTGTTCATTTATGTTAGGCTACTTATTCATTTCCTTATGATTTAAAAAAGTCAATGTTTGCGCGATCTTCAAATTATGTTCGATTTCACTCTGCAAAATATGTCATCTGTACTTATTTTTCTGAATGTATGTTACTTATATCTTTATTATTAAAAAAAAAATGTAAATGTTTACATGAACTTCAATTTTAATATGCATCCTATGTTCTTAAGTAGTTAAAATTGAGATTTGGCATTTAGTATGTGAGGAAATGAGGGAAAATAAAAATTAGGAGATGGAGGTTGGGTTTATTACTGTTTTTGTTAACTTTTATTTTGCAAATTATTGGAAAAATAATTTTGAATGAAAATTAGTTTGTACGTGTTATGAAATAATAATATGAAATAACTGTCCCAAAACAGTTTTCTTTGCATTTCAGTAGTATAAGAGGTTTGGACCCCCCCCCCCCCCTCCCCCTGTCAGAAAAAAAAGAAAGAAAGAAAAAAAAAAAATTTCTGGCTTCGTGGCGACCTTCACGTCGGGGAGTTCCGGCAAGAAATTCTAGCCACTTTCACCCCTGAATATACATGAGAGGTTTCTATTAATTATAACTACTATTGATGTGTGGCTAACGAGTCTTTCAGACAGGCTTTAATTTCTAAAAACACAGCGCTGTAGAATGATTAGGGTGTAAAATAAAAACATAATAAAGCTGTCAATTTTAGCTCAGTAGTCATTGACGGATAAAACACCAAGTAGCACTGGTGCCTAATGTGCTGCAATACAGCAGGTATCATACATCTATTTTAAAGACGGCAAAAACTCGATGGATGGGAAAAACACCTAACTCAACAAGAATTTTTTTCTAATAAGATTTTATGTTTTCTACCGGCTGGGTAGAAATTCCATGCTGCGGTCCCACTGCGCCAAGCCAAGCTCTCCTATTTTAATGCATACATTTCACTACCCTCCCCTCACAATCCCATCACGGTGCTGGGTAATGGCTGCCAGCCGGGAACCTGGCAGCCACAGTAATAGGGTGGTAGGTAGGTGGGTCCCACTTTTTTTTCCTCTATGGCACAGGTGTCAAACAGATTCTAGAAAGGGCCTAGTGGGTGCTGGATTTTGTTCTAACCGATAACGCGCAGAGACTTTACCCAATGAACTTCCTGCTGAAACAAGCAGCACCTGACAAAGTTGAACTGATTACACATGTAAAAGATCTAATTGGTGAAAAGATGTCCTCGTCATAGGTTGGAAAGCAAACCTGCACCCACTAGGCCCTTTCTGGAATCGGTTTGACACCTGTGCTCTATGGCAGGGGTCCCCATCTGCCGGGCCGCGGACCGGTACCGGTCCGTGACGCATTTGCTACCGGGCCGCATAAAAATAATTTAATTTAATAACGTCCGCATTCTGGTCTGGCTGAATTAACCCTGCGCCCCTGCTTAACACACCAATATCCCTGTCTAGATATAATACTACGGGATATATTAGAATGTCGTCATAGAAATCCATTGATTGGACTGCTAGTAGTACATCTTGTTTGTGTATATAATATATCTAGGTGCGCTTGTCCTTGACAATGTATAGACCCTACTCACATGACGTCACAACTAAGAGTGTGACAATATCTCGATACAGCGATACATCGCGATATTTTGCAACCCGATTGTTTATCGATCTGCTCCCGCCAAGTATCGATACTTTTATTTAACATATTGGCCATACAATGGAGTATGGATGCTGTAAACTGCTCAGTGTTTGTTGAGCAATTCCTTGGCGGTCCACTAGGGGCGCTCGGGAGTGGCGGTGAAGGTAAAGTGTGCACAAGTCGTCTAGAGAAGAAGAGAGGAAGCTCCAAGTGGGTTGAAAAAATAAAAAAGCTTTGTGAGAACGGTGGAGGAAAAAATGAGAAAAATATTGCTACAAATCACACATGGGGACACAACACTTTAGATTTTACACCAACAAGAAAGGAAGTAAGGTGAACAAGGACTTTGCTGTATGCAAGAACTGTCTAACAAAAATAAGGTCCACTGGTAGCTGGTGACGTAGTGGACACCGGAGTTTGTGAGCTTCGCTTTCATCACTTGAGGTAAGAAAGTTTTGCAATGTAATTGATTTTTAATTTACATGTATCATTTTGATGACATTTGGTGTTGAATGATATAAAATAAACCAGGACCCTAAACTGGATGTAAATGAATATTGAACAAGCCCACATGAATTTACCGATTTATTTGATATTATTTGAGAAACACTTTCCATCTAGTTTACTACACAAACTGCTATTACTGCCATTTTGATACAATAAGTCACAAAAATGGTTAGAATAGCTTCCAAAATATATAAAGTGATGTGCTTGATAATTAATGTAGCCTACATATTAAAAATAGGTCATTATTGCATTTTTAATTTCTATAGATTCAAAACATATATTTTTTGTAATTCACTCAATACTTCCAACACAAAAAATATATATCTGGATTTCAACTCAAAAGCTATTAAGTAGCTAATATTTTTTGTTTTATTTTGTTATTTTTAAGGTGAGGAAGAATGTGACTGACCAAGTCTGACATCTCAAATGCTGAAGCGCTTTTGGCAACAAAGGTCATATACGAATAAAACACCCACCAATTTTATCATTGCCCCTCTCCAAGCTCAACTGATGACTAACACCTACAGCACTGATGTTTTTTTTTAAAAGATTTAAAACTTAAAGGAAATTAAGGGTGCCATTCATCATGATCTCTCCAACAGATATCAGTGGTTGTGGTTTGTTTCCTCCCCTTGCACAATTTGCAGTAGATTCATATTTTACAGCAATGTTGCACAGAAAAGGTGTCACTGTTTAATAACTGACTTAAACAGTATTTTTTCTATTTTGAAATATCTTTTTTTTTTTCCGTTTCAACAGTTGTATCGTAGAATATCATGTATCCAATTTCTGACCAATATATCGATAATCGCTGTATCAGGATACCGTGAGATAATCGTTATCGTGAGCCTCGTATCGCGAATCGTATCGTATCGTGAGGTGCCCTGAGGTTCCCACTCCTAGTCACAACCACTCCTCCGCGCCATATTGTCCGTCAACTCGTCTTGTTGACGCATTACCGCTACGTAAGTTCCTCCTGTTATGGCGTGTTTTTCTGCTCGTTAACATTAATAATCAAAATGGTGAAGGCTTGTGTGGCGGTTGGTTGCAATAACAGAGAAGATAGACGGAGAGACTTGAAGTTCTACCATAATCCGAGAGACCCGGAGAGGAGAGCGAGATGGACTGCTGCAATTCGACGAGAAAACTGGGCTCCAAACGATTACCACAGATTATGTAGTAGTCATTTTATATCTGGTAAGATGCATTTAATATATATTTAGAGGGTTTTGGGCTGACAACCACAATTAAGATCTTTGCGAGGCTAATCGCCGACAACATACGGTTTCAAATTCAAGATGCTTATTTCTTCCACCATCATTACATTTTGAATAATATTTAGCTGGTACCAAGCGAAAGAAGCTGGCCTCGTCTACGGATCACCAGTTAAACAGGTGTGTCCAAACCTTTTGCAAAGGGGGCCAGATTTGGTGTGGTAAAAATGCGGGGGGCTACCTTGGCTGATTTACATAGAACAATATATTTAAACAAATTTTAGCAAGCCCTTCTGTGTGTCACATTTGCTTTATTTTTTTTTTTTAATTCATAATTTCAACAGTCTCGTCTTTGTGGCGTTCTCTTTCGACATTCGGGCTCTTGCGAAATAATGCTGCTGTGAAATTAAATTAGCTTCGAGTTGCAATAACTTCTCGCTGCGTATCTTCCCTGTAATGTTGTCGTACATGTCAGCGTGTCTTGTTCGGTAATATCATTATCGCGTCACATCGAACTCTTTGAAAACAGCGACTGTCTCTTTGCAAATGAGGCAGACACAGTTGTTGCGTGTTTTATTGAAGAAATAGTCCAATATCCATCTATCCTTGAAGCGTCGGCCATCGTAGTCAGCTTTTTTTTTTTATTGATTGTCGCCATTTTAGAAAATTGGAAGTAAAGGGTCACACGGACTAATGTTGCTTTGAGTGCTGCTCTTAGTTTTTTAAACTTTCGTGAGAATAGGCTGATTTTGTATGGACAAGATAGTTGTAGATATCAGGGTAGCAGATGTGAGGCAGAGAGGGCGAAGACAGCGGGTCGAAAAATATCGATTTAGGTGTTCTGTCAAAATTTGCTCCCTCATAAAATTTTGCTCCCAAAGCTTTTGTGGCGCTGAAAAAGCCCTCTTTTACATTCAATTGGACTGTCAATGTTATCCAAAGGTGCTAACTAAACTAGATACATCATAAACATACATGTGCAACACGAAAATGGCGTAAATTAATACTTAACAACACGGCGAAGTCATTAACAGTGAGAGCGCAGGGTGCAGTTGCTGTGTGCAGCTAACATGGTAAGATGTGTTTGAGAACTTTTGTACATGTCTTTACATGATCAAACTTAAGTAAATATTCCTTTCTTTAAAGAAAGTTTGTAGTGTTTACTTTGGAATCGCTGCATTCGCTGCCATTTTTAACGTTACGCGCATGCGCAAAACCGCAAGGTAGCAATTTTTGATGGGTTGCAAAATTTGTCAGAACACCTGATACAGCGACACGTCATTCTGTGACGTTGGTGAGTAAGGTCTATAGCTAGACCGTGGGCGCAGCACATTAGTTCCTTGAAATAATTAGGCCCCACACGAGCAAAGATGACTGGAAAACAGACATCTTTGGAGATATTTTTATGGCGAAAAGGGCACCTGACGAGCTACCACCTCAAAGACCCACGAACTGCAAAGGAGTGGATTCGTGACCCGTTTGTGAATAAACCGAGTGATTCGAGCATGTCTGTGCAAAAGGAAGATCAACTTGTAGAGATCGCAAATGACGGCGACCTTATTAAACGTACATTTGAGACAACAACTCTACCGAGGTTCTTGATTAAAGTCATTCTGGAATATCCTGACATCGCTACAAGAGCATTGAAAACCTTGCTA
This sequence comes from Corythoichthys intestinalis, assembly GCF_030265065.1. Lineage (NCBI taxonomy): Eukaryota > Metazoa > Chordata > Actinopteri > Syngnathiformes > Syngnathidae > Corythoichthys > Corythoichthys intestinalis. The sequence goes on from NC_080395.1 coordinate 8,142,252, forward strand.
CAATTTCCAACATCGTATCTTTGTGAAGCGGGCTTCTTAATTAATGTTTACCGACAAGGCGAAGTCGTTAATGGTGAGAGCGGTGTGCAGTTGTTGTGCGCAGCTTACATGGCAGGATGTATCTGAGGAGACCTTTTCTACAAGTCCTTCCATGATCAAACGTAAGTTTATATTCCTTTCTTCCAAGAAAGTGTAGTGTTTACTTTGGAATCGCTGCATTTGCGCATTTTGCGGCTATGTTTAACGTTGCGCACATGCGCAGAACCGCATCGTTGCAATTTTTGATGGGTTGCAAAATTTCTCAGAACACCGGTCCATGAAAAAAAGATCCAAATAACACCGGTCCGTGGTGCAAAAAAGGTTGGGGACCCCTGCTCTATGGCATGGCTCCCTGATCGCGACGGACTGCTACTGCGCTTGCGCAAACCGGCGCCGTTTTCTCCCGAGGGACGATGGGATACATTGGTATGTACGTGTTGATTCAAAAATGAAAAAACAAAAAACATCCAATGATGATGCCATGGATAGAAGTAGTGATGGCAACTTGAAATTGAAACTTCAAAACGTGCTCCGAACCGATGACGTATATTTTCAGTGAACCACTGCTCCGGAAGTGCTCTCTCTGGACCTATCCGGGACTTGCCGTTCTTTAGTGTTCCCTCCTCCCAACCAAACGAGCTCCTTCAAAGTATTCCCATCGGGTACTGAAATAAGAATTTAGTGGACTAAAACGTCTGATCTTAAAGCTTAATGGAAGTCATTTGGCTTAATGTTGAAGCTTTGCAGACTAACGTTACTTCGTTTTGTTTAGTTTAGCTTGCTAGCCAAGACACGTGAACGCATTTCGATTGGGTTGGCTTTATGCCACTTGTAAATTTTGTTTTAAAGGGCCGGTGGTCGCTCGGTTAACATTGATTACATTTGATTGTATGACACGCTTTTCGACTTGTCTTAAAGATGCGATAAAATGATCCTGACCGAAGGCGAACGCAATCAAAAACATGAAGCTAAAGAGCAGAGACGTCGAAGATGAGAGGAAATCCAAGCCACGACGAGCAACTGTAAAATGAAAATGAGGGTAAGATCACGACATGAGTTGTTTTACTTGATTTTGACCGTGATCAGTGATTGAGACTGTAGGGTCAAATTCCCATATCTGACTTTCCATACAAAGCTCATAATAGCGAAGATCTCACGATATGGCAATACAACAATTATTGATACATGGGTCAGGAAATCATTCAAGGATATTACCCAGGGTTAAAAAAAAAGCTGTTTTCATCCTTCTGCTGTGAATTTCATTGAGTTCATTACTCGTTGACATCCAATCCATTTGAACAGGGAAGGTGGCAGTTTTGTTTATTCTCTACCATCCCTCCCACTTCAAACCGAATGGCCATCAATGGCAGCCAATGAGTTAACAATTTTATCATAAATACAAACTTGTTTATCATCCCTTTACTTTCCAGGAATACAAAAAAATAAACATTTTTCTTAAGACCACAAATGTTTGTCGAAATAAATTAAACAGAATTGAAGAAAAACGTCTTAGTCAGGTTATAACAATAGATGATAATGGAGCCTTGCTTCAGGTATAACCAGTGTTGTCATGGATTACTTAAAAAAGTAATTTGATTACTGATTACACCTAAAAAAAAAAATCTAGTTACTTTACTGATTACTTTATTATCTAAGTAACTAAGTTACTTTAAAAGTAACTTATCAGTTACTTCTTACCAATTTTTTCCCTTTTGCTGCCTCAACATAAAAATAACAGAAAAATGTCATCGCGTGTAATTGAGTTTTTCACATAAGACTTAATCTTTGAGTTAGCGGGGGTTTAGTCGACCACCATTGACTCGCCCTTGCTTAGCCATTCCGGAGCCCTAAAACTAACAACTGATAAACTGCACAAAAATTGTTAAAATCAACTCCAACGACTAATTAAACCCCCGCTGACTCCAAGATAAAGCCTAATGTCAAAAATTCTGAACTTCCCCTTTGAAATAAAGACCTAGCCGTTAAAATGTTGTTTCTAAAACTTGTAAAGCAATAAAACAAACAACAAAAATTAATGAAATGAACAAAAAGCCTACAAAGTGAAGTTTTCCTAATGGGTCAAAATCATTTTTCGAACAGATCATGTGACTAGCACCTTGGAGACTATCCTTTGCTTTGCTTAGCCAAAACTACACCAGGGGAGGCAAGATGGATATTTAGAATTTCTTTAATCCTAAGCTTTCAAGCGCTGCCAACAACAACTTGAACAGTTGATTGAACTCGAATAGTGTCAAGATGTGTGTATATATATATACAGTGCCTTGCAAAAGTATTCGGCCCCCTTGAATCTTGCAACCTTTCGCCACATTTCAGGCTTCAAACATAAAGATATGAAATTTCATTTTTTTGTCAAGAATCAACAACAAGTGGGACACAATCGTGAAGTGGAACAACATTTATTGGATAATTCAAACTTTTTTAACAAATACAAAACTGAGAAGTGGGGCGTGCAATATTATTCGGCCCCTTTACTTTCAGTGCAGCAAACTCACTCCAGAAGTTCAGTGAGGATCTCTGAATGATCCAATGTTGTCCTAAATGACCGATGATGATAAATAGAATCCACCTGTGTGTAATCAAGTCTCTGTATAAATGCACCTGCTCTGTGATAGTCTCAGGGTTCTGTTTAAAGTGCAGAGAGCATTATGAAAACCAAGGAACACACCAGGCAGGTCCCAGATACTGTTGTGGAGAAGTTTAAAGCCGGATTTGGATGCAAAAAAAAATTTCCCAAGCTTTAAACATCTCAAGGAGCACTGTGCAAGCCATCATATTGAAATGGAAGGAGCATCAGACCACTGCAAATCTACCAAGACCCGGCCGTCCTTCCAAACTTTCTTCTCAAACAAGGAGAAAACTGATCAGAGATGCAGCCAAGAGGCCCATGATCACTCTGGATGAACTGCAGAGATCTACAGCTGAGGTGGGAGAGTCTGTCCATAGGACAACAATCAGTCGTACACTGCACAAATCTGGTCTTTATGGAAGAGTGGCAAGAAGAAAGCCATTTCTCAAAGATATCCATAAAAAGTCTCGTTTAAAGTTTGCCACAAGCCACCTGGGAGACACACCAAACATGTGGAAGAAGGTGTTCTGGTCAGATGAAACCAAAATTGAACTTTTTGGCCACAATGCAAAACGATATGTTTGGCGTAAAAGCATCACAGCTCATCACCCTGAACACACCATCCCCACTGTCAAACATGGTGGTGGCAGCATCATGGTTTGGGCCTGCTTTTCTTCAGCAGGGACATGGAAGATGGTTAAAATTGACGGGAAGATGGATGCAGCCAAATACAGGAACATTCTGGAAGAAAACCTGTTGGTATCTGCACAAGACCTGAGACTGGGACAGAGATTTATCTTCCAACAGGACAATGATCCAAAACATAAAGCCAAATCTACAATGGAATGGTTCAAAAATAAACGTATCCAGGTGTTAGAATGGCCAAGTCAAAGTCCAGACCTGAATCCAATCGAGAATCTGTGGAAAGCGCTGAAGACTGCTGTTCACAAACACTCTCCATCCAACCTCACTGAGCTCGAGCTGTTTTGCAAGGAAGAATGGGCAAGAATGTCAGTCTCTTGATGTGCAAAACTGATAGAAAACATACCCCAAGCGACTTGCAGCTGTAATTGGAGCAAAAGGTGGCGCTACAAAGTATTAACGCAAGGGGGCCGAATAATATTGCACGCCCCACTTTTCAGTTTTTTTATTTGTTAAAAAAGTTTAAATTATCCAATAAATTTTGTTCCACTTCACAATTGTGTCCCACTTGTTGTTGATTCTTGACAAAAAATTAAAATTTTATATCTTTATGTTTGAAGCCTGAAATGTGGCGAAAGGTTGCAAGGTTCAAGGGGGCCGAATACTTTTGCAAGGCACTGTATATATATATGTATATGTACACAGTATTGGCCAAAAGTTTGGAGACACCTCAAAGGTGGATACTTCAGTGGCGCCTCCAGAAATTTTTCATAGGGGTGGCCAGATGGGGGCCACTTAAAATCTTGGGGTGGCCAAAACCAAAAGCCATAATTTCAGATTTTCATTATATTATTGCAGTAAAAAGGTCAGGGGAAAACTATCAGAAAGACTTAAGGACACGGCTACTGATATACTTTGGTGTATTGTGTAACATTTGATGTTACTAATGATTTAATGTGCATAGTCCATAACTGTCCAGTCAACATTTTGAGTTCCACAACAATTGTTTTATTGTGTTATGTATATATTAGGCATAAGGTGTACATTTAACTAGGGCTGTCAAACGATAAAATTTTTTAATCGAGTTAATCACTGCTTGAAAATTAATTAATCGTAATTAATAGCAATTCAAACCATCGCTAAAATATGCCATATTTTTCTGTAAATTATTGTTGGAATGGAAAGATAAGACAAGACGGATATATACATTCAATATACTGTACATAAGTACTGTATTTATTATAACAATAAATCCACAAGATGGCATTAACTTTATTAACATTCTCTCTGTGAAAGGGATCCACAGATAGAAATACTTATAATTCTTAAAGGATAAATGTGAGTTTGTATATTGTGACTAAATATTGCCATCTAGTGGATTTGTTGAGCTTTCAGTAAATGATACTGTAGCGACTTAACTGTTCTGCCCAAATGCATGTTGGGAAGTGGTGCAACCATGACTGTGTGTGGTGGCTGCAAATGCTATATCTTCTCTGCGTTGGGTACGCTATAGGGTGGTAAGAAAAAGATCAACTCCTGTCATTCTTCCCCACGTCGCTTCCCACAATATTTATAGCTGCTGTGGGCGCGATGACAAAGCTTTTGCCATTTAAAAGCATGGCCCCAATGAATGCTTGTATCTACTCCACTCTGCCTCTTATCTCTGTATATAAGTAAAACGGCGCCATTGTAGGCTGTTTGCGGCAATGCGTGAATGAGTCGTACCGCAAATGCGTTAATTGCAATAAATATTTTCACGTGATTAATTTTTAAAAATTAATTAGTGCCCGTTAACGTGATAACTTTGACAGCCCTACATTTAACAAAACAAAATTGCATTCATTTGGGAAGAAATGCATAACTGATGTTACAACTATCTAATGATATACTGGCAAGCGGGGTGGCCAGTGGGGTGGCCAACCAATTTATAGGGGTGGCCGCCTGGTGGCGCCACAGGGATACTTTGAAGAATTTCTAACCTGTTTTCAGTTATTTCACTTTTTTTGCCATTCCACATGTTCGTTCATAGTTTTGATGTCTTCAGTGAGAATATACAATAGTAGTGAAAATATATAAAACGCAAAATGTGCGTCCAAACTTTTGACTTTCGTTTCAGTCTTCAACACGCTTCTCCCCCCCAGTCCCACAAATGTAAAACTCCGCCTATGATTACAAAGTTTAACTATAAAATGTACATAATTACACATATTATAAAGGCTGGTTACAAACTGTAGAAGTGCTGGCTGTCTCGTTACCTGTCGGCTTTTTTTTCGCGACGCATTATGCTGTAATTCCAAGTGCTTCCTTGTAGTGCTGCAACGATTAATCGATTAACTCGAGTATTCGGTTAGAAAAAAAAGATTCGAATTAAATTTTGTTGCTTCGAGTATTCGTTTAATTTCAGTGGTGTTTTAATGGTTTATTTTGAAAGTGTTTGCCTTTAGTTTTATTGATTTGGGTGGATACACTGCATTCTAGTCTGCCTCATTTCACATGGCTGAATCCAGGTGCCCCCTGTTAAGACCAACATAAGCTATGTTTTTGTTTGAGCTAATGTTTTTTAATGCATTCGTGATTTAGTTTATAGGTATTTTTAGCCTATTTTTGTGGAATATGAGTCTGAACCATTTGTTAAGAGCATTGTAAAAACGTTAGCATTTTATAGCATTTAAACTAGCTGACTTTTGCTATGTAAGTTAGCCAATTGGTCTTTTGTTGTACATAGATCCTCATTTTTTTTTTTTTTCTCCGTTCGAGGCTCAGCTCAGGTAATTTAATTTTTCATGTTCCTTATCCGATTATTCGAACTAATGGTTCATCGATTAATTGACTACTAAAATAATCGATAGCTGCAGCCCTACTTCCTTGTTGAATTGGATGTCGAGTATATAGCGGTTGACAGTCTTTCTGAGCCTGCGCAGAGTTTGCACCGCACGGAGATATTTTTGTCATCTTTATTGGACGGATATGTGAAGTAATGGCTGTATCTCCAGTGAGCAAATGCAGCCGTTTGTTGTATCTCTCCGGCTCCTTTACTGTTAGCATCCTGATAGGTAGCCACTAGTCAGGCTATGTTGTTGACTGCCGTGGCAGATGGCGCACGCACAGGCAGCATGGTATTACACGTGACCCACCCCTCCCCCCCGATGAGAAAACGTGAGATGTTATGTCACTCCCAAACTCAAGCGCAGTATTTTCTTTCCAAATGCTCTGTGTACATGACTACAATATTTTTCATTCTACATACAGTATGAGGCAACAACAAAATAGTAACGCACAGGCACCGAGGAAACTAACTTTAATCAGATTACTGGCTTGGAAAAATGAACGCGTTAGATTGCTCGTTACTGAAAGAAAGTAATCAGATTACAGTAACGCGTTACCGACAACACTGGGTATAACACTACTGCTTTTGTCCACAAGCACAGCCAAACTCAACAAAACAATTAAAACTTTCGACCTCGATTATGATGAGTGTATGATTATCTGAAAAATGTCTATACGCTGCAAATAAAAATATTTTTTAAATGTAGAAAATAAATACAGTGGTATGAAAAATTATAAGAACCTTTTGGAATTTCTCACATTTTTGCATAAAATCGCCATCAAATATGATCTGATCTTTGTCAAAATCGCACAGATGAAAAAAGTGTCCGCTTTAACCAATAAATGTTTGGGTGGGTTTAGTTTTCATATTTTAATGATGATAGCATGCAAACAACGACAGAAGGGGGGAAAATAAGTGAACCCTCTGCCTAAGGAGACCAAAAGAGCAATTGAAACCAATTTTTACCAAACAATTTATGTCAGGTGTGTGCCCAATCACTAATGATTGGTTTAAAGCTGCCTTGCCCACTATAAAACGCACACCTGGTCAGAATTGTCTTGATGAGAAGCATTGTCTGAGATGCAACATAGGTTGGTCAAAATAGCTGTCTAAAGACCTGCAAATGGTAAATGGTGTTATACTTATATAGCGCTTTTCCACCATCAAGGATTGTTTTTTTTCTATAAAGCTGGGAAAAGATACAAAATCATCTCCAAAATTCTGGATGGCAGTCAGAGAAGTTGTCTACAAATGGAGTGAGTTTGGCACTGATTGTTTAAATTGGTTTCAATTGCTCTTTAAGTCTCCTCAGGCAGAGGGTTCACTTCTTTTTTCCCCTTGTGTCATTAGCCACGTTTACATGCTGACTTTTATTCATACTGATTCAAATCATTCCGAATGGAAATTTCACATCAGCTGTTTACATGTCACTTCATCTATTCCGATCCAGCGTTTACATGTGACTGCCTTTATTCCGAAAGGACGTTTGACAACTGCCGTCTGACATGCGCAAATTAATCAAAACAAAGCGTCACGTTGCAAAACATGGAGATCGATCGTCAGATCAGCTGCTGTTTTAACTTTTCGAGTGGAAACAAAACTTCAGAATGATACGCCGTTCATTTAAAAAGTTGTGTGGGTGCGCTGTGCGTGTGCTTGGAAGCCATGTTGCAAGTGACGTCACCATGTCACCAAGTGACGTCACCACGTCAGTGCGGAGCATGCGCAGAAAGAACGCAACCAGACACCATTCCGCTTCCCTGTTTACATGATATAATTTGACTTCTAATCGGTTTGGGAAAAGGAATATTCCACCCCTGTGAATCGGAATGAAATTCCATTCGGTTTGGGCCTGTTCATTCCGAATGAGGTGTTTATATGGAACACATTTATTCGGTTTGAACAAATATTCCGATTGTAATTGGAATATTTGGCTCCATGTAAACGTGGCAATTGTTTCCATACTATTCTCATTAAAATATGAAAACCTGTAAATGTTTGGGTGGTTTTAGTTAAAGCAGACCCTGTTTATTCATCTGTGCCATTTTGACAAAGATCAAATCACATTTGATGGGGATTTAATGCAGGAATGTGAGAAATTCAAAAAGGTTGACACTTTTTCATACCACTGTATATTTTAAATAAATGCAAGTCATCTGCCGATCACACGTGCGTTTGAAGGGGAAAAAATGGACTGGCACATTCAGCAAGTGGAAAGAGGTTAGCCGCTGAACCCTTTACATTTCGGCAGCCAGTCTGAACAAGGCTTTAGTGTCAGTAAAAAAAAAAATTATACAACATGAAAATCATTGCGGTAGACTGAGCAAAGCTCGACTTTACCAAATCACGTGATATTTTTCCTTTTCCAGTATCCCGCAGACTTCACTATTAAAGAGCTTCACCCTCAGACGCACAATCCCCTCCACGTTAAACAGGAGGAGTCGGAGATGCCGTACATTAAAAAGGAGGAGGAGCCAGAGACCCCCAGCATTAAAGAAGAACAACATGAAGATGAAATCACTAAGTGTCCAATGACCGTCAGTGTGAAAAGTGAGGAAGATGAAGGTCCAAGCAAACAGAGTGGAGCAGCGAAGCCTTTGAGCGACAGCTCATTTCAACACCCGACGACAAAAGGAGAGGGACAATTGCAACCTGACGGTTTGTTAGCGCCACTCTCAGACAGTGATGACGTAACTTCACACTCTTCTGATTTTAACACTGATGAGGAGGACAAAGACTTTGACCAAAATGCTTCAAAATCCTTAAACAATTCCTCATTGAAAAGAGGCACAAAAGTGGTTGGGAAACCTTTTACCTGCTCACTTTGTGATAAAACATATTCTAAGAATAATTACTTAAAAATACACATGTATACACACACCAGGGAGAAGCATTTCGCCTGCTCATTTTGTGATAAAAGATTCGTTCAGAAGTCACATTTAAACAGTCACACAAGAATACATACTGGAGAGAAGCCTTTTCAATGCACATCTTGTGGTAAACAATTCACTGATAAGGGATGTTTAAACAAACACACAAAGAATCACGCTGGAGTTAAGTCTTTTACCTGCTCACTTTGTGATAAAACATTTTCTCAGAAAATTCACTTACAAAGTCACATGTATACACACACCGGGGAGAAGCCTTTCGCCTGCTCATTTTGCGATAAAAGATTTGCTACGAAGTCACATTTAAACGTTCACACAAGAATACATACTGGAGAGAAGCCTTTTCAATGCACATCTTGTGGTAAACAATTCACCCAGAAGGTACGGTTAAACAGACACACAAACTCACACACCGGGGAGAAGCCTTTCACCTGTTCATTTTGCGATAAAAGATTCGCTGAGAAGTCATATTTAAACAATCACACAAGAACACACACTGGGGAGAAGCCTTATCAATGCACATCTTGTGGTAAACAATTCACTTATAAGGGATGTTTAAACAAACACACAAAGATACACACTGGAGAGAAGTCTTTTGTCTGCACATCTTGTGGTAAACGATTCACCGAGAAGGGACAGTTAAGCAGACACACACTCACACACACTGGAGAAAAGCATTTTGTCTGCACAAGTTGTGGTAAAGGATTCACTGAGAAAATAAATTTGCTCAGTCACACAAGAGCACACACAGGAGAGAAGCCTTTTGCCTGCTCTCGCTGCGATAAAAGATTTTGCACGAAGCAAATGTTAACAAGACACACGCATACACACGCTGCTGAGAAGCCCTTTGCCTGCTCTCGTTGCTATGAAAGATTTTGTACGAAGCGAACGTTAACAAAACACATACGCACACACACCGGGTGAAAAGGCTTTTCTCTGCACACTTTGTGGTAAAAGATTTACCCGGAAGTAAGATTAAAACAATCATTCAAAAAGACACACCCAATTTACTTACGGCTTACTGTTTTTCACAATTTGACATCTGATTGTCGAGAATATTTTTATTCTTCCCTTTTTCTTGTTGTTTGTCCAGTTTCCAACCTTTTATCTGAATAGTTTCGGAGTAGTTTTTTAAAAATTTGTCTTGTGTATTGTAATCATTTGAAATCTGCTTCATTGTAGAAGGACTGGAAGGACATTGTAGAAGGACCTAAGGCGATCGTCTACTTCGCCTGAATAGTAGATCTGCCTTTGGCGAAGGGAAGCTGCTGATGAGGCAATACCTCCAATATGATTTCGCATCTATACAAAATGAAAAGTTGGTAAAAACTGTAAATAACCGAAGCCTAATTCTTCTGTCTACTGAACGTCTTTTGTAATTTGCCATTACTTTCTGTTACACTTTTATTTTGCCGTATTTCCTGTTCCGTGTGTTTTGCAATGGTTGTAACTTGAAGGCGGGGCCAAAAGGAGTGATGGCGAACTGTGATAGTTTTGATCTAGTCTAGTGGCCCTCTGAAAGAGGAAAAGCTCTTACGGTGATCCTGGTGATCGTTTTATTTTCCAAGGTAAACAGCTTTATTTTCTTATGATTCAAGGGAAGTGTTTTGCAAGGTTTGACAATAAAAGACACCAAATCATCAGTCACGTCTCACCCTTATTCGGAGCGGGTCTGCGACAAACACTGTCATGAGCATTTCGCCCCAGCTACAAGAGTTAACTCCAGTATGTTTAGTGTGTCTAGCAGTGGTAAAACGTGTTGTTTTTTTCCCTCTGGTAACTGTTAATTTTTAACTCCCTTTTTTAATTAATCACGTTAAAATATTTGACGCATCTAATGCAAATGCCCCCTCCCCCCCAAACATTAAAATGACAGCACAGTGTCATGTCCACTTGTTACTTGTGTTTTTTGGCATTTAGTCGCCCTCTGCTGGTGCTTGGGTGCAACTGATTTTATGGGTTTCAGCACCATTGTGTAATTATTGACATCAACAATGGTGAGCTACTAACTTATTTTTTGATTGAAAATTTTACAAATTTTATTAAACCGAAAACATTAAGAGGGGTTTTAATATAAAATTTCTATAACTTGTACTAACATTTATCTTTTAAGAACTACAAGTCTTTCTATCCATGGATCGCTTTAACAGAATAGTAATAATGTTAATGCCATCTTGTTGATTTATTGTTATATATAAACAAATACTGTACTTATGTACAGGATGTTGAATATATATATCCGTCTTGTGTCTTATCTTTCCATTCCAACAATAATTTACAGAAAATAATGGCATATTTTAGAGATGGTTTGAATTGCGATTAATTACGATTAATTTTTAAGCTGTGATTAACTCGATTAAAAATTTTAATCGTTTGACAGCCCTAATAAATATATATATATATTTGCTTAACATTATACTTATTATTTTTTAAATTGGAACATAATAGAAATCCTGTTCAATGGAAAAAAGTTTTAAACCCAGATTTCTCTAACACATTTTGGAGCTGTAATTGCAATACTGTGAAACCGTCATATTTTGGCTTAAGGTTATCATACCGTCAGAATCTGATACCGGCATATGCCCAGTATATGGCGGAAAACACTCAGGTGACTTGAAGTTCTGCTCTGAGACCCTCACCTCTTCAATCTCTGCAGCAATGCTGACAGCACTCCTGTAACGAGTCACATGACATTTTGGAGGGAAAATGACAAGCAGTACTCAGTTTGGACATTTAGGGATGTACGTAGTTCCCATGCGGTGTACTCACTTTTGTTGCTGAGAGATGGGATATTAATGGCTAAATTTTGAGTTATTTTGAGGGGAAAATAAATTACCGTATTTTTCGGACTATAAGTCGCACCTGAGTATAAGTCGCACCAGCCATAAAATGCCCAACGAATAGGAAAAAACATATACAAGTCACACTGGAGTATAAGTCACATTTTGGGGGGAAATTTTCTTGATAAAATCCAACATAGAGAACAGATATCTTATCTTGAATCTTTAATATAAAAATACAATAGAGAAGAACATGCTGAATAAGTGCACAGTATGATGATGTTACATGATGCATGAACAACAAAATGCAAACGTGGCCGGTATGTAACGTAGCTATGATGAGTTATTCAGATAACTATAGCATAAAGAACATGCTAACATGTTTACCAAACCATCAGTGTTACTCCAAAACACCAAAATAACATGTGAAATGATATGTGTGAAATTATTATCACATTATTATAAGTCGCTCCGGAGTATAAGTCGCACCACAAGCCAAACTATGAAAAAAAAACTGCGACATAGTCCGAAAAATACGGTAACTCTATTATATAAGCTGCACACAGATTACTTTTCATTGTGTCACAGTGTCATTTTGTCAGTGGTGTCCCATGAAAAGATATACTTAAATATCTGGAGAAATGCGAGGGGTGTACTCACTTTTGTCGTACACTGTACAACTAGAACTTTTATTTGTGTTGGGGACCGGTTAGTTTGTACTCGAGTACATCCAAGTAAGCTGGTAAGTCTGAATTTGTCATCCATTGGTTGCAGATAGTGATGGCCAACGAAGCTTCTTGTGAAGCTCCGAACCACTTGGCCATATCAATTCGAAAATAGATCAGATCATAAAACTTCCCAGTGATATCTCCTGGCAACAGCTGGAACTGCCGGTGCTCACAAGGAGTCTTTCCTTTGAAGCAGGATGCACACAGGAAAGTTGAATGTGATGTGCTATTTCGTTGGAGAGCCCACGTTTATGCTCATCGCACCCAGCCTCTGTTCACATTTGATGCTCTGCCACTGAGAGTTACCATAAGATCGGAGGACAGAATAAGGTAAAATGTATCTGGTATTCCATATCGGTGTATTATGTGGCGTAAAATAATGGCAGTACAATAGTTTCCAATGAAGCAAAGTCCAATCGGTAATGATTTACAATCAAAGTCTCATCCCAACAAAAAGTGTATTCCCCCTACCTTTTGAAAAACCATGTTAGGAACGATGCACCAAAATGATTTCTGATTTGTAAGAATATATTTTAGCCATTTCAATTTTAAGACTCCATTCATGACCTCAAAATCTATGGTGTTTATACCTCCTTCTTCATACCCTTTAACCATGTCTTTTTTTCTTATATACTGTCATCTATTTCACCATATAAACTCAAATTAATAGTATCTTCTTAATCATTTTGGGCGATATTGGTAAGGAAAAAGCAGGATAAAAGACTCTTGACAGGCTCTCCATTTTTGTTATATGTACGTGGTGATTTAAAAACATCCAATGATGATGCCATAGATCAGGGGTGGGCAAACCGGTCCTCGAGGGCCGCAGTGGGTCTTGGTCTTTGTTCCAACTGACCCAGCACAGCTAGTTTAACCAATGAGGTTTCAGCAGAAATGAGAAGCACCTGACTGCAATCGACTGATTACACATGTAAAACAGCAGATTGGTGAAAAGGTGTCCTCTTAATGGGTTGCAACAAAAACCCGCACCCACTGCGGCCCTTTGTGGAATAGTTTGCCCACCCCTGCCATAGATAGAAGTAGTCATGGCAAGTTGAAACAAACTTGCTCAGAACCGATGACGTATATTATCAGTGGACCACTGCTCCGGAAGCGCTCTCTCTGGACCTATCAGGGACTTGCTGTTCTTTTGTGTTCCCTTCTCCCAACCAAACGAGTTCCTTCAAAGTATTCTCATCGGGTAAGTACTGAAATAAGATTTTGGTGGACGAAAACGTCCGATCTTAAAGCTTAGTGGAAGTCGTTTGGCTTAATGTTGAAGCTTTGCTGGCTAACGTAACTTTGTTTTGTTTAGCTTAGCTCGCTAGCCAAGACACGTGAACGCATTCCGATTGCTTTGACTTTGTGCCAATTGTAAATTTTGTTTAAATGGCGGGGGTCGCTCGGTTAACAGTGATTACATTTAACTGTATTGGACGCTTTTCGACTTGTCTTAAAGATGCGACAAAATAATCCTGACCTAAGGCGAACGCAATCAAAAACATCAAGCTAGGAGAGACGTGGAAGACGAGGTGAAGACACCCAGGACACGAACAGCAACTGAAAAATAAAAATGAGGGTAAGATCACGACATGAGTTGTTTTACTTTTTATGCAATATCAGACTTGATTTTGACTCTAATCAGTGATTGAGACTGTAGGGTCAAATTCCCAAACTGACTTTCCATACAAAGCTCACAATTAGGCTCGAGCGTATGACGTGGCACTCGCGAGGTTTCCGCCGCTATCGCCATTGTGGAAGATAAACTGAGGCATTTCAACACAGGTCGCTCTTTAAAAATGGTTGGAAATTATTGTGCGGTAAAGAATTGCAACAACCGATCGAATAGAAAGGAGAATGTACAGCTCGACGGAACACCATTGAGTTTCTTCCGGATCCCTACATGGAGAAAAGGCGAGGAAAAGCTCATATCTTAACTTACTAAATGTCGAAGAATGGCATGGGTGGCCTCGATCAGAAGGAAGGGCATAACGTTTGATTCTCCAGTTACACACTGAGTTTGCTCAATGCACTTTCACTCCGGTAAGTTAATTTCGTTTGTTTACGCAAATTTCAGTAACTTTACGCCCTAAGTCGGCCTGTTGTTAGCTATTGCTACAGCTAAACAACTAGCATGCATACATGTGCATTGTCTTCATAAGACATAATTCATGTTGCTAAATGAAAAAGCTGTAATATTTTGACGTGAGAGAGTGGCAAAGAATTTGTACACAGGCTACATTTTATGCAGCAAAAGATTTGTACATCCGTGGTCACAGACTAATGTAAACACACATTGCTTACCTTTGCTAGAAAGATGGTGTTGCCGTTTGCTATGGTCATAAAGTGAAGATCCTGCACCCATCCGCAGCAAAACTGTTCGTAGCTTTGTAGCGATTTGTAGTTTCGGAATTGCTGATGAGTGTAGTAACATATACCAAACACTAAATACAGCATGATGTCCATTTCGCGTAGTGGTGGAAGCTTGTCGACATCTTTATTCCATTTGTGTTCGGCTTGCTCGTGAGGGTCAACATTGTTCACATCCTTAAAATTGCTCACATATCTGTCCTTCGCCGTGGTAACAAGTTTGTCTCTGTATCGAACTGGCAAGTATTCCTTACTTTTTTCCATCTTTGGTTGCCGCTAAGTTTAAATGTCCCGTGATGCTTCCGCAATGGTTGCGTTGTCGCAAATCTCGCATGATCCCGTGCTGCTGTGACGTAAACGCTCGAGCCTAATAGCGAAGATCTCATGATATGGCAATACAACAATGATCAATACATGGGTCAGGAAATTAAGGATATTCTCCAGGGAAAATAACAAGCTGTTTCCATCCTTCTGTGTATTTCATCGAGTTCATCACTCGTAGACATCCAATCCATTTGAACAGGGAAGGTGGCAGTTTCGTTTATTCACTGCCATCCCTCCCACTTCAAACAGAATGGCCATCAATGGCAGCAGACCCGGCTGCAGAAAGAAATTACAGGAGGGCATTACATTTTTTTGGGGGGGGGGCACACTTCTTCAATGTAAATTTAGCCGTAACAGTGGCGTTTTTACCCGTTATATTTTCTGATGATAGTGTCAGTCAGTGAAACTGCAGGAGGTGGCAGCGCTATCCCTTCATGTTGACTTTCGGCCGCGTCTTTGTCATGGCTTGAGTTCGTCTTTAGTTTCTTGAAAAAATAAACACTGATGTCCATTCCAATTTGAATTAGCAACGGAGGAGCCGTTCAACCGCCATTTCTGTAACCGGAGCAATCCCTATCCAATCGCAGTACACAATGGCCGGCTACTCAGCCCGCCCCCCTTATCTGTGACTGGCTAGAAATTGCCAACATTCGCTGCTCTGATTGTGACGACAGATCAAGATAGGATGACTAGAGCAGTGTTTTTCAACCTTTTCTGAGTCACGGGACATTTTTACGTTGGAAAAAATCTCGCGGCACACCACACCAAAATGTTCCAAAATTACTTTCTGTATAGTATATTTAATTATAAAATAATTTCTCAGTATTTATACTTACTCAGTGTGAAACGTTTAGCAATTAGGCTTGAAAAATTATCAGAGAGGGGATTTGAGCAATGCATTTAAGCACATCAGGGCTGGTCGTCTCTGTGACAATGGCTTTGCAGACAGGTAGTATTAACGTCTCTGCCACAGTTTGGGACTTTTGGGATTTAGCAACAAAGTAACTGGCTTTCAGGGCGTTCTTATTTACCTTTGTAGTTTTCCTCAAAAAAGTTGCCCATTTCTCTGTGTTTTCACGAAGGCGTACAAAATAATCCATCGACTTGTTCTGAAGCGACGGGGGTTCATTTGGAGATGAGTTTAAGCTTGTATGGCGCCATGGCACTAGATAGCCGCTCGTGTCGCGTTCAAGAACTGCTCGGATTTCTAGGTATCTCCCACCTAGCTGTCCTCGATAATGTGTTGGAATAAAACAAAGAGGGAGGATTAACGGTCGTCACATATGGATAAAATGGAAAGGACACTTTTGTATATATCGACACTTGACGAGTCAAATAATGAACAGTAGAAGTGCTGGGGTCCACATTGTTACGGAGAGCAAGGTGGCTGACGGCTAGAAATCCGAGCAGTTCTTGAACGCAACACGACTCATCTGCACACAACCGAGAACTTTTTCCACATTCCTTCCTTCCTACTGCAACTTTGCCCGACGATGTTAAAAAAAAAGCGACATTGGATAATTTCTCGCTGCGGTGGCACAATTGGTTGAAAAACACTGGAATATAGGGTTCATTCTCCCCGTGTGTGTGTGTTTTGTGGAAGATTTAATGAAAAAAAATTTTTTAAATTAGGGCGGGCACGGCCCCCTAATGCCCGGCCATGCCGCCGGGTCTGAATGGCAGGCAATGAGTTAACAATTATATCTATCATAAATACAAACTTGTTTATCATCCCTTTACTTTCAAGGAATACAAAAAATAAACATTTTTCTTAAGACCACTCGATGTTTGTCGAAATAAATTAAACAGGACTGAAAAAAACGTCTTAGTCATGTTATAACAATAGATAATAATGGAGCCTTCCTTCAGGTATAACACTACTGCTTTTGTCCACAAGCACAGCCAAACTCTACAAAACAATGAAAACTTTCTACCTCGATTATGATGATTGTATGATTATCTGAAAAATGTCTATACGCTAAAAATAAAAATATTTTTTTAAATAATGTAGAAAATAAATACAGTGGTATGAAAAATTATAAGAACCTTTTGGAATTCCTCAAATTTTTCATAAGATCGCCATCAAATATGATCTGATCTTTGTCAAAATTGCACAGATGAAAAAAGTGTCCGCTTTAACCTATAAATGTTTGGGTGGGTTTAGTTTTCATATTTTAATGATGATAGCATGCAAACAACAACAGCAGGGTCGGGGGGATAAGTGAACCCTCTGCCTAAAGAGACCAAAAGAGCAATTGAAACCAATTTTTACCAAACAATTTCTGTCAGGTGTGTGCCCAATCACTAATGATTGGTTTAAAGCTGTCTTGCCCACTATAAAACGCACACCTGGTAAGAATTGTCTTGATGAGAAGCATTGTCTGATATGCAACATAGGTTGGTCAAAAGAGCTGTCTGAAGACCTGAATGAATGAATTTATTGTCATTGCCATCATCATCATAATCATTGACAGTTTCAGAGTGTGGAATTTGCCCAAGAGAAAGACGATGACAGACAAAGGAAAGACGGGAAAAGCAGAAGCTTATCGAAACCCGTCCCCCGACAGCTAGGGACGCACAGACAGCATATTTGTATTACAGTCCAGTTATCATCTTTTTTTTTTTTTTTTTTTTCTTGTTTTTGTTTTTCACATATCATTGAAAAGTCATTGATTGCCATGGAATTTCACATATTGTCAATTTGAGTGGGTTCATTGTATCAGTTGATGTCCAAGTAGGTGTAGGGAGGGAAGGCCGGGGTTGTCATGGAGGCCCCCGTCTGCTGTATCCGCTTCAGAAGATTAGTCATCATCCTCCCTTGCCCGGTTTCCTCGGTCCCGGAGCGCTGTGATGATTTTTGTGACCACTTGAGCGGTGGCGTCACTTAACGCTGCTTGTTCGTTCGTCACCCGTGACAATTTGTCGCCGTTGTTACGAACAGCCTCCATTGCCTCGTTGAGTTGACTCTTCATTCTCGTCGAGAAGCGGTGTACCCAGAGGGCACCAAGAAGCAACAGGAAGGCGAGCACCATCAGAGAGCCGAAGATAAAGAGGTCCTCGACATCCCCAATCTGGAGAGACGTCAAGCATATTGGCCTCCATTTTCCCCAGGAATCCTCCACATACCCAGAAGTGAAGGTGTTGGTCGGACATGGCCGTTGGCTTGATGTAGGCCTCATTGTAGAAAAAATTTTGTCCAGAGCGCTGAGCGACCAGTCCAGAAACTCCATTTTACAGCAGGTCAGACACGGCACTCTTGTTGCAATGGCGGTTCAGTAATCTAATTTACCTAATTTTATAAACCTGCGATCAAGGATTGTTTTTTTTTTTTCTATAAAGCTGGGAAAAGATACAAAATCATCTCCAAAAGTCTGGATGGCAGTCAGAGAAGTTGTCTACAAATGGAGAGAGTTTGGCAATGATTGTTGAAAATTGGTTTCAATTGCTCTTTAAGTCTCCTCAGGCAGAGGGTTCACTTATTTTTTCCGCTTGTGTCATTGTTTGCATTCTATTCTCATTAAAATATGAAAACCTGTAAATGTTTGGGTGGTTTTAGTTAAAGCAGACCCTGTTTATTCATCTGTGCCAATTTGACAAAGATCAGATCACATTTGATGGGGATTTTATGCAGGAATGTAAGAAATTCAAAAAGGTTGACACTTTTTCATACCACTGTATATTTCAAATAAGTGCAAGTCATCTGCCGATCAAACGTGCGTTTGAAGGGGAAAAAATGGACTGGCACATTCAGCAAGTGAAAAGAGGTTAGCCGCTGAACCCTTTACATTTCGGCAGCCAGTCTGAACAAGGCCTTAGTGTCGGTAAATTTTTTATACAACATGAAAATCATTGCGGTAGACTGAGCAAAGCTTGACTTTAGCAAATCACGTGATATTTTTCCTTTTCCAGTATCCCGCAGACGTCACTATTAAAGAGCTTCACCCTCAGAAGCACGATCCCCTCCACGGAGATGCCGTACATTAATCAGGAGAAGCCAGAGACCCCCAGCATTAAAGAAGAACAACATGAAGATGAAATCACTACGTGTCCAATGACCGTCAGTGTGAAAAGTGAGGAAGATGAAGGTCCAAGCACACAGAGCGGAGCAGCGAAACCTTTGAGCGACAGCTCATTTCAACACCCGACGACAAAAGGAGAGGGACAATTGCAACCTGACGGTTTGTTAGCGCCGCTCTCAGACAGTGACGACGTAACGTCACACTCTTCTGATTTTAACACTGATGAGGAGGACAAAGACTTTGACCAAAATGCTTCAAAATCCTTAAACAATTCCTCATTGAAAAGAGGCACAAAAGTGGTTGGGAAACCTTTTACCTGCTCACTCTGTGATAAAACATATTCTAAGAATAATAACTTAAAAAGACACATGTTTACACACACCGGGGAGAAGCATTTCGCCTGCTCATTTTGCGATAAAAGATTCGTTCAGAAGTCACATTTAAACATTCACACAAGAATACATACTGGAGAGAAGCCTTTTCAATGCACATCTTGTGGTAAACAATTCACTGATAAGGGATGTTTAAACAAACACACAAAGATACACACTGGAGAGAAATCTTTTACCTGCTCACTTTGTGATAAAACATTTTCTCAGAAAATTCACTTACAAAGACACATGTATACACACACCGGGGAGAAGCCTTTCGCCTGCTCATTTTGCGATAAAAGATTTGCTGTGAAGTCAGATTTAAACATTCACACAAGAATACATACTGGAGAGAAGCCTTTTCAATGCACACCTTGTGGTAAACAATTCACTAATAAGGGATCTTTAAACAAACACACAAAGATACACACTGGAGAGAAGTCTTTTGTCTGCACATCTTGTGGTAAACAATTCACTAAGAAGGGATCTTTAAACAAACACACAAAGATACACACTGGAGAGAAGTCTTTTGTCTGCACATCTTGTGGTAAACGATTCACCGAAAAGGGACAGTTAAACAGACACACACTCACACACACTGGAGAAAAGCCTTTTCTCTGCACAAGTTGTGGTAAAAGATTCATTGAGAAAAGAGATTTTAGCAGTCACACAAGAACACACACTGGAGAGAAGCCTTTTGCTTGCTCTCACTGTGATAAAAGATTTTGTACAAAGCAAATATTAACAAGACACACGCATACACACACTGTTGAGAAGCCCTTTGCCTGCTCTCGTTGCTATGAAAGATTTTGTACGAAGCGAACGTTAACAAGACACACGTGTACAAACATCGGGTGAAAAGGCTTTTCTGTGCACACTTTGTGGTAAAAAATTTACCCGGAAGTAAGATTAAAACAATCACTCAAAAAGACACACCCAATTTACTTACGGCTTACTGTTTTACACAATTTGACTTCTGATTGTTGACAATATTTTGATTCTTCCCTTCTTTTTCTTGTTGTTTGTCCTGTTTCCAACCTTTTATCTGAATAGTTTCAGAGTAGATTTTTTTATTTGTCTTGTGTATTGTAATCATTTAAAATCTGCTTCATTGTAGAAGGACTGGACCTTTTTATTTTTACTAGGGCTGTCAAATTTATCGCGTTAATGGGCGGTAATTAATTTTTTTAATTAATCATGTTAAAATATTTAATGCATGCGCGGAACGACCCACTCGTGCATTGCCGCAAACTACAATTGCGCCGATTTACGTATATACAGAGCTCAGAGACAGGTGAGAGGATCGGATACAGGCATTCATTGGGGCTGTGCTTTTTATTGGCAAAAGCTTTAGCATCCCTTCCACAACAACTGTTGTGGCGAGTGATGTGAGGAAAAAAGACATGAGATGATCTTTTTCTTAATACCCTGTATTGTGCACAACGCAGAGAAGATATAACATTTGCAGCAACCACACACAGTCATGGTTGCACCACTTCCCATCATGCATTTGGGCAGAACAGTTAAGTCGCTACAGTATCATTTACTGAAAGCTCAACAAATACACTAGATGGCAATATTTAGTCACAATATACAAACTCCCATTTATCCTTTAAGAATTAAGTCTTTCTATCCGTGGATCCCTTTCACAGAAAGAATGCTAATAATGTTAATGCCATCTTGTGGATTTATTCGTCAAACCTTTTCTTTTATCCCAGGCATTAGTAGGTGGTTTTATTTACCTGACATGTTTCGGCGAGCACTTCCGCCTTCGTCAGAGGGTCACTGATTGTGTGACGCGTCTTTATCTGCTGCCCATTCACTCTTCCAAGATGCTGTTCCAGGTCATAGAGAGCATGTATGCCCCCTCTTCCCTGTTGATGGTCCTCGGGCCCTGCTTGCGGATCTCAATGGCCTCCCTGATCCAGCGCTGATGTTTGTTTTCTTCTTCGATGAATGGGCTTTATTTTCTTATGATACAAGGGAACGGTTTTGCAAGGTTTGACAATAAAAGACCAAATCATCAGTCAAGTCTCACCCTTATTCGGAGCGGGTCCACTACAAACACTGTCATGAACATTTCTCCCCAGCTACAAGAATTAACTCCAGTATGTTTAGTCTGTCTAGCAGTGCTAAAATGTGTTTTTTTTCACTCTGGTAACTGTGTTAAGAGAATGTGCGTGTGTATAATGTAAACATGATATGAGTCATACACTTGTGCTTATTATGGACAATAATTCAATTATTTTATTTCTGATGGTAATAATGTTATGCTGTGGGGTTAGGCTCACCTGAAGGGCTGCATTTAGAATTTTTATATCTTATTTTATTTTGCTTAACATTATACTTATGTTCCAATTAAAAAAAACATAATAATAAAAATCCTGTTCAATTGATTTTTTTTTTTTAACCCAGATTTCTCTTACACATTTTGGAGCTGTAATTGCAATACTGT
This sequence comes from Corythoichthys intestinalis, assembly GCF_030265065.1. Classification (NCBI taxonomy): domain Eukaryota; kingdom Metazoa; phylum Chordata; class Actinopteri; order Syngnathiformes; family Syngnathidae; genus Corythoichthys; species Corythoichthys intestinalis. Next base: position 8,164,282 of record NC_080395.1, read on the forward strand.
GAAACTGTGATACTGTGATATTTTGCTTATCATACTGTCAGAATCTGATACCGGTATATGGCGGAAAACACTCGGGTGACTTGAAGTTCTGCTCTAAGACACCCCCCCCCCCCTTCAATCTCTGCAGTAATGCTGACAACACTCCTGTAACGAGTCACATGACATTTTGGAGGGAAAATGACGAGTAGTACTCAATTTGGACATTTAGGGATGTACGTAGTTCCCATGCGGTGTATTGCCAGGAGTTGAGATATCAATGGCTATATTTTGAGTTATTTTGAGGGGAAAATAAATGAACTCTATTATATAAGATGCTTACAGATTACTTTTCATTGTGTCACTGTGTCATTTTGTCAGTGTTGTCCCATGAAAAGATAAATATCTGCAGAAATGCGAGGGGTGTACTCACTTTTGTCATACACTGTACAACTAGAACTTTTATTTGTGTTGGGGACCGGTTAGTTTGTACTCGAGTACATCCAAGTGAGCTGGTGAGTCCAAAATTGTCATCTAAGCGGGATGCACACAGGAAAGTTGATTTTGATGTGCTATTTCGTTGGACATCCCACTTTTATGCTCATCGCACCCGGGCTCTGTTCACATTTGATGCTCTGCCACTGAGAGTTACCATAAGATCGGAGGACAGAATAAGGTACATGATATGTAGATGGCCGATATCCAAGCAGCTAATAAAGTTCTATTCAAAAGAGACTTCACACTCCAGATGATTTCAAAGATGCTTTACCATGTCTCCCTTTTGTGAAACTAACACAAAAAAAGATGTACAATCAATAATACTGCTGCAATTTCAAAAATTTCAATCTTAAAAATTCCTTCGCTGGGTATATTTCATTTAAAACTTTGAATTGCACCTTTTTGCTTTAGGAGGCACTGGAAATGACAAATAGTTCTTTCTTAATCTTATCAATCTCAAAATGATTCACAATATATATTCTTTTAATTTGATTTGGATAATATTCATTCATCAATAATATCCTGATATCTTTATTACATTTGTTATCGCCAAAATCTTGTGCTCCGATGCATAATTTTCTCAAATTTTGTGAGACTCAAGAATTTTGAATATCCTCCTTCACCATTGCTTTTACTGCCATGAGAATTGCATTTGTGAACTTTGTAAAATCTTTTAAAATACACTGTATTTGGTATTTATGACAAATCTTGATAGGGCAACAATTTCCCATTTTCATCCAACAACTGAGCAACAGCCCATATACCCATTGAATACCATTCTGCCTTAAAAACTGACTTCCTATTTATTAAAATGTATCTGGTATTCCATATCGGTGTATTATGTGGCGTAAAATAATGGCAGTACAATAGTTTCCAATGAAATAAAGTCCAATCGGTGATTTACAATCAAAGTCACATCCAAACAAAAAGTCTATTCCCCCTACCTTTTGAAAAACCATGTTAGGAACGATGCACCAAAATGATTTCTGATTTGTAAGAATATATTTTAGCCATTTCAATTTTAAGACTCCATTCATGACCTCAAAATCTATTGCGTTTATACCGCCTTCTTCATACCCTTTAACCATGTCTTTTTTTCTTATATACTGTCATCTATTTTGCCATATAAACTCAAATTAATAGTATCTTAATCATTTTTGGTCAATATTGGTAAGGAAAAAGCAGGATAATTGACTCTTGATAGGCTCTCAATTTTTGTTATATGTGCGTGGTGATTTAAAAACATCCAATGATGAGGCCATAGATAGAAGTAGTCATGGCAACTTGAAACAAACTTGCTCAGAACCGATGACGTATATTATCAGTGGACCACTGTGATTTATTTATTTTTATTTTGAATTTTGGCAGCTTTGGTCCTCCATAATGGAGGAATGCTTTGACATTCGACGGTGGATAATGCATATTCCCTCACTTCTCACCAAGTAGGACTACTAGGTCGGCTATTTCCCTGACTTTCAGACCCACGTTCCGTCGTCTGTGGCAGGCATGGCTAGTAGATTTCAGAAATCGAATGTCGATCAACCAATAAGCGAATAGACCCTACCCACGTGACGTCACAACTCCTTCCTCCTGACTGGTGCCGCCCAATTGTCCGTCAACACATCATGTTTACCTGTTATGGCTACGTACATTCCTCCTATTTACGACGTGTTTTTCTGCTCGTTAACATTAATAATCAAAATGGTGACGGTGTGTGTGGCGGTCGGTTGCAATAACAGAGAAGATAGACGGAGAAGACGGAGAGACTTGAAGTTCTACCGGATTCCGAGAGACCCGGAGAGAAGAGAGTGAGATGGGCTGCTGCAATTCGACGAGAAAACTGGGCTCCAAACGATTACCACAGATTATGTAGTAGTCATTTTATATCTGGTAAGATGAATTTAATATATATTTCGAGGGTTTTGGGCTGACAACCACAATTAAGATCATTGCTAGGCTAATCGCCGACAACATACACGTATGTATGTAGTGAGAGTGCTATCGCTAAACCATATAAACATTAAAAGCCCTAACTCCATTGACAAACGACATGAAATACATTAGACTTGACAGTGGATGTTAGCAATAGCAAAAGATTTTGAATTGAAAATTTCGTAACTCACCTTTCCAAGCACAAGATAGATTCCTGCCGAATTTTCGTGGATGAGGACCTGTTTCACCCAACCAGCAACGAAGTATTTATAAGCCTCCAAGCTCTTAAAGTTTTTCAAACTTTCGTGAGAATAGGCTGATTTTGTGTGGACAAGATAGTTGTACATATCAGGGTAGCTAGCAGATGTCAGGCAAATACGGCGGAGACAACGGGTCGAAAAACATCGATTTAGGCATCAAATATGGATCTGGCGAATGGATAAACTGAAGCTTTTCCACATAACGCCTTTTATGCAACGCATCAAGTGAGTTTACGGCATCCGAAAGCACCGGGTCTTCCATGAAATGCATTATAAATTGCTCGATCAATTGAGACCATTGATAATACAGACACAAAATGACGGACAAGGGGGCGGAACCATACAGCGAGCACGTGATTTTGTGACGTCGGTGGGTAGGGTCTATAGTTCAACCCATAGCACCCTTAGGAGCGCCTCCTCATTTGAATTACATTTCCACTTGCAAGTTGGCGCTGACAATTAAATAAGTCTATAGAGCCTACCCAGCGACGTCATAAAACCACGTGCTCGCTGTATGGTTCCGCCCACTTGTCCGTCATTTTGTCTCTCTATTAGCATTGGTTTCAATTGATCGAGGAATTTAAAATGCATTTCATGGAAGACCCGGTGCTTTCTGATGCCGTAAACTCACTGGATGTGTTGCATAAAAGGCGTTATGTGGAAAAGCTTCGTTCTATACAGTCGCCAGATCCATATTTGATGCCTAAATCGATGATTTTTGACCCACTGTCTTCACCATCTCTGCCTGACCCTGATATTTACAACTATCTTGTCCACACAAAATCAGCCTATTCTCACAAAAGTTTGAAAAACTTTAAGAGCTTGGAGGCTTATAAATGCTACGTTGCTGGTTGGGTGAAACAGGTCCTCGTACACGAAAATTCGGCAGGAATCTTGTGCTCGGAAGGTGAGTTACGAAATTTTCAATTCAAAATCTTTTGTTCTTGCTAACATCCACTGTCAAGTCTAATGTATTTCATGTCTTTTGTCAATGGAGCTAGGGCTTTTAATGTTTATATGGTTTAGCCATAGCACTCACTACATACATACGTGTACCTGTATGTTGTCGGCGATTAGCCTAGCAATGATCTTAATTGTGGTTGTCAGCCCAAAACCCTCTAAATATATATTAAATGCATCTTACCAGATATAAAATGACTACTACATAATCTGTGGTAATCGTTTGGAGCCCAGTTTTCTCGTCGAATTGCAGCAGCCCATCTCGCTCTCTTCTCTCCGGGTCTCTCGGAATCCGGTAGAACTTCAAGTCTCTCCGTCTTCTCCGTCTATCTTCTCTGTTATTGCAACCGACCGCCACACACGCCTTCACCATTTTGATTATTAATGTTAACGAGCAGAAAAACACGTCGTAAATAGGAGGAATGTACGTAGCCGTAACAGGTCAACACGATGTGTTGCCGGACAAGTGGGCGGCACCAGTCAGGAGAGCGGAGTTGTGACGTCACGTGGGTAGGGTCTATATAAGGCAAAGCCCTTTTATTTATTGATTGACATTTATTTCAATCAATATATCTATTTTTGTATTTATTTCCACATTTATTTTTGTATTTATTCTTACATTTTTAATGGAATTTCCTATTTTTGTATATATATTCATTTTTATTTTCACTTTTATTTAATTAGCTATTTATTTCCATATTTATTTTTGGATTTATTTTTAGTTTTTGTATCTTAATTCTTATTTTGTATTTATAGTCGTTTATATTTTGACTTTTATTGATTTATTTTAAATTACTTTTATTTTTAATTTTGGCAGCTTTGGTCCTCCATACTCCGGAAGCGCTCTCTCTGGACCTATCAGGGACTTGCTGTTCTTTTGTGTTCCCTTCTCCCAACCAAACGAGTTCCTTCAAAGTATTCTCATCGGGTAAGTACTGAAATAAGAATTTGGTGGACGAAAACGTCCGATCTTAAAGCTTAGTGGAGGTCGTTTGGCTTAATGTTGAAGCTTTGCAGGCTAACGTAACTTTGTTTTGTTTAGCTTAGCTTAGCTCGCTAGCCAAGACACGTGAACGCATTCCGATTGCTTTGACTTTATGCCAATTGTAAAATTTGTTTTAATGGTGGGGGTTGCTCGGTTAAGAGTGATTACATTTAATTGTATGACACGTTTTTCGACTTGTCTTAAAGATGCGGCTAAATATTCCTGACCTAAGGCGAACGCTATCAAAAACATCAAGCTAGGAGAGACGTGGAAGATGAGGTGAGGAAATCCAGGCCACGACGAGCAACTGTAAAATGAAAATGAGGGTAAGATCACGACATGAGTTGTTTTACTTTTTATGCAATAATCAGTGATTGAGACTGTAGGGTCAAATTCCCAAACTGGCTTTCCATACAAAGCTCACAAAAGCGAAGATCTCATGATATGGCAATACAACAATGATCGATACATGGGTCAGGAAATTAAGGATATTCTCCAGGGAAAATAACAAGCTGTTTTCATCCTTCTGTGTATTTCATCGAGTTCATCACTCGTAGACATCCAATCCATTTGAAAAGGAAGGTGGCAGTTTCGTTTATTCACTGCCATCCCTCCCACTTCAAACAGAATGGCCATCAATGGCAAGCAATGAGTTAACAATTATATCTATCATAAATACAAACTTGTTTATCATCCCTTTACTTTCAAGGAATACAAAAAATAAACATTTTTCTTAAGACCACTCAGTGTTTGTCGAAATAAATTAAACAGGACTGGAAAAAACGTCTTAGTCATGTTATAACAATAGATAATAATGGAGGTCAGGTATAACACTACTGCTTTTGTCCACAAGCACAGCCAAACTCAACAAAACAATGAAAACTTTCTACCTCGATTATGATGATAGTATGATTATCTAAAAAATGTCTATACGCTGCAAATAAAAATATTTTTCAAAAAATGTAGAAAATAAATACAGTGGTATGAAAAATTATAAGAACCTTTTGGAATTTCTCGCATTTTTGCATAAAATCGCCAACAAATATGATCTGATCTGTGTCAAAATCGCAGTGATGAAAAAAGTGTCTGCTTTAACCTATAAATGTTTGGGTGGGTTTAGTTTTCATATTTTAATGATGATAGCATGCAAACAACGACAGAAGACAGGGGGGAAAATAAGTGAACCCTCTGCCTAAAGAGACCAAAAGAGCAATTGAAACCCATTTTTACGAAACAATTTATGTCAGGTGTGTGCCCAATCACTAATGATTGGTTTAAAGCTGCCTTGCCCACTATAAAACGCACACCTGGTAAGAATTGTCTTGATGAGAAGCATTGTCTGATATGCAACATAGGTTGGTCAAAAGAGCTGTCTGAAGACCTGCAATCAAGGATTGTTTTTTTTCTATAAAGCTGGGAAAAGATACAAAATCATCTCCAAAAGTCTGGATGGCAGTCAGAGAAGTTGTCTACAAATAGAGTGAGTTTGGCACTGATGTTGAAAATTGGTTTCAATTGCTCTTTAAGTCTCCTCAGGCAGAGGGTTCACTTATTTTTTTCCCCTTGTGTCATTGATTGCATACTGTTCTCATTAAAATATGAAAACCTGTAAATGTTTGGGTGGTTTTATTTAAGCAGACCCTGTTTATTCATCTGTGCCATTTTGACAAAGATCAAATCACATTTGATGGGGATTTAATGCAGGAATGTGAGAAATTCAAAAAGGTTGACACTTTTTCATACCACTGTATATTTTAAATAAATGCAAGTCATCTGCCGATCACACGAGCGTTTGAAGGGGAAAAAATGGACTGGCACATTCAGCAAGTGGAAAGAGGTTAGCCGCTGAACCCTTTACATTTCGGCAGCCAGTCTGAACAAGGCCTTAGTGTCGGTAAAAAAAAAAATTATACGACATGAAAATCATTGCGGTAGACCAAATCACGTGATATTTTTCCTTTTCCAGTATCCCACAGACTTCACTATTAAAGAGCTTCACCCTCAGAAGCACGATCCCCTCCACGTTAAACAGAAGGAGTCGGAGATGCCGTACATTAATCAGGAGAAGCCAGAGACCCCCAGCATTAAAGAAGAACAACATGAAGATGAAATCACTAAGTGTCCAATGACCGTCAGTGTGAAAAGTGAGGAAGATGAAGGTCCAAGCAAGCAGAGCGGAGCAGCGAAACCTTTGAGCGACAGCTCATTTCAACACCCGTCGACAAAAGGAGAGGGACAATTGCAACCTGACGGTTTGTTAGCGCCGCTCTCAGACAGTGACGATGTAACTTCACACTCTTCTGATTTTAACACTGATGAGGAGGACAAAGACTTTGACCAAAATGCTTCAAAATCCTTTAACAATTCCTCATGGAAAAGAGGCAAAAAAGTGGTTGGGAAACCTTTTACCTGCTCACTTTGTGATAAAACATATTCTAAGAATAATAACTTAAAAAGACACATGTATACACACACCGGGGAGAAGCATTTCGCCTGCTCATTTTGCGATAAAAGATTCGTTCAGAAGTCACATTTAAACATTCACACAAGAAGACATACTGGAGAGAAGCCTTTTCAATGCACATCTTGTGGTAAACAATTCACTAATAAGGGATGTTTAAACAAACACACAAAGATACACACTGGAGAGAAATCTTTTACCTGCTCACTTTGTGATAAAACATTTTCTCAGAAAATTCACTTACGAGGACACATGTATACACACACCGGGGAGAAGCCTTTCGCCTGCTCATTTTGCGATAAAAGATTTGCTCGGAAGTCACATTTAAACATTCACACAAGAATACATACTGGAGAGAAGCCTTTTCAATGCACATCTTGTGGTAAACAATATACCCAGAAGGGACGGTTAAACAGACACAAAATCACACACACTGGAGAAAAGCCTTTTCTCTGCACAAGTTGTGGTAAAAGATTCATCGAGAAAACAGATTTAGACAATCACACAAGAACACACACTGGAGAGAAGCCTTTTCAATGCACATCTTGTGGTAAACGATTCACCGAGAAGGGACAGTTAAACAGACACACACTCACACACACTGGAGAAAGGCCTTTTCTCTGCACAAGTTGTGGTAAAAGATTCATTGAGAAAAGAGATTTTATCAGTCACACAAGAACACACACTGGAGAGAAGCCTTTTGCTTGCTCTCGCTGCGATAAAAGATTTTGTACAAAGCAAATGTTAACAAGACACACGCATACACACACTGTTGAGAAGCCCTTTGCCTGCTCTCGTTGCTATGAAAGATTTTGTACGAAGCGAACGTTAACAAGACACACGTGTACAAACATCGGGTGAAAAGGCTTTTCTGTGCACACTTTGTGGTAAAAGATTTACCAGAAGTAAGATTAAAGCAATCACTCAAAAAGACACACCCAATTTACCTACGGCTTACTGTTTTTCACAATTTGACATTTGATTGTCGAGAATATTTTGATTCTTCCCTACTTTTTCTTGTTGTTTGTCCAGTTTCCAACCTTTTATCTGAATAGTTTCAGAGTAGATTTTTTTTATTTGTCTTGTGTATTGTAATCATTTGAAATCTGCTTCATTGTAGAAGAACTGGAGCTTTTTATTTTTACTAGGGCTGTCAAATTTATTGCATTAACGGGCGGTAATTAATTTAATTAATCACGTTAAAATATTTAAAGCATGCGCGGAACGACCCACTCACGGCTTGCCGCAAACAGACTACAATGGCGCCGTTTTACGTATATACAGAGCTCAGAGACAGGTGAGAGGATCGGATACAGGCATTCATTGGGGCTGTGCTTTTTATTGGCAAAAGCTTTAGAATCCCTTCCACAACAACTATTGTGACGAGTGATGTGAGGAAAAATGACATGAGATGGATCTTTTTCTTAACACCCTGTATTGTGCACAACGCAGAGAGGATGTAATATTTGCAGCCACCACACACAGTCATGGTTGCCTCACTTCCCATCATGCATTTGGGCAGAACAGTTAACTCACTACAGTATCATTTACTGAAAGCTCAACAAATACACGAGACGGCAATATTTCGTCACAATATACAAACTCCCATTTATCCTTTAAGAATTCCAAGTCTTTCTATCCGTAGATCCCTTTCACAGAATGTTAATAATGTTAATGCCATCTTGTGGATTTGTTGTTATAATAAACAAATACAGTACTTATGTACAGTATGTTGAATGTATATATCCGTCTTATGTCTTTCCATTCCAACAATAATTTATGGAAAAATATGGCATATTTTAGAAGTGGTTTGAATTGCGATTAATTACGATTAATTTTTAAGCCTTGATTAAATCGATTAAAAATCGTTTGACAGCCCTAATATACATATATATATAGATAGATAGATATAACTTTTTTTTTTTTTGCTTAACATGATACTTTTTTTTTTTTTTTTTTTTTTGGAACGTAATCCTGTTCAATGGAAAAGAAAGTGTTGGTTTTTTTGGTTGTTTTTTTTTTTTGTTTTTTTTTTAAACCCAGATTTCTCTAACACATTTTGGAGCTGTAATTGCAATAATGTGAAACTGTGATATTTTGGCTTAAGGTTATCATACCGTCAGAATCTGATACCGGTATATGGCGGAAAAAACCCTCAGGTGACTTCAAGTTCTGCTCTGAGACCCCCACCTCTTCAATCTCTGCAGCAATGCTGACAGCACTCCTGCAACGAGTCACATGACATTTTGGAGGGAAAATGACGAGCAGTACTTAATTTGGACATTTAGAGATGTATGTAGTTCCCATGCGGTGTGCTCACTTTTGTTGCCAGGAGTTGGGATATTAATGGCTATATTTTGAGGGGAAAATAAAAATAACTATTATATAAGCTGCTTACATGCTTGTCATTTTGTCAGTGGTGTCCCATGAAAAGATATACTTAAATAGCTGCAGAAATGCGAGGGGTGTACTCACTTTTGTCATACACTGTACAACCAGACCTTTTATTTGTGTTGGGGACCGGTTAGTTTGTACTCGAGTACATCCAAGTGAGCTGGTGAGTCTGAATTTGTCATCTATTGGTTGCGGATAGTGATTGCCAACGAAGCTTCTTGTGACGCTCCGAACTACTTGGCCAAATCAGTTAAAAAATAGATCAGTTCATAAAACCTCCCAGTGATATCTTCTGGCAACAGCTGGAACTGCAGCTGCTCATTCGGAGTCTTTCCTTTGATGTGGGATGCATACAGGAAAGCTGATTTTGATGTGCTATTTCGTTGGACAGCCCACGTTTATGCTCATCGCACCCGGGCTCTGTTCACATTTGATGCCCTGCCACTGAGAGTTACCATAAGATCGGAGGACAGAATAAGGTACATGATATGTAGATGGCGGCTATCCAAGCAGCTAATAAAGTTCTATTCACACTCCAGATGATTTCAGAGATGCTTTAACATGTCTCCCTTTTGTGAAACTAACACGATAACAAAAGATGTACAATCAATAATACAGTTGCAAATAACAAAAAGCTATCTGCATATGGAAACACATTTGCCTTGCATAAGATAGTGCTGAATTCAAAGTACAAAACACATTCTCTATCAAAATTGTAACTTCAGGACAATTAGCAAAGTGAACTTACTTAAAAAAGAAAAAAAATCCATAAAAATCGTGAGAGTTGAGCTGGAATGGATCACAGTAAATAACACATAAACAACTGTTGCATTCTCCTACTGTTTTTTTTTAATCAGAAAACAAAACGACCACTAGATGATGCACTTTGCCAAGCGAGAAAGACAATCGACTACAATAAAGATAATACGACCCAACTCAAAAATGCGTCCCTATGGAAGTTGTCTGTCTCTACCCCAGTGCTTCTCTATTTTTTTTGTTACGCCCCCCCAAGGAAGACATAAATGTTTCGCGCCCCCCCCAAACTCTGCCGCCACTGTACTACTATTATAAGTACGCCTCTGCCTCACATTGTATCCTTTTATTTCTATTAGAGAAAATAACAGAGATGAACTTATAAAGTATAACTTTATTAACATTGTTTTTGTTTGCAACAGAAAAGACTTAACGCGCATCAATTTGCCTAAATTAGAAAAAAAAGTCACATCCAAACCGTAAAAATATACTCAAGGTACATTTTTGACCATTTGATACTGAAAAATAAAATCAGTAAATAATAACAAATTCAAATTGATTGGAAACATTAACTCATGAGGACAATATGCCAAAAAATTTGACCGAAAAAACAAAACTGAATAGAAGTAGAAAAAAAAAGTGTCTTTGGAGAGAAGGACAGTTTTTATTTTCGCTGCTCCCAGTATCACCTCCAATTTGCAATGATGTGGGGTTATTTTTGCACTGAGCATGCTAACAGTGCTCACTGGTTTACTGATATAACACTGACAAGGCGGGACGATTGTTGGCAATATTCGGCACGTTTTCGCTGAAAAACAACCAAGCGGTTTATCAATGAAATTGGGGTCTAATGTCTTTAAGTGGCGTCTTAATTGATTTGGCTTCCGGCTGTCCGCTATATTCATTTTTAGACACAGTAAACAGTGGTCTTTCCTCGTCTACCACTGTATTAAATGTCAAAGCCAAAAGGCAAACGGCCCGAAAAAAGCGCACTCTCGGCGGCCGAGGGAGAACCGTAGGTGCGGGCAGTCGTCGTGACGATCCCAAGCCGAAAATGGCACTTCTCGGGCGGACACGTGAGAACCGGAGAAGACAGTGGGTTGCTGCGTGAGTCCGGCCGGAAAACGGCTTTCGAAAACGGCGCACAGCTCTCCAGCTCTTTGTGAGTCTCTTCCGTGTGCTGAGTGCTCTTGCTTACTTCAAAAATACTGCGCGCACTTCGAAAATGAGAGCGCCGCTGCCACCCACTGAGTGGATGTGCAAGTACACTTTATTCTAGTATGGCAAAAAAAAAAAAAAAAAGCATGTTCTCTGGCATCGCTCAGGGGGGGCGCGCCCCACTATTTGAGAAGTACTGCACTACCCGATCGTGCCGGCCTACCGGATCGCGACTGACTGCTACTACGCTTACGCAAACCGATGCCATTTTCTCCCAAGGGATGATGGGAGATATTGATATGTACATGTTTTTTTTGTTTTTTTTTAATTGAACCATATACAAACAAAACAAAGCATTCAAGTATCAAAATCAAACACATTACTATAGATTGAGTTTAACCACATAACCAAGCAGACAATAACAACAACATTAACAACAACAAAAAAGAACAATCACAAAAGTAAATGAACATTCAATTCATTTCCTTTTGAGAGAGGACTTTTTAAATCAACTTAAATTGTTTAAATAAAGAAAATAGATGAAGGGCTTTCCCATCCATCAAATCCATAATGGATGATAATGGATAATATTCATTTATCAATAATTTTCTGATATCTTTGTTATTACATTTGTTTTCGCCAAAATCTTGTCCCCCGATGCATAATTTTCTCAAATTTTATGAGACTCAAGAATTTTGAATATCCTCCTTCACCATTGCTTTTACTGCCATTAGAATTTCATTTGTTAACTTTGTAAAATCTTTTAAATTACACTGTATTTGGTGTTTATGACAAATCTTGATTGGGCAACAGTTTCCCATTTTCATCCAACAACTGAGCAACAGCCCATATATACCCATTGAATACAATTCTGCCTTAAAAACTGACTTCCTATTTATTAAAATGTATCTGGTATTCCACATCGGTGTATTATGTGGTGTAAAATTATGGCAGTACAACATAGGTGCAGTTTGACTTTTTGGGCAGGGGGGCACAGCATGTTGATGACCCCGAAATGCAGTGTCAGCAATAAAATGAACTTACAAGAATATTTATAAGAGTAAGTTGAGAATGAGTGTTTTTTTCCCATTCTTGAGGGGAATTCTAAATCAGGCTGCTTAGGCAATACTTTTCGCCAAGATCGTCATCCATTGAATATGGTACCCCCGCCGGTGTCGTGCCAATGTAGTTACCTCCAGTCAAAAATTGTATACCCTGGGCGGAGCAACATGGAGGTAGATTTGTGTCTTCATTATTCGATCCCAAAAAAAGTTGCTTCAATCAAAATACATATTTTCAATTAAAAAAAAAAAGTCAAAATGTGTTTGAATGCAAAATCACATTTGAAACAAAAAAAATGCATTTGAAAGCTATTTTTCTTTGATTTTCTATTTTATTTATTTATTTTTTTTAATCAATTTTTTTTTGGGTAATGTTGTTATGCGTTTGGACCACATTTTGGGTAGGACATTTGTGTCTTATTAATTCAGGCAAAAAATAAGTTGCTTCAAACAAAAAAATATGTATTTTCAAAAGAAATCCCTACAATAAAAAAATTGTAATTTCAATCATAGGAAAAAAGTTTTTGAATGCGAAAAAATATTTGAGACTCAAATGCATTTGAACACTTAATTTTTCATTAAAAAAGTTTTCTTTGATTTTAGCAATCTTTTTGTGTGACATTTGTGGCTAAATCATTCAATCCCCCAAAAAGTTGCTTAAATAAAAAAAAAAAAATTAAAACAAAGAAAAAAATCATTTGGAAGAAAAAATTGCCCTCCTCTAATTATTATTTTTTTAAATAATATGCAAAGCAAATGACCGTCTAAGGTGCTAGTCACATGATCTGTTCGAAAAATTATTTTGACCCATTATAAAAAGCTCTTCTTTTGTTCATTTCATTCATTTTTGTTGTTTGTTTTATTGCTTTACGACTTTTAGATGTATACACCCCACTCACCAACGTCACACAATGACGTGTCGCTGTATCCGGCCACCATATTGTCCGCCATTGTTTATCCATATTCTCAATGGTTTCAATATGTCGTGCAATTTATAGTGCAATTCCTGGAAGCCCCGGTGCTTTCAGACGCTGTAAACTCATTGGATGCGTTGCATAAAAGGCGTTATGTGGAAAAGCTTCAGTCTATCCATTCGCCAGATCCATATTTGATGCCTAAATCGATATTTTTCGACCCGCTGTCTTCGCCCTCTCTGCCTCACATCTGCTACCCTGATATCTACAACTATCTTGTCCATACAAAATCAGCCTATTCTCACGAAAGTTTGAAAAACTTTAAGAGCAGCACTCTAAGCAACATTACCCCGTGTGACCCTTTACTTCCAATTTTCTAAAATGGCGACAATCAATTAAAAAAAAAAGTTGACTGCGATGGCCGACGCTTCAAGGATAGGTGGATATTGGACTATTTCTTCAATAAAATACACAACAACTGTGTCCGCCTCATTTGCAAAGAGACAGTCGCTGTTTTCGAAGAGTTCGATGTGACGCGAACAACATTACAAGGAAGATGCGCAGCGAGAAATTATAGCTACTTGAAGCTAGTTTAATTTCACAGCAGCAGTATTTCGCAAGTGCTTGCGTGTCGAAAGAGAACGCCACAAAGGCGAGATTGTTAAAATTATGAATAAAAATAAATAAATAAATAAAGCAAATGTGACACACAGAAGGGCTTGCTAAAATTTTTTTGAATATATTGTTCTACGTAAATCAGCCAAGGTAGCCCCCCACATTTTTACCACACCAAATCTGGCCCCCTTTGCAAAAAGTTTGGACATCCCTGTTTAAAGGGGATGTAGCGCCCTGGGAAAATTTTGATATTCCATCATTTATCCATAAACGCATGCCTTTTGTATTCATATCATGCCACTTCGTGTAATTACACACAAGAAAATGAGAGAAATTTGGCTCGATTGTCAAGCTAAAACGACCGGCGCCCGAGATCTGGCAGATTGTGTGCGTGACGTCACGTCAAGTGAAGAGAGTGCCACCGGCCACTAGGGGGGCAGCGCCTGTCTGCATCAATATAATTCCTTCTAGTGTGGGGAGAATTAGGGGTGTTTTGAGCTGTTTATGCTGATGCATTGTGTTCGTCCTGCACATATTCCAGGTTCCCTCATGAAGAAACACCGCTCGTTGTCAATAAAAGAGAATTCAGAGTTGGCAGTGAGGGCTGTTTCTTCAACAAGAAAAAGGCTCAGTGCTTTAATACTGAATGGCGGCGATGATGGCAGTCAATTTCGTTTCTAGTTTCAGCGACGAATCCGACGTTGAAGGACGTAACGAATGTTCATCTAATGGTGACGAGGAGAGTTGCAAAGCTTTAATCGGTGTTATAGGTGACCAATTTGAGCCCAAACGAACGCCAATGCAGCGTAATGAAACGGTCATTGAGGGGAGCAATGACACTGATGAAACATCGGCAGCAGATCGTGTGGGAAACACCAATGATTTGTTTAGCATTTCTTTTTGTGAAGCTGATACACGTGACTGCAAAATAAAGGAATGCATAGAATAATTATAATTTATTGCGCTATCATAGCTTTTCGCTCTGCCAACAGACACAAATATGAACGGGATCAGAGGATTTGTTCTATATATTTTACGAACGATCATTTATACATGTGTCGAGTCCTGTATCCAAAGGCGTGACATTTTTTTTTATTAATTATAAAAGAGTACTCACTCTGGCCATTTCAAGCTTGGCTGCTCCCTTCTTTGCGTAGCTTTAGCCTCCTTTAGCAGTCATCGTCTCTCTCTTGATATCTCGGGACATTTAGGTGGCTGTGCATCTATGGTCGGCACCGCATCTCCTTTGAGCAGCAATCTTTTAGCAAAACCCGATTTCTCTTGTCCATAGTTCGAGAAGCTTTCAGTTGGAAAATGCGCACCACAGAAAAGCGTGCCGGAGGCTGTGTCTAGAAAATTAGCCCTCTTTGCACGGACGAACTTTACCCATTTTCTGTGTAGTCCAGCTTTTTTTTTCGCGTTCAGGAACTCATGGATACTATATTCCGATAAACAACTATTTGTACACCACATAGCACAGCAGTTTTGAACCATTGTTGTGATGTTTTGGTCAAACAAACCCCAACGCTACTCTCTCGTCGTTAAAAAACAATGGCACCTAGCTCCGCCTCGACTTTCAATCACTTGTCGTGACGTCGCCGCCCCATTCGGCTGTTTCCGGAACACTTTCGGTAGTGTTCGTCATTTTCGATCTATTTTCGATAATTGCTCATTAATGTGATTGATTTTTTTGTTAACTTTATCAATATTTGTTATCTTGGCGCATAACGGTTCTATTGATGTCTCACACCCCCTTTGCCGAAACATCCCCTTTAACTGATGATCCGTAGACGAGGCCAGCTTCTTTCACTTGGTACCAGCTAAATATTATTCAAAAAATAATGATGGCGGAAGAAATAAACAACTTGAATTTGAAACTGTATGTTGTCGGCGATTTAGCCTCGCAATGATCTTAATTGTGGTTGTCAGCCAAAACCCTCTAAATATATATTAAATGCATCTTACCAGGTATAAAATGACTACTACATAGTCTGTGGTGATCGTTTGGTGCCCAGTTTTCTCGTCGAATTGCAGCAGTCCATCTCGCTCTCCTCTCCGGGTCTCTCGGAATACGGTAGAACTTCAAGTCTCTCCGTCTATCTTCTCTGTTACTGCAACCAACCGCCACACACGCCTTCACCATTTTGATTATTAATGTTAACGAGCAGAAAAACACGCCATAATATGAGGAATTTACGTAGCGGTAATGCGTAAACACTACGAGCTGACGGACAATATGGCGCGGAGGCGTGGTTGTGACGTCATGTGAGTGGGGTCTATTGGAAAGTCTATTACATGCAATGACACTTTTCGGCCACTGGGGGGGCTAGCCCCCCTGGCACCCCCTTAAACTCCGCTTATGCATTTATATCTCCTTCATACCCTTTAACCATGTCATTTTTTTTAATATGTCATCTTTTTCGCCATCTAAACTCAAATTAATAGTATTTATCATCTTAATCATTTTAGTCGATATTGGTAAGGAAAAAGCAGGATAAATGACTCTTCACAGGCTCTCCATTTTTGTTGTATGTACGTGGTGATTTAAAAAAAAAAAAAAAAAAAAAACATCCAATGATGATGCCATCGATAGAAGTAGTCATGGCAACTTGAAACTGAAACTTGCTCCGAACCGATGACGAATATTATCAGTGGACCACTGCTCCGGAAGCGCTCTCTCTGGACCTATCCGCGACTTGCCGTCCTTTTGTGTTTCCTTCTCCCAACCCAACGAGTTTCTTATCGGGTAAGTACTGAAATAAGAATTTAGTGGACAAAAACGTCCGATCTTAAAGCTTAGTGGAAGTCGTTTGGCTTAATCTTGAAGCTTTGCAGGCTAACGTAACTTTGTTTTGTTTAGCTTAGCTCGCTAGCCAAGACACGTTAACGCATTCCGATTGCTTTGACTATGCCAATTGTACATTTTCTTTAAATGGCGGGGGTCGCTCGGTTAACAGTGATTACATTTAATTGTATGACACGCTTTTCGACTTCTCTTAAAGATGCGACAAAATAATCCTGACCTAAGGCGAACGCAATCAAAAACATCAAGCTAGGAGAGACGTGGAAGATGAAGTGAGGAAATCCAGGCCACGAAGAACAACTGTAAAATGAAAATGAGGGTAAGATCAGGACATGAGTTGTTTTACTCTTGATGCAATATCAGACTTGATTGTGACCGTGATCAGTGATTGAGACTGTAGGGTCAAATTCCCGTATCTGACTTTCCATACAAAGCTCACAAAAGCGAAGATCTCACGATATGGCAATACAACAATTATCGATACATGGGTCAGGAAATCATTCAAGGATAGTTTCCAGGGAAAAAAACAAGCTGTTTTCATCCTTCTGTGTATTTCATGGAGTTCATCACTCGTAGACATCCAATCCATTTGAACAGGGAAGGTGGCAGTTTCGTTTATTCACTGCCATCCCTCCCATTTCAAACGGAATGGCCATCAATGGCAGCCAATGAGTTAACAATTTTATCTATCATAAATAAAAACTTGTTTATCATCCCTTTACTTTCCAGGAATGCAAAAAATAAACATTTGTCTTAAGACCACTCAACGTTTGTCCAAATAAATTAAACAGGGCTGAAAAATCGTCTTAGTCATGTTATAACATAAATAGATGATAATGTTACCTTTCTTCAGGTATAACACTACTGTTTTTGTCCACAAGTACAGCCAAACTCAACAAAAAATGAAAACTTTTTACCTCAATTATGATGAGTGTATGATTATCTGAAAATGTCTATACGCTGCAACAAAAAAAAATATTTTTTAAATAGAATAATGTAGAAAATAAATACAGTGGTATGAAAAATTATATGAAAGTTTTGGAATTTCTCACATTTTTTTGCATAAAATCGCCATCAAATGTGATCTGATCTTTGTCAAAATCGCACAGATGAAAAAACAGTGTCAGCTTTAACCTATAAATTTTTGGGTGGTTTTAGTTTTCATATTTTAATGAGGATAGCATGCAAACAATGACAGGGGGGGAGGCAAGTAAGTAAAACCTCTGGGGATGACGTGCCTCAGTGGTAGTGTAGTCGTTCCCCAACCCAGACTCTTCCCCCCTGATAAGTATCCCTGAGCAAGATACCAAACCCCACGTTGCTCCTGGTGCTGCGTCACCAGTAGGTAAATGGGGAGACAGTGTAATGCGCTTCGATGGCCTTAAAATGGTGGAAAGGCGCTATAGAAGTGTAACACCATTTACCACCATTTGCCTAAAGAGACCTAAAGAGCAATTGAAACCATTTTTTTAACCAAACAATTTAAGTCAGGTGTGTGCCCAATCACTATTGATTGGTTGAAAGCTGTCCTGCCCAATATAAAACGCACACCTGGTAAGAATTGTCTTGTTGAGAATCATTGTCTGATATGCAACATAAATAGGTCAAAAGAGCTGTCTGAAAACTTACGATAAAGGATTGTTTTTTTCTATAAAGCTGGGAAAGGATCCAAAACCATCTCCAAAAGTCTGGATGTCCATCAATCGACAGTCATAGAAGTTGTCAACAAATGGAGAGAGTTTGGCACTGATTGTTGAAAATTGGTTTCAATTGCTCTTCAAGTCTCCTCGGGCAGAGGGTTCACTTATTTTTCCCCTTCTGTCATTGTTTGCATACTATCCTCATTGAAATATGAAAACCTGTAAATGTTTGGGTGGTTTTAGTTAAAGCAGACTAGAGCTGAAACGAATACTCGAGTAACTCGAGTTTAAAAACTGATCCGAGTAATTTTATTCACCTCGAGGAGTCGTGTATTTTTGCCAGCTCTAAGCATCACGTTTTGCCCGGACTACTTTTAATGCAGGACAACGCGCTGATGTCACATGCGTAGAGGAAGAAGCAATTAAAAAAAACCTTACTGCAGCCCGACGTTGCTAAAAACTAGCCCGCATGATGCTACAGTGGTAGCAAGTAGCGTCCAATGCATCTCATAGATATCACATGTATGTTGAACTAGATGCAAAATGACAGAGTCAGTGGTGTTAGTAAACAGCTGCCTTCTTAAAGCGGTAAACTTCTCAGCGCTAATAAATAAGGTTGACGTTACTGTCACTCGCTCACGTAACGTTAGCCCTGCGGAGGGCTAGGTTTCTATTTATTATGACCAGTGTCGATGCGTGGCTAACGTGTCTTACATACAGGCTTTCTTTAATCTGTGAAAACATAGCGCTGTAGAGTGATGAGGGTGTAAAATGAAAACATGATAAAGCTAACTGTCAATTTTAGCACAGTAGTCATTGCTGGATAAAACACCAAGTAGCACTGGTCCCTAATGCGCTCCACTACAGCAGGTGTCATACTGTAACGTTGACAAAGAGTCACCCGTTTCGTTAGGTTGCAATAATTTATTTTTTGGGAACTTGTGGAACGACAACAACAACAGGAAGACACGTCTCTTGCTCTCCCACACCTCCCTCAACCCCGCACGTCACGCGGTGCATTCAGGAACGCATGCAGATATCCCCACCATATTATAACCTGATACGTTTCATTACATTTATTTTGAACACTGCAAAAACTCAAAAATCCTGTCCGGACTTACAGTTTAGAGCAGGGGTCCCTGACCCGCGGCCACATTTGGTCGGTCCCTGAACAAAAATGTTTAAAATTTTTTTTTTTTTCAATATTGTTATTTAAATCCTGGCTTTTTTCTGTGAAGAACCCAGAGAGGGTTATTTGGTTATTATCTATTTTGGGCTGTCCCAAACGACAAATTTTCTCCCGATTAGTCAGCCGACTATTTTTACGATTAGTCGACTAATCTAATATATATTTTTTTTTTTACTAATTTAGCAATGAAATTTTTGTTGACGCTTATCAATTCACAAAAAACATATTGGAACACTCAAATTATTTATTAAAGTACAAATAAACACGTAAATAACAATAATAAATCACAAATAAACAATGAGTTCAAATGCTGATAGAATTAACTCGTGTAGCCTCCCGATTGAAAAGATGGTCTCTTAAACTGATGGTTTACAACTTTTATTCCATCCTTGATGTAAACACACTGTAAGAGCTACGGTGCACACAAATAAAGCAACATAATTAGAAATTAACAAAAACTTTTCACCTTTTTCCTTTTAAACCTTATTTATATATCAATGAATTGCCTATATGAATTGCCTTTACCTTAATTTATTACCTTATCATTGACAATCTCTCCCTTGAGTGCAATCACTGTATATACTGTATATATTTATGACCTTTTAACCTTATATAATTTTCTATACCATAAAATAAACCATAACATGAAATAAACCTTTCAATTAGCATTAAGAACAATAGTAATAGCACTTATAGGCCCATTGTCAATGAAACATTATTATTTAGTAAGGCGACAGCACCCTCTGGTGTACAAAAAAAAAATTAAAAAAATACAAACTGCGTGAAGGCGCTTGAGGTGTTTATTCACGGCCGACGTGCAGCCAAGCTTGGCATTGAAGAGACAGGACAGAAGAGTGTACTCTCCTTTGTTTCTTTGAAATAAGGCAATGTTTTGGACACTCTGGTGCGCTTTTTTTTTTGGCTTTGTGCCGCTTTGCAAACAGAGCATCCGACATTCTAACTTTCCACGCATATATTTTTTTAACCCTTCATTAACCGTCGACGGGATGTTGTGCTCGTCGACGGATTTACGTCATCGATGACGTCGACTATGTCGACTAGTCGGGACAGCTCTAATCTATTTAATTAATAGTGTTATTATTATATTATATTTTATTATTATTATATTTTATTATTATATATATATATATATATATATCTTTTTTTAAATTTTTTTTTTTTTTTTTTTTTACTTTTGTTCCGTGAAGAATCCATAAAGGGTTATTTGATTGTGGCTTTCTGAAAAACAATACATTTTTCTATTTAGGCACTCCTGCAATCGTCACACCTTTTCTGTTCCAAACTGACCCCGGCCCCTCATCAGAGAAGGGAAAAGTTATGTGGCCCTCACAGGAAAAAGTTTGGGGACCCCTGGTTTAGACTAAATTAAAACTTAACTAGAACTTAAAAATAGCTTGACACAAATTCAATTGAAACACGTGGGAAAACACCTTAAGTGATGTGTGTTATCAAACGTAATGGCATTTATAATTAAGAAATATATACTTTTTTTTTTTTTTTTTTTTTAATAGATCGAAAAGTTTTTGAGCGAAAGCAGTGAATTTTTCTTTTTATTGTAGTCACACCTGAGAGGCAATTGCTGGCTGTTTTGAACAATGTGCATTGAAAAGACATTGATTGACTGAAAATGGTTCAATATTACATCAAATGTCTTGTTTTCACATGTATATTTATAAATGCTCTTTACCTAAAAAAGTATGTTTTATCCGATTACTCAATAGAATTTTCAGTCGATTACTAAAATATTCCATAGCTGCAGCCCTAAAGCAGACCCTGTTTATTCATCTGCGCCATTTTGACAAAGAAAAGATCACATTTGATGGGGATTTTATGTAGGAATGTGAGAAATTCAAGAAAGGTTGATACTTTTTCATACCACTATACATTTTAAATAAATGCAAGTCATCTTCTGATCACACGTGCGTTTGAAGGAGAAAAAAACGGACTGGCACATTCAGCAAGTGAAAAGAGGTTAGCCGCTGAACCCTTTACATTTTGGCTGCCAGTCTGAACAAGGCCTTAGTGTCGGTAAAAAAAAAAATACAATATGAAAATCATGGCCGGGGACTGAGTAAAGCTCGACTTCAAATCACGTGATATTTTTCCTTTTCCAGTATCCCGCAGATGTCACTATTAAAGAGCTTCACCCTCAGAAGCGCGATCCCCTCCACGTTAAACAGGAGGAGGCTGAGATGCTGTACATTAAACAGGAGGAGAAGCCAGAGACCCCCAGCATTAAAGAAGAACAACATGGGGATGAAATCACAAAGTGTTCAATGACCGTCAGTGTGAAAAGTGAAGAAGATGAAGGTCCAAGCGAAAAGAGCGGAGCAGCGAAACCTTCGAGCGACAGCTCATTTCAACACCCGACAACAAAAGGAGAGGGACAATCGCAACCTGACGGTTTATTAGCGCCGCTCTCAGACAGTGACGACGTAACTTCACGCTCTTCTGATTTCAACACTGATGAGGAGGATAAAGACTTTGACCAAAATGCTTCAAAATCCTTCAACAATTCCTCATTGAAAAGAGGCACAAAAGTGGTTGGGAAACCTTATACCTGCTCACTTTGTGATAAAACATTTTCTCAGAAAGGTCACTTACGAAAACACATGTATACACACACCGGGGAGAAGCCTTTCGCCTGTTCATTTTGCGATAAAAGATTCGCTGAGAAGTCATATTTAAACACTCATACAAGAACACACACTGGAGAGAAGCCTTTTCAATGCACATATTGTGCTAAACAATTCACTAATAAGGGATCTTTAAACAAACACACAAAGATACACACTGGAGAGAAATCTTTTGTCTGCACATCTTGTGGTAAACGATTCACCGAGAAGGCACAGTTAAACAGACATACACTCACACACACTGGAGAAAAGCCTTTTCAATGCACATCTTGTGGTAAACAATTCACTCATAAGGGATCTTTAAACAATCACACAAGAACACACACTGGAGAGAAGCCTTTTCCCTGCTCAGTTTGCAATAAAAGATTCTCTCAGAAAGTACTACTAAACTCTCACTTTAACACACACATTGGAGAGAGGCATTTTGCATGCTCAGTTTGTGATAAAAGATACTTCACAAAGTCACATTTAATCAGTCACACAAGAACACACACTGGAGAAAAGCCTTTTCAATGCACATCTTGTGGTAAGCAATTCACTAGTAAGGGATGTTTAAACCAACACACCAGGATACACACTGGAGAGAAGTCCTTTGTCTGCACATCTTGTGGTAAACGATTCTTTGATCAGGCACATTTAAACAGACACACACTCATACACACTGGAGAAAAGCCTTTTGTCTGCACAAGTTGTGGTAAAAGATACCTCGATAAAAGAGATTTAAGCAATCACATGCATACACACACTGGAGAGAAGCCTTTTGCCTGCTCTCGTTGCTATAAAAGATTTCGTACGAAACAAAAGTTAACAATACACACGCGTACACACACCGTTGAGAAGCGCTTTGCCTGCTCTCGTTGCTATAAAAGATTTTGTACGAAGCGAACGTTAACAAAACACATACGTACACACACCGGGTGAAAAGGCTTTTCTCTGCACACTTTGTGGTAAAAATGTACGCGGAAGGAAGATTAAACAATCACTCAAAAAGACGCACCTAATTTACTTACGGCTTACTGCTTTTTACAATTTGACTTCTGATTGTCAACAATACTTAGATGCTTCCCTTCTTTTTGTTGTTGTTGTTTGTCCATTTTCCAATCTTTTATCTGAATAGTTTCAGGGTAGATTTTTTAATTCGTTTTGTGCATTGTAATCATTTGAAATCTGCTTCATTGTAGA
Source organism: Corythoichthys intestinalis (assembly GCF_030265065.1). Lineage (NCBI taxonomy): Eukaryota > Metazoa > Chordata > Actinopteri > Syngnathiformes > Syngnathidae > Corythoichthys > Corythoichthys intestinalis. The sequence continues at coordinate 8,187,720 of NC_080395.1, forward strand.
AGGACTGGATCTTCTTAATTTTACTATCAAATATTTTTCTTTATTACTTACTGACTTTTTTGTAAACTGTTTTTAGCCCTCTGTTCTGTAAATATGGGTTGCATATACTTGGCATGTGCCGATTACCGGTTTGAAGGTATACTGTGGTATGAAAATGTCAAGGTTTCAAAACTACAAAAAATTTCCGTCATACATTCCTCCAAAGTATTAGCAATTTTTTATGCCCCAAAAATGCATGGAGAAATCCCTCGCTTGCAGCTTTAAGGCTCAACCCTCCCCCACTGGTTGTTGCTCAGTGTCAGTGTGTCAGCTATGCTACACGATGGCTGGAGGAGGTGAAACTCCTGAAAATTTTTCCCCCATCGAAGAAAACGAAATGAAATTGAAGAAACGAAATTGCTGGTATGGGAATACTTTGGCTACAGAGTAACTGTAGCCAAAGCTGCCCAGGAGAACCCACCAACATGTAAAACATGTTTGCGGAAGGTGACTGCCAAGGAGGCAATACCTCCAATATGATTTCGCATTTATACAAAATTAAAAGTTGGTAAACACTGTCATGAACGTTTCTCCCCAGCTACAAGAGTTAACTCCAGTATGTTTAGTGTGTCTAGCAGTGGTAAAATGGGGTGTTTTTTCTCTCTCTGGTAACCGTCTGTGTTAAGAGAATGTGTGTATAATGTAAACATGATACGAGTCATACACTCGTGCTTTTTGTGGACAATAATTTTTGTTCTGATAAGGTCTTAAGGTCGTCTGGAACGGGTCTTCTGCATGTTCCAAGAACAAGAACCAAGCAGGGTGAGGCAGCATTTAGTTATTATGCTCCTCACCTCTGGAACAAGTTACCCGAAGGTCTGAAGTATGCTCAAACCGTTAGCTCATTTAAATCAGGGCTAAAAACGCTTTTGTTTAGCACTGCATATCCATAACTGTCTATATATTTCAATCTACCTGCCTTCTATTCCTCTTGTGCTTATCTCCATTGCTGATTTCAATGATTATTATTAGTAGTAGTTTTTGCTTTATTTCTTGTTTTATTTTTATTTATTTATTTTTATTCTGTGATTAAATGCGATCTTTTGTCTTGGTTTTTACGTTGTGTTGATTTAAATGTGATTTTTATGGTTTTCATGTGATGTAAAGCACTTTGAATTGCCTTGTGTTGAATTGTGCTATATAAATAAATTTGCCTTGCCTTGCCTTGCCTTCTGATGGTAATAATGTTATGCTGTGGGTTTAGGCTCACCTAAAGGACTGCATTTATTTATTTATTTTTTTAACATTATACTTATGTTCCAATTTAAAAAATAAACAAAAATCCTGTTCAATGGAAAAAAGTTATTTTATTTTATTTTATTTTTTAAGCCCAGATTTCTCAAAGTAACACATTTTGGAGCTGTAATTGCAATACTGTGAAACTATGATATTTTGGCTTTAGGTTATCATACCATCAGAATCTCATACCAACATATGCCCAGTATTTACCAGTACTCTTTGCATTGCATTCATTAACTTTGTTGGACGACAATGATATCGTATTTACAATAAATTATGATATTAATAGGGCTGTAGATATCGAATATTTTAGAAACCGAATATTTTACTTAAAATTCCATCGAGTATTTGAATGAAACATTTATTTTAGGTAAAGGACAATTATACTAGTCCTTCTTAAAAAATGGCATATTGTGATAAAGTTCATTATTTTCTGTAATGTACTGATAAACATTCGACTTTCATATATTTTTGATTGATTACACACAACTGAAGTAGTTCAAGCCTTTATTGTTTTAACATTGATGATTTTGGCAAAAAAGTCAAGAAAACACAAAAATCCCTATCTAAAAAAATTAGAATATTTCATCCGACCAATACAAAAAAAGTTTTTTAATACAAAAAAAGTCAAACTTCAATTATATCAGCTATGCACTCAATACTTGGTCGGGAATCCTTTTGCAGAAATGACTGCTTCAATGCAGCGTGACATGGAGGCAATCAGCCTGTGGCACTGCTGAGGTTTTATGGAGGCCAAGGATGCTTCGATAGCGGCCTGAAGCTCATCCACAGTGTTGGGTCTGGTGTCTCTCAACTTCCTCTTCACTATATCCCACAGATTCTCTATGGGGTTCAGGTCAGTAGATTTGGCAGGCCAACTGAGCACAGTAATGCCATGTTCAGTAAACCATTTACCAGTGGTTTTGGCACTGTGAGCAGGTGCCAGGTTGTGCTGAAAAACGAAATCTTCATCTCCATAAAGCTTTTCAGCAGATGGAAGCATGAAGTGCTCCAAAATCTCCTGATAGCTAGCTGCATTGACCCTGCCCTTGATAAAACACAGTAGACCAACACCAGCAGTTGACATGGCACTCCAGACCATCACTGACTGGGGGTACGTGACACTGGACTTCAGGCATTTTAGCATTTCCTTCTCCACATTTCCTTCTCCACAGTCTTCCTCAAATCTCTGGCACCTTGTTTTCCGAATGACATGCAAAATTTGCTTTCATCTGAAAAAAGTACTTTGGACCACTGAGCAACAGTCCATTGCTGCTTCTCTGCAGTCCAGGTCAGGCGCTTCTGCCGCTGTTTCAGGTTCAAAAGTGGCTTGACCTGGGGAATACGGCACCTGTAGCCCATTTCCAGGTTTCTGCAGGTCCCCCAAGGTCTGAAATCGGCCCTTCTCCACAATCTTTCTCAGGGTGCGGTCACCTCTTCTGGTTGTGCAGCGTTTCCTGCCAGACTTCTTCCTTCCCACAGACTCCCCACTGAGGTGCCTTGATACAGCACTCTGGGAACAGCCTATTCGCTCAGAAATTTCTTTCTGTGTCTTAGCCGCTTCCTTGAGGGTGTCAATGATGGCCTTCTGGACAGCAGTCAGGTCGGCAGTCTTGCCCATGATTGCGGTTTTGAGTAATGAACCAGGCTGGGAGTTTTTAAAAGCCTCAGGAATCTTTCGCAGGGGTTTTGAGTTAATTCGTTGATTCAGATGATTAGGTTAGTAGCTTCTTTAGAGTAACTTTTCATGATATGCTAATTTTTTGAGATAGGAATTTTTCTTTTTTCTTGACTTTTTTACCAAAATCATCAATATTAAAACAATAAAAGGCTTGAACTACTTTAGTTGTGTGTCATGAATCTAAAATATATGAAAGTCTAATGTTTATCAGTACATTACAGAAAATAATGAACTTTATCACAATATGCTATTTTTTTAGAAGGACTAGTATATATACATGAGAGGTTTCTATTAATTATGACTACTGTTGATTCGTGGCTAACGCTTCTTTCAGACAGGCTGTAATCTCTGAAAACACAGTGCTGTAGAGTGATTAGGGTGTAAAATAAAAACATAATAAGCTAATTGTCAATTTTAGCTCAGTAGTCATTGATGGACAAAACACCAAGTAGCACTGGTGCCTAATGTGCTTCAATACAGCAGGTATCATACATTTATTTTGCAGACTGCAAAAACTCGATGCTATTAGAACTTTCAATTTAGACCAAAACTTAACAAGAACTTAAAAATAGCTTGACACAAATGGAAATTAAAACGTGGGAAAAACACCTAAGTCAACAAATAAGAATTTTTTCTCCAATAAGATTTTGTTTTTTGAGTCAAAGCAGTGAATTTGTTGTTTTTTTCGAGTCTCATCTGAGATGCAATTGTTGGCTGTTTACAACAATGTAAATGGCGGAAAACACAGACAAGAAAAAAAAAAAAAAACTTAAAAAAAATATTCACTCGGATATTTTAAACTTTTAAACAAATTACGTTACAATGAAAAATTTGGCATCTGTAAAAAAAAGTCACTGATATCTACCTCATAACTATCGCTTAATTGTATTTTTTTTTTTTTTTTTTGTTACTGTCGCATTTTCCCCGATATGTTAGATGATAAATAATCGATCCAAACAAAGAAAAATGGAAAATTAACGTAAAAGGGTACCTATATGAAAAAGAAATCTCAACCACTCCTTGTTGTCTGCGATTTCTGCATCGCGACCCTTGTTATATCACCATGTTTCACCCATAAAATTAAAAAAAAATCTGGCTGTGGCCATTCACAGCTATGTCTTGACACTCGATGTTACATGCTACATGGAGTTTTTGGATCGAAACAAAGTAAGTACGTGATAATATCTCGTTAAAATCGTGGCATCTTTAATTCTGCTCTCTCCTCCATATAGGGTTTTGCTGTTTAAAAAACATTTTTTCTTTAAAAAAATGCCCTCCTGTTCAAAAATTTTCTTCCCCAGAAAATTGAGATTTTAAGCTTTCCAATGATGTATCACACATGCATATAGGACAATTTTGAAATTTGGCCAAATTGGGGGTCTCCGAGCGGAACTTCAAGTCACCTGAGTGTTTTCCGCCACATCTAAAATAAAGAAATTGCTTGTCTAAAAATGGTTCAATAGCAGGTGAAATGTCTTGTTTTCTTATGTCGATTAATAATTGCTCATTTCCAAAAAAAAACAAAGTTTTATCTGATTACTCGATTAATCGGAATTTTCAGGAGAATACTCGATTACTAAAATATTCGATAGCTGCAGCCAATGTTCCCTCTGATTTTTCATGTGTCGGAGCAGATACACAAGCTCTCTGAGCACACTGCGGACCATGGTGAGCAACATCAGATGTGTACACGGAGGCCACGCACCAGTATCACGCCTATTCAAAACCTCGGATCATAGCAAGTTACATGGCTTATTAAAAGAATGAAATTGCAACAGCAATTTTCATTACTTTACTTTTAATACAGTATAATTGATTTGGCCCCTTAAAATGAAAAAGACTATGTTATGTGTGAGAGTCCTGCTTTAACCATGCTAGCGGAAGAGGAGGATCCAGTCCTGCTTTGGCCTGGGTAAGGTCCAATTGTGGCATGGGTGAGTTAAAAAAACATAAAGCACAATGAACAACCACAATGTATCACACTGTATCTCCCCCACATTAAAATGACACTCAAGATTCCTATTCTCTGTGTCTGAGCAGCTACACTGCAAAAACACACCTTAAACTAGTTTAATCTCCTCGTTTTCAGTGTGAAGCTACAAGAAATGAGTGAAATAATGTGCCAGTGCTTCAAGTAAATTTATACTCAGATTTCTTGAAATAAGAAAAATAGCATGCTGAAAATTACCTAAAAAGACGTATTTTAACCGATAAATTAGTATATTTAAACTCTGACAAGCTTTCAAAGGTCAGAAATGTTTTTAATTCAAGAATAGATATTGTTCACTCCTGTAACGAGTCTCATGACATTTTGGAGGGAAAATGACAAGCAGTACTTAATTTGGACATTTAGGGGTGCACGTAGTTCCCATGCGGTGTACTCACTTTTGCTGCCGGGAGCTGAGAGATTAATGGCTATATTTTCAGTTATTTTGAGGAGAAAATAAATTAACTCTGTTTTATAAGCTCTACACAGATTACTTTTCATTGTGTCACAATGTCATTTTGTCAGTGTTGTCCCATGAAAATATATACTTAAATATCTGCAGAAATGTGAGGGGTGTTCTCACTTTTGCGATACACTGTACAACCAGACCTTTTATTTGTGTTGGGGACCGGTTAGTTTGTGCTTGACTACATCCAAGTGAACTGGTGAGTCTGAATTTGTCATCTATCGGTAGCAGATAGTGATGGCCAACGAAGCTTCTTGTGAAGCTCCGAACCACTTGGCCAAATTGATTTGAAAATAGATTTAGTTCATAAAACTTCATTACCAGTAATATCTCCTGGCAACAGCTGGAACTGCAGGGGCTCACAAGGAGTCTTTCCATTGAAGTGTGATGCACACAGTAAAGCTAATTTTGATGTGCTATTTCGCTATTTTGTTGGACGGCCTACGTCTATGCTCAGCGCACCAGGCCTCTGTTCACATTTGATGTTCTGCCACTGAGAATCACCGTAAGATCGGAGAACAGAATAAAGTACATGACATGTAGATGGCGGCTATCCAACCAGCTAATAAAGTTGTATTATTCTAGGGAGACTTCACACTCCAGATGATTTCAGAGATGCTTTACCATGTCTCCCTTTTGGGAAACTAACACAACAAAAAAAGATGTACAATCAAGAATACTACTGCAAATAACAAAAAGCTATCTGCATATGGAAACACATTTGCCTTGCATAAGATAGTGCTGAATTCAAAGTACAAAACACATTCTCTATCAAAAATGTGACTTCAGGACAATTGGCAAAGTGACCTTTAAAAAAAAAAAAATCCTTGACCCACTCAAAAATGGGTCCCTATGGGAGTAGTCTGTCACTACCCGATCATGACGGTGTAGGCTCACTATCCCATTCCCCTCACTATCCACTCGCGGGGGCCTGCGCTTGTCAGTGAGGTTCCTTGAGGTTCCTTATTCTCGCTATATGAATATACAACTTTAGCATTTGTTAATAATACGCTCTGTTTGTAGTATCATCCATCGATTTTCCTTTTTAAATGAGCAATTTTAAGCGAACGCAAGAAGTAACAACGGGAACATTTTTAAACAGGCATTTCACGGGAGAGCATTTCGACTCTTCGGCCAATCACGGGAGAGCATTTCGACTCTTCGGCCAATCATATAGCGAGAGCGAGTGGATAGTGAGGGGAATAGGATAGTGAGCCTACAACGGCCTACCGGACCGTGACGGACTGCTAATGCGCTTGCGCAAACCGACGCCATTTTCTCCCAGGGAATGATGGGATACATTGATATGTACGTGTTGATTAAAAAAAAAAAGAAAGAAAGAAAGAAGGGGAGTCGGGGGGGCGACAACATCCAAGGATAGATAGAAATAGTGATAGGAACTTAAAACCGAAAGCTCCGAACCGATGACGTATATTTTCAGTGAACCACTGCTCCGGAAGCGCTCTCTCTGTTGCCTGGCTCTGCCAGACTTTTCTCCCTGTATTTTTCAAACACTGAGAGAAATAGTCTGGGAACCATCCCATTAACAGCGTTTTCGAGCAGGTACAAAATCAATCGACAAATCAGATTCGTTTATTTGCGTGACGTATTTTTAACGAGCAACGTCACTCTTGCGCATCGGAAGTCGTCTCCACAACAAAGCTGAACAGGAGAGCCGAGAATATGTTCCAATCCAAGGTAAAATCAGTTTTAAATTACCAAAAACACATCGACACGAGTCATTGACAAGTCTGTCCCGCGCTAGCCATGTTGAATAAACTCCGCTCTCCTCGTACGTTTACTTCCGCGCGCAAGTCCCTGGTCCTGCCCTCGTCGCTTTAATAACGTGACGTCTGCCCTGCCCGTCACTGATTGGTCCACTCCGCTGTCTGTTTGCTGTGGCTTGCTCCGCCCTGGAAATTGTATCCGCGGGAATGGTGGCCAGACTCAATAGCTGGAACAGCGGTGAGTCTGTTGTACCAGGCTACTCTCTCTGTACCTATCCGGGACTTGCCTTACTTTTGTGTTCGCTTCTCCCAACCAAACGAGCTCCTTCAAAGTAGTTTCATCGGGTAAGAACTGAAATAAGAATTTGGTGGACTAAAACGTCCAATCTTAAAGCTTGGTGGAAGTCATTTGGCTTAATATTGAAGCTGTGCATGCTAACGTGACTTTTTCTTTTTAAGTTTAGCTCGCTAGCCAAGACACGTGAACGTATTCCGATTGCTTTGACTTATGCCAATTGTAAATTTTGTTTTAAATGGCGGGGGTCGCTCGGTTAACAGTGATTACATGTACCGGTAATTGCATGAGATGCTTTTCGACCTGTCTTAAGGTTGCAACAAAATAATTCTGACCTAAGGCGAACGCAATCAAAAACCTCAAGCTAAAGAGGAGAGACGTGGAAGATGAGGAAAGGAAATCCAGGCCACGGAGAGCAACTGTAAAACTAACTAGAAAATGAGGGTAAGATCACGACAGGAGTTGATTTACTTTTTATGCAATATCAGACTTGATTTTGACCGTGATCAGTGATTGAGACTGTAGGGTCAAATTCCCATATCTGACTTTCCATACAAAGCTCACAAAAGCGAAGATCTCACGATATGGCAGTATTACAATTATCGATACATGGGTCAGGAAATCATTCAAGGATATTATCCAGGGGGGAAAAAAACAAGCTGTTTTCATCCTTCTGCTGTGAATTTCATGGAGTTCATCACTCGTAGAAATCCAATCCATTTGAACAGGGAAGGTGGCAGTTTCGTTTATTCAGTAGCCACGTTTACATGGAGCCAAATATTCCAATTACAATCGGAATATTTGTTCAAACCGAATAAATGTGTTCCATATAAACACCTCATTCGGAATGAACAGGCCCAAACCGAATGGAATTTCATTCCGTTTCACAGGGGTGGAATATTCCTTTTCCCAAACCGATTAGAAGTCAAATTATATCATGTAAACAGGGTAGCGGAATGGTGTCTGGTTGCGTTCTTTCTGCTTATGCTCCGTACTGACGTGGTGACGTGACTTGGTGACGTAAGTAACGTCACTTGCAACATGACTTCCAAGCACACGCACAGCACACCCACACAACTTTTTAAATGAACGGCGTGTCATTCTGAAGTTTTGTTTCCACTCGAAAAGTTAAAACAGCAGCTGATCTGACGATCGATCTCCATGTTTTGCAACGTGACGCTTTGTTTTGATTAATCTGCGCATGTCAGACAGCAGTTGTCAAACGTCCTTTCGGAATAAAGGCAGTCACATGTAAACGCTGGATCGGAATAGATGAAGTGACATGTAAACAGCTGATGTGAAATTTCCATTCGGAATGATTTGAATCGGTATGAATAAAAGTCAGCATGTAAACGTGGCTACTGTCATCCCTCCCACTTCAAACGGAATGGCCATCAATGGCAGCCAATGAGATAACAATTTTATCTATAATAAATACAAACGTGTTTATTATCCCTTTACTTTCCAGGAATGCAAAAAATAAACATTTGTCTTAAAACCACTCAACCTTTGTCGAAAAAAAAAAGAACTGAAAAAAAAAAGTCTTAGTCAGGTTATAACAAAAATAGATAATAATGGAGCCTTCCTTCGGGTATAAAACTACTGCTTTTGTCCACAAGTACAGCCAAACTCAACAAAAAATGAAAACTTTTTACCTCGATTATGATAAGTGTATGATTATCTGAAAAATGTCTATACGCTGCAAATAAAAATATTCTTAAAATCGGTTAATGTAGAAAATAAATACAGTGGTATCAACAAGTATATGAACCTTTTGGAATTTCTCACATTTTTGCATAAAATCGCCATCAAATGTGATCTGATCTTTGTCAAAATCGCACAGATGAAAAAAGGTGTCTGCTTTAACCTGTAAATGTTTGGGTGGTTTTAGTTTTCATATTTTAATGAGAATAGCATGCAAACAATGACAGAAGGGGGGGAATATAAGTAACTAAACCCTCTGCCAAAGGAGACCTAAAGAGCAATTGAAACCAATTTTTACCAAACAATTTAAGGTGTGTGCCCAATCACTAATGATTGGTTTAAAGCTGCCCTCCCCACTATAAAACGCACACCTGGTAAGAATTGTCTTGATGAAGAGGATTGTCTGATATGCAAAATAGCTCGGTCAAAAGAGCCGTCTGAAGACCTGCGATCAAGGATTGTTTATTTTTCTATAAAGCTGGGAAAGGATACACAACCATCTCCAAAAGTCTGGATCAATCGACAGTCAGAGAAGTTGTCTTTAAATGGAGAGAGTTTGGCACTGATTGTTGAAAATTGGTTTCAATTGCTCTTTAAGTCTCCTCAGGCAGAGGGTTCACTTATTTTTCCCTCTTCTGTCATTGTTTGCATATGTTACGGGTCCCAAAAATGGTACCACACAACAAATACAATAGTCTGTGGAACAGGCAAAAGTGCATGAGGAATGAGGACACGATGTTGTTCACGTGCTGTCCAAATTTAGTCTTTTTAATATCAACACAATGATTCCAACACCACATTCTAATCCGTTTAAATTAAATGTCTTTATACTCAGTAAAACGAAAATCAATTCAAAATATTATTTGCAGTGAAAAGAAAACATGTTCTTCAATCAATAACAGTCTTGCTTTACTGTGATAAATACAACTGACATCTGTTGTTGTTCTTAGCTTTACGACATACTTTCGCCACAAGAGTGCGTGCGCGGATGAATATAACGGTTTCATTGTCCCTTTTCTTTTCACATCAACAAATAATCATTTTACACTTTCTTAAACAACACAGATAATGTACAACAAACTCGCTAAATATCTTTACTAAACAACATGTCCGCTAAATACATTTACTGAATAAAAGGAGGGAGAGTCGTGACTACAAGTATTGTATGACGCAATCTACATTGCACTCTTCAATTCTACTGTACAGCAGAGGGCAAAATAGCCGTTGCTATAACTCCGCCATGAGAACGCAGTTTCTTTTTACTTTCTTGTCAATTAACTTCTTAAATGACCATCATACTTGCTCTTCACATTCAATCAATAGAATAAAATTACACTTGACTTAAAATAAGTCAACACTGGTGAGTAATGACCTGTGGAACAGACAAAACTGCATGAGGAATGTTGTTCACGTGCTGTCCAAATTCAGTCTGAAATATGGGCAGAAGTCCACATCTAAGATGAGCCCAGAGGGCAGCAGTTCCGGTGTCAAAAGTTCCACTTAGTTTTTTCGTTTGATTTTACAATTAATAACAAAATGAACCTAAGGGCAAATTTTGTTCCTTGTGAAACCACAATTTATATTAATGTCAGGGAAGTTCAGTTTGAACTCCAGGACAAGTGTTACCTTGATTAGAGAAATAAATACGACCACAACCATGGATTGATTTTCTTCGAAGGTTTTAGTACAAGAGCTCTCGGGTACAGACGCGGAGCCACGCACAAAGCGCCTCTCCGCATGTGGACAAAAGAGAAATGCAGGGCATGCCTCTATATGGGTTGACATCATAGAAACGAAACTCATCATCTCACAAACCTTGGTATTTTTCCATACAAAAACATCTTTGAGAAGAGACCTTGAACACCGGTGCCGGGTGGAACGAAGATAAGAAACTACTGTACTCCCTTGACTTTATTCAGGGCACATTGGAAAACAACGGCGCATAACAGTCCATATTTGGGCATATGGTGATACCGTCTACGATCATCAAGGCCATGAGAAGGCACACTCAAAAAGATTACAACAGATTATTATAACAATGATACTCTATGCTATAATGTTCTCATGCAAGCATAACAGATGCATACAAAATATGAAATGTATAATGGTTGTGTTTTAAGCATGAATAAAATTCTCTCACAATTAATATGATAACATTTTTTTTAGTTACTACACATACTATCCTCATCAAAGTATCATAACCTGTAAAAATTTGGGTGGTTTTAGTTAAAGCAGACCCTGTTTATTCAGCTGTGCCATTTTGACAAAGATCAGAGCTAGAGGTGTGCAAAATTTCCGATTCTTAGATTGTTCGCGATTCGGCCGTGGAAGATTCGAGAACGATTCACAAACATCCAAATTCCGATTATTGAAATATGCCAAGTAAAGCGGAAGTACAACACACTCAGCGCGCCGCGCGGTCAATGAGCAACGGAGCGAGAGTAGCTAAACATCATGCTTCTCATTACCCGGCCCCTCGGGTAATGCCAATGCTCAACTCACGGCTCTAGCTCAACTCATGCCACGAGATAAAAAACACAACAACATACCTGACTGCTGTTGAAAAGCTGCTACAAAAGTACGTCATCCACATAATGTTACGGTAGATATCATTTATATAGGACTAGATGCACTACGGTAGCGATAGTGTTTGCAGCACATCTACAAAAAGCTAGATGCGGACGTAGTAAACGGCCGCCATCTTAAAGCAGTACACTTCCCTGCAAGGCTGTTGTAGCGAACCTTCCAAGCAAACCTAATTAACTTTTTATGTAAAATACTCCTAAATCGGTAAAATATTGACTTGAATCTATCTTTAAAATAGTTTTAAAACTTTCACATGTCGAAAGTAGACAAAAGGGAAATTATGGATTAACGGGAGCAATTTTAACAACTTAACGGTTGATTCACAACATTAAATTAATTGAATGTAGTTTAAAGCTGCTGATACAGAATGGGGACTGGAGTTTTTTATTTACTGTTATTTTTGTATATTTGTTTACTGCTATATGTTAACTTGATACTGAAATAGTAGTTTGGTTTAGCCTGATAAGATTTTTGAACATTTTTGGAACTAATGTACAAAACATTTAATTTATAAAAAAATTTTAAAAAAATAGGAGGGGGGGGTGCATCAATAATCGTTTTAGAATCAAATCGGAGCATCTGAATCGTAATCGAATCGTTAGGTGCCCAAAGATTCCCAGCTCTAATCAGAACACATTTGATGGGGATTTTATGCAGGAATGTGAGAAATTCAAAAAGGTTGATACTTTTTCATACCACTGTAGATTTTTTAAAAATGCAAGTCATCAGCCGATCACACGTGCGTTTGAAGGGAAAAAATGGACTGGCACATTCAAGTGAAAAGAGGTTAGCTGCTGAACCCTTCACATTTTGGCTGACAGTCTGAACAAGGACTTAGTGTCAGTAAAAAAAATATACAACATGAAAATCATGGCCGGAGACTGAGCAGAGCTCGACTTTAGCAAATCACTTGATATTTTTCCTTTTCCAGTATCCCGCAGATGCCACCATGAGAGAGCTTCACCCTCAGAAGCACGATCCCCTCCACGTTAAACAGAAGGAGTCAGAGATGCCGTACATTAAACAGGAGGAGCCAGAGACCCCCAGCATTAAAGAAGAACAATATGAAGATGAAATCACTAAGTCTCCAATGACCATCAGTGTGAAAAGTGAAGAAGATGAAGGTTCAAGCGAAAAAAGCGGAGCAGCGAACCCTTTGAGCGACAGCTCATTTCAACACCCGACGACAAAAGGAGAGGGACAATTGCAACCTGACGGTTTGTTAGCGCCGCTCTCAGACAGTGACGACATAACTTCACACTCTTCTGATTTTAACACTGATGAGGAGGACAAAGACTTTGACCAAAATGCTTCAAAATCCTTAAACAATTCCTCATTGAAAAGAGGCACAAAAGTGGTTGGGAAACCTTTTCCCTGCTCACTTTGTGATAAAACATATTCGAAGAATAATCACTTAAAAAGACACATGTATACACACACCGGGGAGAAGCCTTTCGCCTGCTCATCTTGCGATAAAAGATTCGTTCAGAAGTCACATTTAAACATTCACACAATGATACACACTGGAGAGAAGCCCTTTCCCTGCTCAGTTTGCGATAAGAGATTCTCTCGAAAAATACTACTATACTATCACACTATAACACACACTGGAGAGAAGCATTTTGCATGCTCAGTTTGTGATAGAAGATACTTCAGAAAGTCACATTTAATCAGTCACACAAAAACACACACTGGAGAGAAGCCTTTTCAATGCACATCTTGTGGTAAACAATTCACTAATAAGGGATGTTTAAACAAACACACAAAGATACACACTGGAGAGAAGCCTTTTGTCTGCACATCTTGTGGTAAACGATTCAGTGAGAAGGGACAGTTAAACAAACACACAGACACACGGGAGAAAAGCCTTTTGTCTGCACAAGTTGTGGTAAAAGATTCATTGAGAAAAGGGATTTTAGCAATCACACAAGAACACACACTGGAGAGCAGCCTTTTGCCTGCTCTCGCTGCGATAAAAGATTTTGTACGAAGCAAGTGTTAACAAGACACATGCGTACACACACTGTTGAGAAGCCCTTTGCCTGCTCTCGTTGCTATGAAAGATTTTGTACGAAGCAAGCGCTAACAAGACACACGTGTACACACACCGGGTGAAAAGGCTTTTCTCTGCAGACTTTGTGGAAAAAGATTTACCCGGAGGGAAGATGAAAACAATCACTCAAAATGACACACCCAGTCTACTTCCGACATACTGCTTTTCACTATTTGACATTGATTGTGGACAATACTTTGATTCTTCCCTTCCTTTAGTTGTTGGTTGTCCAATTTCCAACAACTAATATCTGAATAGTTTCAGGGTAGATTTTTTTATTTGTCTTGTGCATTGTAATCATTTGAAATCTGCTTCATTGTATGAGGCCTGGACCCTTTATTTTTACTTTCAAATATTTTCATTCGTTCACTGACTGACTGACTTCTTTTTTTGTAAACAGTTTTAGCGCGCTGTTCTGTAAATATGGGTTGTATATATAGTGGTGCCTCGACATACGATCGCTTCGACACACCATCTTTTTGACATGCGACGTAAAATTTGACCCGCCATTTGTTTCTACATCTGACGACATGCTCGAAATACGACGATTTATGACAGCGCCGCAGTTTCTTTGTTTTCCCGCAAGATGGGCGCACGGTGGATTTTCTTGAGAGAAATCAACACAGGTTCCAAGAAGGTCATTGCAGGTGGTAGAAAAAAAAGGTGACACTTACCACTGAAATGAAGATGGAAATAATATGAGCGTGGTGGGCCCATCCGTGAAATGGCTCAACAATAATCCGACGACTTCCGTTCGCCAGTCTTTATAAGTTAAGGTGACAATTATTATTGTGATCACCAGCTTCGTCAGGTTTTTAATCATTTATTTCAGACTTGTCTAACGCAACATGCCCAATGTCAGTCGTAGCTGAACAAAATGAAAGTTGAAAAGTCCCTCACTCTGTCGAGTTAGGCACGCGGTGCGTTCAGGTGCACCGTGCAAAAATCCGTCACGTTAGAACCCGATTCGTTACCTTATTACAGGTAGTATTATGCTATTGCTGTATTCTGATATTTATTCAGAATTTATTATTTGTGCTCTGTGTAATTGCCATCTGCAATAGTACCAACAGTATTCATTAAGGATTTAGAGTAGGTTTTTGGGCTGCGGAACAAATTAATGCCATTATCATGTATTCTTATGGGAAAATCCTGCTCAACATACGACCATTTCGACTTATAAACAAGGCGCTGGAACGAATTAACTTCGTATGTAGAGGTACCACTGTACTAGGCATGTACCGATTACCGGTTTGAAGGTATACCATGGTGTGGAAGTGTAAAGGTTTCAAAACCGCAAAAAAATTCCGTCATACCGTCCCTAAGGCATTACCTGTTTTTAAATGTCCCAAAAATGCATGGGCAAATCCCTCGCTTAAAGCTGTAAGGCTCAACCCTCCCCCACCGGTTGTAGCTCAGTGTCAGTGAGTCAGCTATCCTACACGATGGCTGGAGGAGGTGAAACTCCTGAACTTTTTCCTCCATCGAAGAAAACGAAGTCGCTGGTATGGGAATACTTAAAGAAGTGTTACAAAAGCCTGTGAGACCCCGACATGTAAAACATGTTTGCGGAGGGTGGCTGCTGAGGAGGCAATACCTCCAATATGATTTCACATTTATACAAAATGAAAAGTTGGTAAACACTGTCATAAACATTTCAGCTACAAAAGTTAACTCCAGTATGTTTAGTGTGTCTAGCAGTGGTAAAAAGTGGTGGGTTTTTTCTCTCTGGTAACTGTGTTAAGAGAATGTGTGTATAATGTAAATATGATACGAGTCATACATTTGTGCTTTTTATGGACAATAATTCAATTTTTGTTCTAATGGTAATGATGTTATGCTGTGGGGTTAGGCTCACCTGAAGGACTGCATTTATTTTAATTTTTTTGTTGTTGCTAACATTATACTTAAAAAAATAATTCAAATCCTGTTCAATGGAAAAAAGTTTTTTTTTTAAACCCAAATTACTCAAAGTAACACATTTTGGAGCTGTAATTGCAAAACTGTGAAACCGTGATATTTTGGCTTGAGGTTATTATACCATCAGAATCTGATCCCGGCATATCATCAGTATGTGGCGGAAAACACTCAGGTCACTTGAAGTTCCCCTCTGAGACCAAGGGCGGACCGGTAATCTGTAGCTTCTGGAGGATCACAGAACGGCCGGTGCTGTGGACGGCCAGCGGCCGATGACCACTGTTTTTGTCCCCCCAATCCTCTATGATTATCTACAGTTCGCATCCAATCCGACAGGTGGCAGCAATGCCCCTGGCTGTTAACCGCCAATCTGATAGGAGAAGAACGAAGAAAGCACAGAGTAGCCTACTTTGGTAAAGTCTTACTCCTTGTGGAAGCAAAATAACGACGAGCGTGGCTGAACAATATGGATGGTAGTGACAAAAAAAAAAAAAGAGAAGGGTGGTGTGGAGAAGGTTAGAGAAAAAAAACTGAAGAAACTGGAGAACGAAGCATCAAAAAAGTTGACACATGTTCGCAAGCAGCAGTCTGGCTGCAACGACCACGCCGGCTAGCAAAAGCCCAGCACCCGGCAATGGTGAGAGTGGGAGCGGCAGCTGCTCTCACGTGCAGATGGTGCAGGGAGAGACGACAGACGATGATGAGCTGGTGGAAGTTCCCCAGACAAGCGCAGAGCAAGTAAGTAGGGATGAAGAGGGTTACTTGCTAGGTATAGACCCTACCCACGTGACGTCACAACTCCGCTCTCCTGACTGGTGCCGCCCACTTGTCCGTCAACACATCGTTTTGACCTGTTACGGCTACGTACATTCCTCCTATTTACGGCGTGTTTTTCTGCTCGTTAACATTAATAATCAAAATGGTGAAGGCGTGTGTGGCGGTCGGTTGCAATAACAGAGAAGATAGACGGAGAGACTTGAAGTTCTACCGGATTCCGAGAGACACGGAGAGGAGAGAGCGAGATGGGCTGCTGCAATTTGACGAGAAAACTGGGCTCCAAACGATTACCACAGATTATGTAGTAGTCATTTTATATCTGGTAAGATGCATTTAATATATATTTAGAGGGTTTTGGGCTGACAACCACAATTAAGATCATTGCTAGGCTAATCGCCGACAACATACATGTATGTATGTAGTGAGTGCTATCGCTAAACCATATAAACATTAAAAGCCCTAGCTCCATTGACAAATGACATGAAATACATTAGACTTGACAGTGGATGTTAGCAATAACAAAAGATTTTGAATTGAAAATTTCGTAACTCACCTTCCGAGCACAAGATTCCTGCCGAATTTTCGTGTACGAGGACCTGTTTCACCCAACCAGCAACGTAGCATTTATAAGCCTCCAAGCTCTTAAAGTTTTTCAAACTTTCATGAGAATAGGCTGATTTTGTGTGGACAAGATAGTTGTAAATATCAGGGTCAGGCAGAGACGGCGAAGGCAGCCGGTCAAAAATCATCGATTTAGGCATCAAATATGGATCTGGCGACTGTATAGAACGAAGCTTTTCCACATAACGCCTTATATGCTACACATCCAGTGAGTTTACGGCATCAGAAAGCACCGGGTCTTCCATGAAATGCATTTTAAATTCCTCGATCAATTGAAACCAATGCTAATACAGAGACAAAATGACGGACAAGTGGGCGGAACCATACAGCGAGCACGTGGTTTTATGACGTCGGTGGGTAGGGTATATACTGGCAGTGTTGTCAGTAACGCGTTACTGTAATCTGATTACTTTCTTAGGTAACGAGTAATCTAACGCGTTCATTTTTCCAAGCCAGTAATCTGATTAAAGTTAGTTTCCCTAGTGCCTGTGCGTTACTATTTTATTTTTGCCTCATAATGTATGTAGAATGAATACTGTAGTCATGTACGAACAGCATTTCTCATCGGGGGGGAAAAAAACTGGTCACGTGTATTACGGTGCTGCCTGAGGCTGAGCGCTGTCTGCCACGGCGATCAACAACATAGCATTCTGACGAGGCAGTGAGGCTAACAGTGAAAGGCAGGATATATACCGCAAAAGGATGCCTTTGCTCACTGGAAATACAGCCATTACTTCACATTTCTGTCCAGTAAAGATGACAAAAAATATCTCCGTGCGTTGCAAACTTTACGCTGGCTGAAAATGACTGACGGTCGCTAAATCAACAAAGAAGCAATTGGAATTACAGTACAACGCGACAAACCTCGAAACGGTTTACAGGTAGCAAGACAGCCAGCACTTCTACAGTTTGTAACCAGCCTTAATGCACATTTTATTGTCAGTGTTTGTAACCGTAGGCGGAGTTTTACTTTTGTGGGGCTGAGGGTAAAGCATGTTGATGACAAACAAAAGTCAAAAGTTTGGACACACCTAAACATTTTTGCGTTTTATATATTTTCACTACTATTGTAAATCCTCTCTGAATACATCAAAACTATGAACGAACATGTGGAATCACCCAAAAAAGTGAAATAACTGAAAACAGGTTTTATATTCTAAATTCTTCAAAGTATCCACCTTTGAGGTGTCGCCAAACTTTTGGCCAGTACTGTATATATACATATATATAAAACTGTTCAAGCTCAGTTGTTGGTTGCGTTTGAAAGCTTAGGTTTACAGAAATTCTAAATATCCATCTTGCCTCCACAGGTATAGTTTTGGCTTAGCAAAGCAAAAGCAAGTGTCTTAGGTGCAAGTCAAATGATCTGCTCGAAAATGATTTTGACCCATTATGAAATACGTTGTAGGATTCTTGTTCATTTCATTCATTTTTGTTGTTTGTTTTATTGCTTTACAACTTTTATAGACAATATTTTAACAGCTAGGTCTTTATTTTAAAGGGGAAGTTCAGGATTTTTGACATTAGGCTTTATCTTGGAGTTAGCGGGGGTTTATTTAGTCGTTGGAGTTGATTTGAACAAATTCCGTGCAGTTTGTCAGTTATTTGTTAGTTTCAGGGCTCCGGGGTGGCTAAGCTAGCGTGAGTCAATGGTGGTTGAAATCTACTCAATCGACTAATTAAACCCCCGCTAACTCAAAGATTAAGCCTTATGTGAAAAATTCAATTACATGTGATGACATTTTTTTGTTGTCATTTTTATGTTGAGGCAGAAAAAGGAGAAAAATTGGCAAAAAGTAACTGATAAGTTACTTTTAAAGTAACTTAGGCTACGTTCATACTACAGGTCTTAATGCACGAATCCGATTTTTTTGTGTTTTTCCGACTCTAGTGAGGCATTAACTTGACGGTCTGAACGTGACAAGTCGCATAGAACTGGACCATTTCAAATCCGATCTGGGTCACTTTCGTATGTGGTTCAAATCCGATCTGGGCCACATTTTTCCAGACTGTCGCGGCGGTCTGTACTGTCCATTCTCCGGAATCGGAATTCATGCACTAATTACGTCAGCAAACAGCAAGAGGCACGAAGGACTGCAGCGATGCAGGCATTAGCGCCTAGCTTGAACTCTTCTTTTAAGCACGAAGCGGGCTTGACCACAGTCATAAAAAAATAAAATGAAGAAAAGGATAACCCTGTCAATTTTCGATTTTAATTCTGTGCGCCAAATGAGCAATATTTCATTATTGAACACATTGCGGAGTCGGGGCAAACTGACGCACCCACGTCATTTCACGCACACACGTCAAGGCTTATGTGTGTGCGTGTATGCGTTCTATCAGTCCATATAAACTTTGAAAATAAAACTAAACGTGGATTATTAATGTCTGTTATTTGTATCCTCTTTTTAACAAGAAAAATATGATAATCCCTGGAATGACAGCCAACATGTGTGGTCATTTGTTTTGATGCTTCTGCGCATGCGGGTCGTCTTGCTCAGCGTGTGTCGGACTGCAAATTAGTGCGCATGCGTAATACTTGAATGGTCTCAATGGTCAAAGGCAGTCTGAACGGGCATGCCAAAAAATACAGATATGACAAAAAATCGGATTTGTGCATTAAGACCTGTAGTATGAACGTAGCCTTAGTTACTTTGATAATAAAGTAATCGTTAAAGTAACTAGATTACTTTTTTGAGGTGTAATCAGTTATCAGTAATTAAATTACTTTAAGTAATCTGTGACAACACTGTATATTGGCAATTGTTATCCACCAGGTAGCTACATTTTAAATGAAATAAATGGCAATTAAAGGGTTAGTGCCAGCTAGTCCATGTCCCCGTTTGAAATTGTGTCAAGTTACAGTATGCTAGTCCTACTATCCCTCTCCTAAGAAAAAGTATTTTAGCTGTATAACAACGTATGCACACGCAGCAGCAATATTAATTCAGAAGAAATATAGTCTGTCTTTTTCTGGTTCTACATAGAGATCCTGAAAGTGTTCTGTTCATTTCTCAGTATTCAAGTTAAAATGTGTTCAGCCTCTTTTCATTGTGATTTGTCATAAATCATACCATGTTTTCTTCGTGCTTCAGGCAGTCTCCTGCCTTTTCTGGTTCTACATTGAGACCTGGACTATGCTGTTTATTTCTCAGTGAGTATTCAAGGTAAAATGTATAATAATGAAATGTGTAGTTCTTCATAACCGCTTCATTTTTTTCTCAAAGTGCAAGGAATTGATGCATTTTACGATAAAATGTTAAAAAAAAAAAAATTCTCCCGGAGGGTGCATGCACCCCTCGCACCCCCCTAGAGGGTCTGTCTTTCCCTTCGTACAGCGATTCTTGTGAGCTGGGCTGAGTCAAAGTCCAGGGCTGCTTTTTAGTCCCAGTCCGCCCCTGTCTGAGATCCCCACCTGGAAAATAAATTAACTCTTATTATATACGCTGCACGCAGATTACTTTTCATTGTGTCACAGTGTCATTTTGTCTTGTCCCATGAAAAGATATACTTAAATATCTGCAGAAATGCGAGGGGTGTACTCATTTTTGTGATACACTGTACAACCAGACCTTTTATTCGTGTTGGGGACCGGTTAGTTTGTACTCGAGTACATCCAAGTGAGCTGGTGAGTCTGAATTTGTCATCTATTGGTTGCGGATAGTGATGGCCAACGAAGCTTCTTGTGAAGCTCCGAATCACTTGGCCAAATTAATTCCAAAATAGATTCAGTTCATAAAACTTCATTACCAGTGATATCTCCTGGCAACAGCTGGAACTGCAGGGGCTCACAAGAGGTCTTTCCATTGAAGTGTGATGCACACAGTAAAGCTTATTTTGATGTGCTATTTCGTTGGACAGCCCACATTTATGCTCATCGTACTCGGGCCCTGTTCACATTTCATCCTATGCCACTGAGAATTACCATAAATTCGGAGGACAATAAGGTACATGACATGTAGATGGCCGCTATCCAAGCAGCTAATAAAGTTCTATTCTATTCAACAGAGACTTCACACTCCAGGTGATTTCAAAGAGATGCTCTACCATGTCTCCCTTTTGTGAAACTAACACAACAAAAAAAGATGTACAATCAATGATACTGCTGCAAATAACAAAAAGCTATCTGCATATGGAAACACATTTGCCTTGCATAAGATAGTGCTGAATTCAAAGTACAAAACACATTCTCTATCAAAAATGTAAGTTCAGGACAATTAAATTTAAAAAAAAAAAAATCCATAGAAGTTGTGAGAGTCGAGCTGGAATGGATCACAGTAAATAACAAAAACATCTTCTGGTTTGCATTCTCCTCCGACAGTTTTTTGAATCACAAAACAAAACGACTACTAGATGACGCACTTTGCCAAGCGAGAAAGACAGAATCGACTACAATAAAGATAATACAACCCGACTCAAAAATGGGTCCCGATGGGAGTTTTCTGTCACTACCCGATCGTGGCGGCCTACCGGATCGCGACGGACTACTACTGCGCTTGCGCAAAGTGACGCCATTTTCTCCCGAGGGATGATGGGATACATTGATATGTACGTGTTGATTTTAAAAAAGGAAGAAAAAAAACATCCATACCATAGATAGAAGTAGTGATGGCAACTTGAAACTGAAACTTCAAAACGTGTTCCGAATCGGTGACGTATATTTTCAGTGAACCACTGCTTCGGAAGCGCTCTCTCTGGACCTATCGGGAACTTGCCGTTCTTTTGCGTTCACTCTTTCTCCCAACCAAACGAGGCCCTTCAAAGTATTCCCATCGGGTAAGTACTGGAATAAGAATATGTTGGACTAAAACGTCCGATCTTAAAGGTTAATGGAAGTCATTTTGCTTAATGTTGAAGCTTTGCAGGCTAACGTAGCTTAGCTCGCTAGCCAAGACACGTTTAAGCATTCCGATTGCTTTGACTTTATGCCAATCGTAAATTTGGGTTTAAATGGTGGCGGTCGCTCGGTTAACAGTGATTACATTTGATTGTGTGACACGCTTTTCGACTTGTCTTACAGCTGTGACAAAATAATCCTGACCGAAGGGGTACGCAATCAAAAACAACAAGCTAAAGAGCAGAGACGTGGAAGATGAGGTGAGGAAATCCAGGCCACGAAGAGCAACTGTAAAACTGTAAAAAGAAAATGAGGGTAAGATCACGACATGACTTGTTTAGCTTTTAATGCAATGTCAAACTTGATTTTGACCGTGATCAGTGATTGAAACTGTAGGGTCAAATTCCCATATCTGACTTTCCATACAAAGCTCGCAATAGCTTCGACATAATTCAAGGATATTCTCAAGCTGTTTTCATCCTTTTGCTGTGAATTTCATTGAGTTCATCACTCGTAGACAACCAATCCATTTGAACCGGGAAGGTGGCAGTTTCGTTTATTCACTGCCACCCCTCCCACTTCAATCGGAATGGACATCTATGGCAGCCAATGAATTAACAATTTTATCTATCATAATTAAAAACTTGTTTATCATCCCTATTCTTTCCAGGAACGCAAAAAATAAACATTTGTCTTAAGACCACTCAACGTTTGTCGAAGAATTCAACAGGACTGATAAAAACGTCTTAGTCAAGTTATAACAATAATAGATAATAATGGAGACTTCCTTCAGGTATAACACTACTGTTTTTGTCCACAAGTACAGCCAAACTCAACAAAAAAATGAAAACTTTTTACCTCGATTAAGATGAGTGTATGATTGTCTGAAAAATGTCTATACGCTGCATATAAAAATATTTTTAAAATCGATTAATGTAGAAAATAAATACAGTGGTACTAACAAGTATATGAACCTTTTGGAATTTCTCACATTTTTGCATAAAATCGCCATCAAATGTGATCTGATCTCTGTCAAAATCGCACAGATGAAAAAACAGTGTCTGCTTTAACCTACAAATGTTTGGGTGGCTTTAGTTTTCATATTTTAATGAGAATAGCATGCAAACAATGACAGAGGGGGGGATATAAGTAAGTAAACCCTCTGCCTAAGGAGCCCTAAAGAGCAATTGAAACCAATTTTTACCAAACAATTGAAGTCAGGTGTGTGCCCAATCATTCATGATTGGTTGAACGCTGCCCTGCCCACTATAAAACGAACACCTGGTAAGACTTGTCTTGTTGAGAAGCATTGTCTGATATGCAACATAGGTTGGTCAAAAGAGCTGTCTGAAAACCTGCGATCAAGGATTGTTGATGTGTATAAAGCTGGGAAAGGATACAAAACCATCTCAAAAACTCTGGATGTTCATCAATCGACAGTCAGAGAAGTTGTCTACAAATGGAGAGAGTTTGGCAATGATTTTTGAAAATTGGTTTCAATTGCTCTTTAAGACTCCTCAGGCAGAGGGTTCACTTATTTTTCCCCCCTTCTGCCACTCTTTGCATACTAGCCTCATTAAAATATGAAAACCTGTAAATGTTTGGGTGGTTTTAGTTAAAGCAGACCCTATTTATTCATCTGTGCCATTTTGACAAAGATTACATTTGATGAGGATTTTATGCAAGAATGTGAGAAAATCAAAAAGGTTGATACTTTTTCATACCACTGTATATTTTAAATAAATGTAAGTCATCTGCCGATCACACGTCCATTTGAAGGGGGAAAATTGGACTGGCACATTCAGCAAGTGAAAAGAGGTTAGCCGCTGAACCCTTTACAATTTGGCTGCCAGTCTGAACAAGGCCTTAGTGTTGGTCAAAAAAATATACAACATGAAAATCATGGCAGGTGACTGAGCAAAGCTCGACTTTAGTAAATCACGTGACATTTTTCCTTTTCCAGTATCCCGCAGACGTCACTATTAAAGAGCTTCACCCTCAGAAGCGCGATCCCCTCCACGTCAAACAGGAGGAGTCGGAGATGCCGTACATTAAACAGGAGAAGCCAGAGACCCCCAGCATTAAAAAAGAAGAACAGGAAGATCAAATCACAAAGTGTCCAATAACTGTCTGTGTGAAGAGTGAAGAAGATGAAGGTCCAAGCGAAAAGAGTGGAGCAGCGAACCCTTTGAGCGACAGCTCATTTCAACACCCGACAACAGAAGAAGAGGGACAATCGCAACCTGACGGTTTGATAGCGCCGCTCTCAGACAGTGACGACGTAACTTCACACTCTTCTGATTTTAACACTGATGAGGAGGATAAAGACTTTGACCAAAATGTTTCAAAACCCTTAAACAAGTCCTCATTGAAAAGAGGCACAAAAGTGGTTGGGAAACCTTTTACCTGCTCACTTTGTGATAAAACATATTCTCAGAAAAATCACTTACAAAGACACATGTACACACACACCGGGGAGAAGCCTTTCGCCTGCTCATTTTGCGATAAAAGATTCGCTGAGAAGTCACATTTAAACAGACACACAGTGGCCCACACTGGAGAAAAGCCTTTTCCCTGCTCAGTTTGTGATAAAACATATTCTGAGAAAAATCACTTACAAAGACACATGTATTCACACACCGGGGAGAAGCCTTTTCTCTGCGCAAGTTGTGGTAAAAGATTCATCGAGAAAAGAGATTTAAACAATCACACAAGAACACACACGGGAGAGAAGCCTTTTCCCTGCTCAGTTTGCAATAAAAGATTCTCTCAGAAAGTACTACTAAACTCTCACTTTAAAATACACACTGGAGAAAGGCATTTTGCGTGCTCCGTTTGTGATAAAAGATACTTCAGAAAGTCACATTTAATCAGTCACACAAGGACACACACTGGAGAGAAGCCTTTTCAATGCACATCTTGTGGTAAACAATTCACTCATAAGGGATGTTTAAACAAACACACAAAGAAACACACTGGAGCGAAGCCTTTTGTCTGCACATCTTGTGGTAAAGGATTCACCGAGAAGGGACATTTAAACAGACACACACTCACACACACTGGAGAAAAGCCTTTTGTCTGCACAAGTTGTGGTAAAAGATACCTCGATAAAAGAGATTTAAGCAATCACATGCGTACACACACTGGAGAGAAGCCTTTTGCCTGCTCTCGTTGCTATAAAAGATTTTGTACAAAGCAAAAGTTAACAAAACACATGCGTACGCACACCGGGTGAAAAGGCTTTTCTCTGCACACTTTGTGGTAAAAGATTTACCCGGAAGGAACATTAAACAATCACTCAAAAAGACACGCTTAATTTACTTACGTCTTACTGCTTTTCACAATTTAACTTCTGATTGTCAACAATACTTAGATGTTTCCCTTCTTTTTTGTTGTTGTTGTTTGTCCAATTTCCAACCTTTTATCTGAGTAGTTTCAGGGTAGATTTTTTTATTTGTCTTGTGCATTGTAATCATTTGAAATCTGCTTCATTGTAGAAGGACTGGAACTTTTTATTTTTTTACTTGTAAACTGTTTTTAGCGCTCTGTTCTGTAAATATGGGTTGTATATACTTGGCATGTGCCGATTACCGGTTTGAAGGTATACCTTGGTAGGAAAAATGTCAAGGTTTCAAAACTGCAAAAAAATTCCGTCATACAGTCCCCAATGTATTAGCTATTTTTTATATTCCAAAAATACATAGAGAAATCCCTTGCTTGCAGCTGTAAGGCTCAACCCTCCGCCACCGGTTGTTGCTCAGTGTCAGTGAGTCACCTATGCTACACAATGGCTGGAGGAGGTGAAACTCTTGAACTTTTTCCCCTCCATCGAAAAAAACTAAATTGCTGCTATGGCAATACTTTGTCTACAGAGTAACTTTTCTGTAGCCAAAAATGCCCGTGAGGCCCGACAGACATTTCAAACATGTTTTCGGAGGGCGACTGCCAAGGAGGCAACACCTCCAATATGATTTCGCATTTATACAAAATTAAAAGTTAATAAACACGGTCATGAATGTTTCTCTCCAGCTACAAGAGTTAACTCTAGCATGTTTAGTGTGTCTAGCAGTGGTAAAACAAGGGTTTCCCCTACATATAAAACATTGTGGCACACCACCACACCAAAATAAATAACACCACAACTTGCAAAAGAGATTTTTTTTTTTTTTCAAGGATGTTTCAAACTAGCAGCACCCTAGTGTGAAGGGTTCAGCAGCAACCTATGCATTGTGTATTCTCATGTCCGTAACTAAGCGTGATCCCCTTAAGAGTCAAGCTGTGACGTAGAAGGAAGCGAGGTGGAGAACGGGCGAGATAGCGGTTGCATGTCGCGACAGCCCGTTGTTATTTTGTTTTTGTTTTTCTTTGTTATTGTTGCCAAAACAAAGTGGGAAAACCAATACTGACCCCCCCCCCAATCCGGTGCATTACAGTATTTTGGATGGGACTTTTCGGCGAAAGTGAGCGGTGGACGTCTGTCTTGGACAGACTTATTAATGTGTTTTGTGTCACTGATCTGAGCGATGTGGAGGGAAAAATTGCATTGTGAACTATGGTCATTATGTGGGATGGGGAACATTGAAAGATTTTTTTGATATACATGATTATTGGCACAGTTTTTGGATTAAGTTGATTTTTTTTTTGCTTACAACTTCATCACATTTAGAAAAAAAACTCGCTCACAGGGAACAGATGATGCTGGTGTGCATAAAAAATGTTTTGCTAAATAGAATAAATGAGGGTACACATTCTGATGGTAAATGAGTGGGTTTTCGCCATTCCCAGTGGTGGATCAGCTGCTCTTCCTTTGTTGCATCTGCTGAGGCATTCCTTGACCTCCTGGTATCAGATGCATCTCTGTCCAGAGTATCGAGACTGAACTTTAATTTTGCCAGCAACGTTAATGTTATGTAAATCTAGGGCAGAGGTCGGCAACCCAAAATGTTGAAAGAGCCAAATTGGACAAAAAAATATATAGTCTGGAGCCGCAAAAAATTAAAAGCCTTAAATAAGCCTCATAATGAAGGCAACACATGCTTTGTATCTGTATTAGCTATATTAGCCTACTATCAAAATGACTAAGTCGGCTAAAAATACATAATGAGCCTTCATGATTTAATGTTTATTTTTTCCTGAAGTGCATCCAACGCACCACGTTACCACTCTGTTGTATGATGCCACCTCAAGTTTAACTTTATAACAATATTAATGACTTTCTTCATTGTTTTAATGAAATTAAAGAAATGCAATAAAGAAATCTGATTTTTGATGTCATTTTTTATTTGAGGTTTCGAAAACAAAATTGATCGTGCATAACATGCCCCTTATCTGGGCATGTCTTTTTTTTTATCTCTTTTGTTTTTGAAGTCTGCAATTAGTTGTTCTGATATGTTGATGAATGTTTCCTTCATGTACTCACCGTCTGGGAATGGTTTTCCTCGCTTTATTATCTCCAGGTGTAGGTACACTATCCAGTTGTCCTCACTATCCCCTGAGGGGGCCTGCGCCTGACAGTGACGTTTCGTTATTCTCGCTATATGGTTGTGCGAAGAGTCGAAATGCATCTAGATGGCCGCTATCCAAGCAGCTAATAAAGTTGTATTCTATTCTAGAGAGACTTCACACTAGATGATTTCAGAGATGCTTTACCATGTCTCCCTTTTGTGAAACTAACACAACAAAAAAAGATGTACAATCAATAATACTGCTGCAAATAACAAAAAGCTATTTGCATATGGAAACACATTTGCCTTGCATAAGATGGTGCTGAATTCAAAGTACAAAACACATTCTCTATCAAAAATGTAACATCAGGACAATTGGCAAAGTGAACTTCTCTCAAAAATTTTTTAAAAAATCCATTAAAGTCGTGAGAGTTGAGCTGGAATGGAACATTTAAACCACGTCTGGTTTGCATTCTCTACCTCCTGTTTTTTCAACCAGAAAACAAAACGACAACTAGATGACGCACTTTGCCAAGTGAGAAAACAGAATCGACTACAATAGGGTGACCAAATGTTGATTTCCATGAAAAGAGGACACTCAGTCCGGCCTCAAGATACTTGAATTTTACTTGATGTTCACTCAAAGATGCCGATATAACTTTAATATACAGTGTATTTATAGTGTGCCCCCTCACTCTGGATGGAAAAATGCAGTTTGAAAAAAATAATAATATATGTAGAATGCAGACCCATGGAAATGTAATCCAGTCAATACACATACACACAGTAGTAGGGTGACCAAACGTCCTCTTTTGCCCGGACAAGTCTTACTTTCACGTAGTATCCTAGTTGCCCCGGGCGGGTTTTATAAATTCATAAAAATGTCCGGTTTTTATGATTTTTATCGGGACCAATTGGAAGAGAATCCCTCCGGCCGCTGGGTGGCAGCGCCTGCCTGCGATGACATGGCTCCTAGTAGTAGGGAGGGAAGTAGTTCTTCTTGTTTTTGTTGGCATTTACCCCTATCATTAGGCATTACCGCCATCTACTGGGTTGATGCCACAACGCCTGACCAATTGTTAAGTTTTTTACGATAAATACGTATATAGTGGCAACTGTTGACTTCTGTCGGACCTTTGACTGTAAAATCCCGTTTGGTGTCGCATCGTTGCGGTGCCGATGATTGTAAACTTTTATAGCAAAGTTTGATTTTTGCCTCAGCTGGCTATCAGTAAGCCAAACCACGCTAGGCATTATGGGAAATGTCAGTTTATTTCGGTTATTGTTTGTGTGCAATCTAGAACATTGAATGACAAAATCAATTGAATGGGAATAACAATTTGTCAAGGGCAATTGTAGTGATAGTAATTTATAAGCCTACTGTGTGTTTCCATGGGTCTGCATTTTATACATATATATATATATATATATAATATATATGTGTGTGTATTTTTTTTAGTCATTATTTATTTTCAAACTGCATTTTTCCATCCAGAGTGAGTGGGCACACTTTAAATATATTAAAGTGATATAGGCATCTTTGAATTTCGAGTAAAATTCAAGTATCTTGAGGCCGGGCTGAGTGTCTTCTTTCAATCAAAATATGGTCACCCTACACAGTAGGCTATGTGCCAACCAGGGGTCGCGTTAACCGAAAATTTTCCGTCGTTGACCGGTTTTTTAAAACGGTGACGGAAAAAACTGAAGTCCATCCGTCATTTTGACAGGTTGCAATTCACACCCCAGACCACAGGGTGGCGAGTGAGCATATTAATTAGCTATTGTCTCTCTTGATGCATGACGTCGTTGGCCTTACTCGGAAAAATGTCAAGGCAACTGAGTGTTTGCCTGGCACGGCCAGACTGTTCTCCCTGTATTTTTCAAACACTGAGAGAAAAGTCTGGGACACAGCCTCTCGAGTAGCTACAAAATCAATCGACAAGTCAGATTTGTTTATTTGTGTGACGTGTTCTTCACGAGCAACGTCACTCTTGCGCGCCGATCGTCATCTCTACAACAACACGGATGGCGGGAGAGCCGAGAATATGGTCCAATCCGCGGTAAATTCAGTTTTAAATGAGCTAAAACACATCGACACGAGACATTGACAACAGTCTGTCTTGCGCTAGCCATGTTGAATAAACTCCGTTCTCCTCGTATGTTTTCTTCCGCGCGCAAGTCCCTCGTCGCTTTGCTAACGGCACGTCTGCCCGTCGCTGATTGATGCACTCCGCTGTCTGTTTGCCTCTTGTTAAGCTTGTTCGGACAGATTATTAATTAAAAATGAATGAAAACTAAATACTATTGAATATGTCATTATTATCATTTTAAAAATGTAAGTGACGGGTAAAAATAGATTATGACCGGATTTTTATGACACTGTCAGTCAAAATGACAGACAACGAAAAAGTCTAGCGCAACCTCTGGTGCCAACTAAACATTTTTATAAATTACTATCATGACAATTGTGCTTGACGAATTGTTATTCCCATTCAATTGATATTCTGATTCAGTGTTCTAGATTGCACTCAAACAATAACCGAAATAAACTGACAAACTATTCAACCAGCATGTTTCCAAACGTAGCAGTTCAAAAATGCGTTTCCCATAATGCCTAGCATGTTTTAGCTTACTGATAGCTAGCTGAGGCAAAAATCCAAACTTTGCTATAAAAGTTTACAATCATCGGCAGCGCAATGATGCGACACCAGACGGGATTATACAGTCAAAGCTTCGACAGAACTCAACAGTTGTCATTATATACGTATTTATCGTAAAAAACTTAATAACTGGGCAGGCGTTGGGGCCAAATCGTCAACACAGTAGATGGCGGTAATGCTTCATGATAGGGGTAAACTGCCAACAAAAACAAGAAGAACTACTTCCCTCCCTACTACTAGGAGCCATGTCATCGCAGGCAGGCGCTGCCACCCAGCGGCCGGAGGGATTCTCTTCCAATTGGTCCCGATAAAAATCATAAAAACCGCACATTTTTATGCATTTATAAAACCCGCCCGGGGCAAAGAGGATACTACGTGAAAGTAGGACTTGTCCGGGCAAAAGAGGACGTTTGGTCACCTTAGACTACAATAAAGATAATATGACCCAACTCAAAAATGCATCCCTATGGCTACCCGATTGTGACGGCCTACCAAATCGCGACGGACTGCTACTGTGCTTGCGGAAACCGACGCCATTTTCTCCCGAGGGATGATGGGATAAATTGATGTGTACGTGTTGATTTAAAAAAAAAAAAAAAAAGTCCAGTAAACTTGACTTAGTATTTGAGTTGCACAGGCTACTATGAAGCACAGAAAGGTGGGCTCGGGGTGGAGTTTGTGTGAGTTCCAGTGTTGTGCCGAAAAATAGCCGCCCCG
The DNA here is from genome assembly GCF_030265065.1 of Corythoichthys intestinalis. Taxonomy (NCBI): domain Eukaryota; kingdom Metazoa; phylum Chordata; class Actinopteri; order Syngnathiformes; family Syngnathidae; genus Corythoichthys; species Corythoichthys intestinalis. The sequence continues at coordinate 8,218,470 of NC_080395.1, forward strand.
CGTGAAATGTCCCTCCAAGGGGAACGCTTTTTTATAACACTTTATTGAGCGTTTATTTTATTTACCTTATTTTATTTATTTATTGTATTATTGAGTGCCAGCACGTCACTTGTACAAACAGCTTTTTCTTACCAGTCGATGGACATGGAAACGATTTTCTTGTACCTTGAATATGTATTATTTTACTCTGCTTGAACTAATAAATGTCATACCTGTGTTATTGTCATCGGGATATGGTCGTGAAAACCTGTGGACTAATATATTTCTGTTCAAAGATGGTTATGTGGCCCAGTCCACGATTTGTTACTAAAATACAGTACTAGTATTATGTGTAATTTATTTATTTAAAACTGATTTTACAGCCGTAAATCCATTACTGTAATTCGTCCATGAAAACATTTGATGTTTTCACCTTAATAAAGTGTTATACATAAGGGTTCCCGTCAGGGGGGACATTTCACGCGGGGCGGCTATTTTTTGGCACAATACCGGCGCACGTGAGGATTGAGGGAAATGAGGTGGTGAACATCCTGGCCAAGCAATCGCTGAGAGCACCAGGCATAGAGAGGCGGGTCGTCCTGAGTAGAGGGGAAGGGAAATCCATTATTGGGGGCTACATACTAAAGACGTGGCAAGGATATTGGGAAGCACAAGAAACGGGGAGACATTTATTCTCAATACAGTCACAGGTGGGGGTGGGAAGGAGATTGGGGAGAAGCAGGAGGGAGGCGGTAGTGTTGAGTCAACTGAGGATAGGGCACACGGGGCTAAAGGATTTGTTGCATAGGATAGGAAAACACAAAGATGGGAAATGTAAACACTGTGAGGAGCATGAAACGGTTGAACACATTCTAATGGTGTGTGGGAAGTATGGGGAGCAGAGGGATCGGTTCAGAATGGTGCTGGACCAGACAAAAGACATTTGGGATTGGAAATGTTCTACAGATGAAAACGGCCAATATTCAAAAACGGCTCATAACGTTTCTCAGGGACAAAGGGCTGTTGGACAGGATACAGGAAGAGGGTAATTCATTAGTATTTAATTTGTTTGTTAGTATTTAATTCATCCATTTTTTTGGTTTGGGTTTTGTCTACACTAGGGTGACCATATTTTGATTTCTAAAAAAGAGGACACTCAGCCTGGCCTCAAGATACTTGAATTTTACTCGAAGTTCACTCAAAGATGCCTATATCACTTTAATATATTTATAGTGTGCCCCCTCACTCTGGATGGAAAATGCAGTTTAAAAAAATAATAATAATGACTTATATATATAAAAATATATATATATATATATATATATGTATATGTATGTATGTATGTATGTATGTATGTATGTATGTATGTATATATGTATGTATGTATGTATGTATGTATATATATAAAATGCAGACCCATTGAAATGTAGTCCAGTCAATACACACACACAGTAGGCTATGTGTCAACTAAACATTTTTATAAATCGCTATCAGGACAATTCTCCTTGACAAATTGTTATTCCCATTCAATTGATGTTCTCATTCAGTGTTCTAGATTGCACACAAACAAAACTGAAATAAACTGACAAACTGTTCAATCAGCATGTTTCCAAACGTAGCAGTTCAAAACTATGTTTCCCATAATGCCTAGCGTGGTTTAGCTTACTGATAGCTAGCTGAGGCAAAAATCAAACTTTGCTATGAAAGTTTACATTCATCGGCAGCGCGCCGATGCGACACCAAACGGGATTTTACAGTCAAAGCTCCGACAGTTGCCATTATATACATATTTATCATTAACAAAAAAAAAAACAGGCATTGTGGCCAAATCGTCAACTCAGTCGATGGCGGTAATGCCTCATGATAGGGGTAAACTGCCAACAAAAACAAGAAGAACTACTACTTCCCTCCATTCTAGTAGGAGCCATGTCAACTGCTGCCACCAAGCGGCCGGAGGGATTCTCTTCAAATTGGTCCCGTGAAAAATCATAAAAACCGGACATTTTTATGAATTTATAAAACCCGCCCGGACCACGAGGACACTACGTGAAAGTAGGACTTGTCCAGGCAAGAGGACGCTTGGTCACTCTAGTCTACACTCTGGGTGTGTTTCACCGGTTGTCAGGAGGGATTGCTTTTAGTCTATAACTGCCTGATCTCGTGCTAAACCGTCGGTCCAGTAGATGGCGGTAATGCCCCACGGTACCGAGGGGTAAACTGCCAATAAATAAAAAGAAGAAGAAGCGCTCTCTCTGGACCTATCCGGGCCTTTCTTTTGTGTTCTCTTCTCCCAACCAAACAAGCTCCTTCCATCGGGTAAGTACTGAAATAAGAATTTGGTGGACTAAAACGTCCGATCTGAAAGCTTGATGGAAGTCGTTTGGCTTGTTGAAGTTTTGCATGCTAACGTAACTTTGTTTTGTTTAGCTTAGCTCGCTAGCCAAGACACGTTGAACGCATTCCGATTGCTTTGACTTTATGCCGGTTGTAAATGTGTTTCAAATGGCGGGGGTCGCTCCGTTAACAGTTGTTACATATAATTGTATGAGACGCTTTTCGACTTGTCTTAAAGATGCGACAAAATAATCCTGACCGAAGGGGAACGCAATCAAAAACATCAAGCTAAAGAGCAGAGACGTCGAAGATGAGGAGAGGAAATCCAGGCCACGACGAGCAACTGTAAAACTGTAAAAAGAAAATGAGGGTAAGCTCACGACACGAGTTGTTTTATTTTTTATGCAATATCAGGCTTGCTTTGGTGTGACTGTGATCAGTGAGTGTGACTGTAGGGCCAAATTCCAATATCTGACTTTCCATACAAAGCTCACAATAGTGAAGATCTCACGATATGGCAATTAAACAATTAGGCTCGAGCGTTTACGTCACAGCAGCACGGGATCATGCGAGATTTGCGACAACGCAACCATTGCGGAAGCATCACGGGACATTTAAACTTAGCGGCAACCAAAGATGGAAAAAAGTAAGGAATACTTGCCAGTTCGATACAGAGACAAACTTGTTACCACGGCGAAGGACAGATATGTGAGCAATTTTAAGGATGTGAACAATGTTGACCCTCACGAGCAAGCCGAACACAAATGGAATAAAGATGTCGACAAGCTTCCACCACTACGCGAAATGGACATCATGCTGTATTTAGTGTTTGGTATATGTTACTACACTCATCAGCAATTCCGAAACTACAAATCGCTACAAAGCTACGAACAGTTTTGCTGGGGATGGGTGCAGGATCTTCACTTTATGACCATAGCAAACGGCAACACATCTTTCTAGCAAAGGTAGGCAATGTGTGTTTACATTAGTCTGTGACCACGGATGTACAAATCTTTTGCTGCATAAAATGTAGCCTGTGTACAAATTCTTTGCCACTCTCTCACGTCAAAATATTACAGCTTTTTCATTTAGCAACGACATGAATTATGTCTTATGAAGACAATGCACATGTATGCATGCTAGTTGTTTAGCTTTAGCAATAGCTAACAACAGGCCGACTTAGGGCGTAAAGTTACTGAAATTTGCGTAAACAAACGAAATTAACTTACCGGAGTGGAAGTGCATAGAGCAAACTCAGTGTGTAACTGGAGAATCAAACGTTATGCCCTTCCTTCTGATCGAGGCCACCCATGCCATTCTTCGACGTTTGGTAAGTTCAGATATGAGCTTTCCCTCGCCTTTTCTCCATGTAGGGATCCGGAAGAAACTCAATGGTGTTCCGTCGAGCTGTACATTCTCCTTTCTATTCGATCGGTTGTTGCAATTCTTTACCGCACAATAATTTCCAACCATTTTTAAAGAGCGACCTGTGTTGAAATGCCTCATTGCTTATGTTTCTCGCTTCCACAATGGCGATAGCGGCGGAAACCTCGCGAGTGCCACGTCATACGCTCGAGCCTAATTATTGATCCATGGGTCAGGAAATCATTCAAGGATATTCCCCAGGAAAAAAAATAACAAGCTGTTTTCATCCTTCTGCTGTGAATATCATTGAGTTCATCACTCGTAGACATTCAATCAATTTGAACAGGGAAGGTGGCAATTTCGTTTATTCACTGTCATCCCTCCCATTTTAAATGGAATGTACGTCTATGGCCATCAATGGCAGCCAGTGAGTTAACAATTTTATCTATTATCATGGCAGTGAAAGAGTTGATGAAAGGTAGGTGTCGGTAATAAAGTGTATTTACCAAATCTACAGCTAAAGGGTTCTTAAAGAGCATACGACACCAGAAAAAAAGTCTTAAATGGCATTATTATGTGAATTAGAATCATATTTTGAGACGATTCGACCATATACAACAATTTAGCAAAGCGCAGATGACGAGAAATTAGTCTTTTAATCTGCCGGTTAGCCACGCCTACAATTATAGGGCTTTAGCGTCCCCAACAGGTGGATGACGTCAGCGGTAGACTAGGCTCATCGGTTTTACTATTCAGCCCATTGAGGGGGAATTGTTCAGAACGAGGAAAACGAGACGAAGAGAGCTGCAAAATGTCATTGTTTCAGTCTCTCTACTCCCAATATTTTTACAGGATATTCTTTTTATCCAAGTATTTTCCCCAATAGCTATATAAATGGCTTGAGAAGGACCAGTCAGCCCGTCGAGGGGGAACTATTCACAATGAGGAAAACGCGACGAAGAGAGCGGCAAAATGTCATTGTTTCTGTCTCTTTACTTCAATATTTTTACAGGATATTCTTTTTATCCAAGTACTTTCCCCAATTGCTAAATAAATGGCATGGTCATGACAAATAACTTGTGCTAAATGGAATATAAAATAATACAAATCCATTTATTCAAGACGACATGGCAAAATTACTCCATAATGGTCAAAACAGTCGACTTTACCTTTACTGTCACACCTGCCGAACGATATTTTATGACACCTAAATCAGACATATGTCATTTCCCTTCCCCGGCTTCGGAGAATGTAAACAGACCAGAAGGAGTGATAGCTAGCCGACATGCTAACCCGAACCGAGGGATGTTTCAAAGTCTTCGAAGTGGAAAATCACACATAACTAGCCTGGATTATTTGACATGACGACCCGGTTGTCGAGTTTCTTTGCGGATCGGCAAACCGCCCGGCGGAGAGCAATTTACAGTTCGTTCCCTGGAGGAGGGTGGCTGGAATTGTTGTGTAGCTAACGTGCTAACAGCTAACTGCTAATGAGCGTGAGGATAGCTTTTTACATGCCTATCAATGATCAAACGTAAGTAGTCCTTTATTTAAAGGAATTTTATAGTGTTTACTTTGTAATCACTGTATTCGTATTTGACATAATACAAAACAAGATGTTTAATCACTTCCTTGTAAGTCCAATGGTCCCACAGTAAATATCCACAGTGAATGGGAACCTTTTGAAACTCCAAAAAGGCGCATACGCCTCTCCCGCATACAGAATGATTTTTCTGCAGCCGTTTGGCTGGCGTGATGCAAAAAATAAAAGTATTAATCCGCAAAATCAGCTGAATACTTCGTCCTCATACACAACAGTACACTGTAGCGTGAAGAGGACGTCTTCTACCGTACACGTCACAGCGCCCTCCTCCTCAATGCGAGACCGAAGCCGGAAGTCACTCATTTTCCTGGCGCGGGATTCAAAAAACTAAATAAATATAGCGATCGCTTCCACACACATCCAAGCGGTCCATATCATTCAGGAGCATAAAATACCGCGTGTATTATGAAATAAACATGCTTTTTCGTGTCACAAGCACTTTAAGGCCAAATTATATCGGCTCCAATAGAGCGGTGGAGCAAATCCGTTTCCATTCCATCAAATTGTTCAAATTATACCGGACGCATATGCGCTACTGATTGACTGCAGACCATATCCGACGTGCTGGTGCCACTTTACCTGTCGTGTTTTCCATGTCTCCCTCCTCCAACACACCTGAATCAAAATAATCAGGATCATTATCAGGCTTCTGGAGAGGTTGCTGATGACATAATCATTTGATTCAGGTGTTTTAGGGGAGAGAGATGTGGAAAACACGACAGGAAAAGTGGCACCGAGGTCCGGATTTAGTGAACCCCGGTTTAGTGTGTCTAGCTGCGGTAAAATGTGGTGTTTTTTTTCTCTCCCTGGCAACTGTCTGTGTTGAGAAAGAGTGTGTGTATAATGTAACATGATACGAGTCATACACATGTTTTTTATGGATAATTATTCAATTATTTTTGTTTTGATGGTAATTGTGTTGAGCTGTGGCTGAGGGTTTAGGCTCACCTAAAGGACTGCATTTATTATTATTATTATTTTTAGTTTATTTTATCATGATACCTATGTTACAGTTTGCCAATGTTTTGAAAAATAAAAATCTTGTTCAATGGAAAAAAAGTTTGTTTTTTTAGTTTTGTTTAGGTCAGTAATGTCAGTATTTGTTAGCTAGGTAAACTGCCGTGTACTGGCTAATATAATAGTACAATAATGTCGGTTCCCTACATTGTGGATATTTTCTGGCATGTTGCATGCTTGTTATTCCAAAAGTGCCAGCTGCAAAAATTGGATTTGAGGACAAAAAAGCTTGTAAACGGATTAGGGCTGCAGCTATCGAATATTTTAGTAATCGACTGAAAATTCTATCGATTAATCGAGTAATCGGATAAAACATTTTCGGATAAACAATCGGATAAAACTGCACTAAACACACTGGAGCATAGATTTCATACTATATTAACGGGACGCGGGGCTGATTAACCCTTTAACACCGAACGTGTCGGCAGCGACGCGTTTACGCATACCATCTTTGAAGCTTCGTCACGCTGTAATTACATCACCCACGTGCTGCTGGTTGGTCTCGTTTGAAAGTGTGGAAGTTGATGTCCACACCAGTTTTTATTTGAAGTCAATCGGCCAAGAAAAACGGGAGAAAATGTCATTTGAGTTTTATAGTTTTATTGCACTCATAAATATGCATTAAAACGCTGCATGGACCATGTATCCATCTCCATATTTCCATCATTTCTTGTCCTTTTTCAAAAGCGAAAGCAGCACAAAAGACTACTTATTCCGAGAGTCGTTGTGATGTCAGGAAGGACGAACCGAATGAGATCATTTTTAATAAATTTCCGAGCGAGGCGCCAACTATTGAAAGGGAGGCATGCGAAGCAAGCAGCGGCCGGTGTCGTGCCGAAAAATGCACAACACCGGTTGGTTGGAGCAAGCGACTTTGAAACGTGCAGAATGAATCTAAAACTACATTTAGCACAAGCTAATGCATTATTTCATTAACTCAAGGAAGAAGATGAGTCGTATTTGTCGTTGTTTTCCTCTGATGAATCGGCGTCTCGGCGAGTAGAAGTGACAGTCGAGCGCAAACGGGGAAAGAGTAGGCTGTGTGACGTTGTGTGTGACGCAGCTCCGTGACCTGTTCAAGAAGCAGCTTTATTGAGTCCGCAAAAAAAAAAAAAAAAAAAAAAAAAAAACTTTATTGGGTCGCATGCCTGAAAAATTTGAATTGAACTACTTGTCAATATTTTTGAAAATACTTTTTTTCAATGTTATATATATTTTTTCTTCACTATAATCTTTTCAATTTTTATGTAGATGTGTGTGCGAGAAGCTTGATTGCATGTACGTATATAATTTTGATAAGGTGATGGGTACAACACCAAACTTCACAAAGAGATATCTTCCTAACCCTTTTTGTGTTAGATGATATGTATAAAAAAAATTCTCACTATTTTGCACACTATATAGACTGTTTTGACCATAGTATGTGTAAAGGCCAAAAACGCCTATGACCGCACCTGCTGTTTGTGTTGAATTGTCAAACATAAAACTATTCGATCTTGTTTTTTTCTATTGAATGTTTATCCTAACAAGTTGAATAAATATTATCAAGCTTCAAAACCGTTGGTCGAGCATGTTTGGTTGTCAATGGGACGTCAACAATTACAAATTTTGAAAAAAGATTTGGGGATTTTTTTTGTCTTTTTGGGTCAAAAATGTGGATTATAATTGGTCAGTGAAGAAAACAACAGTTTAGACATGAAGTTCAAGGTGTCCTGAAAAAAGGGACCCAATTTGGCCATTGTAAACAATTTTTTCTTTGAAATATAAAGGCAACATCAAATGCATGCAAATTCGGCCAAAATAGGCTTAGGTGTTAAAGGGTTAATAGGGTCCTGCATTGTTGGCGTGGCCGTCAAAGCTGACTGAGTGGAGTCACAAAGCTTTTTTTGTTGAAAATTCTTTTGAATAAATGCTTAAATCCCTGATTTTTTTTATAGATATGGATGTAAAAGAGTCTCGGTTCTTGGTTAAAAGCAACAACAAAAAAACGTGCAAGTAGCATTTATTTTACGTAAATATTGCGAACTATGAGGCCAGTCTGTAAGGAAATTGGCAGACGCCATCTTTAAAGTGTATGTCAACCCCTGGGGAAATGTTAATATTCCATCATTTATCCATAAACGCATGCCTTTTGTATTCATATCATGCCACTTCATGTAATTACACACAAGAAAATGAGAGAAATTTGGATCGATTGACAAGCTAAAACGACCGGGGCCCGAGATCTGGCAGATTGTGTGCGTGACGTCATTACAAGTGAAGAGAGAGCCACCGGCCACTGGGGGGGCAGCGCCTTTCAGCATCAATATAATTCCTTCTAGTGAGGGTAGAATTAGGGGTGTTTTGAGCTGTTTATGCTGTTGCATTGTGTTCATCCTGCTCTGCACATATTCCAGGTTCCCTCATGAAGAAACACCCCTCGTTGTCAATAAAAGAGAATTCAGAATTGACAGTGAGGGGTGTTTATTCAACAAGAAAAAGGCTCAGTAATTTAATACTGAATGGTGACGATGATGGCAGACAATTTCGTTTCTAGTTCCAGCGAAGAATCCGACGTAGAAGGACGTAACGAATGTTCATCTAATGGTGATGAGGAGAGTTACGAAGCTTTAATTGGTGTTTTTGGTTACCAATTTGAGCCCAACGAACGCCAATGCAGCGTAATGAAATGAGGGGAGGGCAGCGATGACACTGATTAAACATCATCAGCAGATCGTGTGGGAAACACCGAATGGTTTGTTTTGCATTTCTTTTTGTGAAGCTGATACAACGTGACCGCAAAATAATGTATAGAATAATTATCATTTATTGCGCTATCATAGCTTTTCGCTCTGCCAACAGACACAAATATGAATGGGATTAGAGGATTTGTTCTATATATTTTACGAGCGAGAATTTATACATGTTTCCAGGCCTGTATCCAATGCGTGATGTTTTTTTTATTATAGAAGAGTACTCACTCTGGCCATTTCCAGCTTAGCAACTACCCTCCTTTGCTTTCCCTGGGATGGTGAGGTGTTCTCATCAGTGGCAGTCTTCGTCCTCTTTCTTCGTGTCTTGGGACATTTAGGTGGCTGCGCGTGTATGGTGGGAACCGCATCTGCTTTGAGCAAAACCCGATTTCACTTGTCCATAGTTCGAGAAGCTTTCAGGTGGAAAATGTGCACCACACAAAACCGTGCCGGAGGCTGGGTCTGGAAAATTAGCCCTCTTTGCACGGACGAACTTTACCCACTGTCTGCATAGTCCAGCTTTTTTTTCCGCGTTCGGGAACTCATGGATACTATATTCCGATAAATAGCTATTTGTACACCACATAGCAGAGCAGTTTTGAACCATTTTAGTGATGTTTTGGTCAAACAAACCCGAACGCTACTCTCTCGTCGATAAAAAACAATGGCACCTGGCTCCGCCTCGACTTTCATTCACTTGTAGTGACGTCGCCGCCCCATTCGGCTGTTTCCGGAACACTTTCGGAAATGTTCGTCATTTTCGATCTATTTTCGATAATTGCTCATTAATGTGATTTATTTTTTTGTTAACTTTATTAATATTTGTTACCTTGGCACATAACGGTTCTATTGATGTCTCGCACCCCCTTTGCGTTTTCATACTCTTTAAACAAAGAGCTTTTTCCGTTAAATTCGTGTGAATACATGCTTAAATGCCTGAATTCCTTATAGATATGGCGGAAAACAGAGAAACTGCGGCGCTGTCATAAATTGCCGTATTTCGAGCATGTCGTCGGAGGTAGAAGCAAATGGCAAGTCAAATTTTACGTCGGATGTCGAAAAGATCGAGTGTTGACGAGATCGTATGTCGAGGTACCACTGTGTGTGTGTCAGTGTGTGTATATATATATATATATATATATATATATATATATATATATATTAGGGCTGTCAAAATTATCGCGTTAACGGGCGTTAATTAATTTTTTAAATTAATCACGTTAAAATATTTGACGCAATTAACGCACTAGGCCCGCTCAGACAGATTTAAATGTCAGTACAGTGAAAGGCCAACTTGTTAATTGTGTTTTATGGAGTTTTTCCGCCCTCTGCTGGCGCTTGGGTGTGACTTGCATGTTATTTGGCGTAATGTCGCCCTCTGCTGGCGATTCAGTGCAGCTGATTATTTGGGTTTCGGCGCACTTTTCTGACGTGATTATATGTCAACGCGAACTGACAGAATAGACAGTGCTATTCAGACCAGCTAACGTCCGCATCCAGTATTCAGTGGCAGTTCTCATAGCCCCATCACACTGTTTGTGTCAATACATGCATCGCTTGTGAGTTATATTTCTCCTTTGTTTATATTCATGAGCATTAGATAGTTATTGATGATGTGTATTTGAATTTGTTCACATATATGGTGAAATGCAGTTACATTGTTAGATGCTTGTGAGCTAATTGGCTAGTGCTACTGCTCAAATGGACACGTGTGTGTACATTTTATGTTATTTTGTGATTTATGCAAGTTATTGACACATTGCCTTGTTATTTTCAGTTTTACAAAAATACAAGAAACAAAAAGAGATGACTTCAGTAAAGCCCATGCAACTTTGCCACACCGTCTGATTTCTTTTTGGAACTTATGTTCGCTATCTGTCAATTTGTGTACTCACACACATTGAGGACAGAATAGGGCTACTAGTTTATTTTTTGATTGAAAATTTTACAAATTTTATTAAAACGAAAACATTAAGAGGCGTTTTAATATAACATTTCTATACCTTTTACTAATATTCATCTTTTAAGAACTACAAGTCTTTCTATCCATGGATCACTTTAACAGAATGTTAATAATGTTAATGCCATCTTGTTGATTTATTGTTATAAAAAACAAATACAGTCCTTATGTACCGCATGTTGAATGTATATATCCATCTTGTCTTATCTTTCCATTCCAACAATAATTTACAGAAAAATATGGCATATTTTATAGATGGTTTGAATTGCGATTAATTGCGATTAATTTTTAAGCTATAATTAACTCGATTAAAATTTTTAATCGTTTGACCTAATATATATATATATATATATATATTATATATATATATATATATATATATATATATATATATATATATATATATATATTAGGGCTGCAGCTATCGAATATTTTAGTAGTCGAATAATCGATGGACTAGTTAGTTCAAATAATCGGATAAGGAAGATGAAAAATGTAAATACCTGAGCTGAGCCTCAAACGGTATAAATTTATTTTTAAAAATTAGGATCTATGTATGGAAGTTTGGCGAACTTCCCTTAAGCCACACTCCATCACGTTTGCTTGTAGTGTTAGCCACTAGTGTTAGCCACAGGGCTCTTGTTTGTTTGGCTTCCTGATAACCACGTGACTCCATACGTAAGCACACTTTCTGCTTTCTTAAAGGGGAATGAACATTGCCGAACAACACAGAGTCAAAGTGGGATGAAAAGACTATATTTTCTTGTTTTATTAAATTACCGAATTTACCATCATGGTCAAAATTACGTCGGCCATCGTGAAGAATTTCGGTGCCGGTAAATTTTTGGTTTACCGCCCTGCTCTATTACAGCGCCACTTTAATGAAACGAATACCCGTGGCAACAAAATTTAATTCGAATATTTTTTTCTAATCGAATACTCAAGTTAATCGATGAATCGTTGCAGCACTAATATATATGTATATATAGAGCTGTGGTAGGAAATTTGGCGCAAATTTACCTTTTCGGTTTTCGATGAAAAGACCCAAAGTTTACCGCCGATTAGTGTGAAGAACCATAGTCCTCTTCTGATGTCGCAATCCAAACACTGCGAGATGCAACGTTGCTTCTCTTCTCGCGTCACATCGAATACAATGCCCGTGTGTGAGTGAGTCGTAGTTTAATCAAGCGAGCAGTAAACAAATATGGTAGTATTTCAATGCATGCATGTGCATTTGCTGTGGTTTAGTACAATAATTTTATGGCACGACCACTTCTTTTCATCACTTTTTTTCCATGACTTCCACACCACACCCACTCTGCCAGCTGCTGTTTAATCCGTCCGGGAGCAATTTTGCTCTGCTTTGTCGCCGCTAGGACTTGGCCCACTCGCCTGGCTCTCAATCGATTCCACTTGTTGCACGAGAAAACCGCGAATCTTATCATCTTATATGTGTGAGCGGCTATTAGAATTGTAAATACGTTAGCATATGTAGCATTTTAGCTAGCATACTTCTGTGAGGCAAATTAGGGTAATCTGCTAAATTTACATATTGATCAGACAAGATGGACGTTTGAATGCCATTTTTTTGGTTTTTTTATCGGTAAAAATTATCGCAATATTTGAACGTAACTTCTATTATATTACTATACACAATAAATACAAACTTTTTTATCATCTCTTTACTTTCCAGGAATGTAAAAAATAAACATTTGTCTTAAGACCACTCAACATTTGTCGAAATTAAACAGAACTGAAAAAATGTCTTAGTGAGGTTATAACAAACGTAGATAATAATGGAGCCTTCCTACAGGTATAAAACTACTGCTTTTTTCCACAAGCACAGCAAAACCCAACAAAAAATGAAAACTTTTTACCTCGATTATGATAGTGTATGATTATGTGAAAAATTTCTATACGCTGCAAATAAAATATTCTTTAATTAAAATAATGTAAGAATATAATTGTATGAAAAAGTATATGAACTTTTTGGAATTTCTCACATTTTTGCATAAAATCACCATTAAATGTGATGTATGTCCGAATCGCGCAGATGAAAAAAGTCTGCTTTAACTCAAACAGCCCAAGCATTTATAGGTTTTCATATTTTAAAGAGGATCGCATGCAAACAATGACAGAAGGGGGAAAATAAGTGAACCTTCTACCTAAGGAGACCTAAAGAGCAATTGAAACCAATTTTGACCAAACAATTTAAGTCAGGTGTGTGCCCAATCACTAATGATTGGTTTAAAGCTGCCCTGCCTACTATAAAACGCACACCTGGTTAGAATTGTCTTGATTAGAAGCATGGTCTGATATGCAACATAGCTCGGTCAAAAGAGCTGTCTGAAGAGCTCCAATCAAGGATTGTTGATCTGTAGAATTATGGGAAAGGATACAAAACTACCTCTAAAAGTCTGGCTGTTTATCAATCAACAGTCAAGTGTACAAATGGAGAGAGTTTGGCGCTGATTGTTAAAAATAGGTTTCACTTGCTCTTTAGGTCTCCTCAGGCAGGGTTCGCTTATTTTTCCGCCTTCTGTCACTGTTTGCATACTAGCCTCATAAAAATATGAAAACCTGTAAGTGTTTGGGTGGTTTTGGTTAAAGCAGACTCTGTTTATTCATCTGTGTGATTTTGACAAAGATCAGAACACATTTGATGGGGATTTTATGCAGGGATGTGGGAAATTCCAAAAGGTTGATGCTTTTTCACACCACTGTACATTTTCAATAAATGCAAGTCCTCAGCCGATCACACGTGCATTTGAAGGGGAAAAATGGACTGGCACATTCAGCAAGTGAAAAGAGGTTAGCCACTGAACCCTTTATATTTTGGCTGCCAGTCTGAACAAGGCCTTAGTGTCGGTAAAAAAAAAAAACAATATGAAAACCATGGCAGGAGACCGAGTAAAGCTTGACTTTAGCAAATCGTGTTTTTTTTTTCCCTTTTCCAGTATCCCGCAGACGTCACTATTATAGAGCTTCACCCTCAGAAGCACGATCCCCTCCACGTTAAACAGAAGGAGTCGGAGATGCCGTACATTAAACAGGAGGAGAAGCCAGAGACCCCCAGCATTAAAGAAGAAGAAGAAGAACAGGAAGATCAAATCACAACGTGTCCAATGACTGTCAGTGTGAAAAGTGAAGAAGATGAAGGTCCAATCGAAAAGAGCGGAGCAGCGAAACCTTCAAGCGACGGCTCATTTCAACACCCGACAACAAAAGGAGAGGGACAATCGCAACATGACTCTTTGTTAGCGCCGCTCTCACACAGTGACGACGTAACTTCACACTCTTCTGATTTTAACACTGATGAGGAGGATAAAAACTTTGACCAAAATGCTATAAAATCCTTAAACAATTCCTCATTGAAAAGAGGCACAAAGGCGGTTTGGAGACCTTTTACCTGCTCACTTTGTTATAAATTATTTTCTCTGAAACATCACCTAAAAAGACACATGTATACACACACTGGAGAAAAGCCTTTTGGCTGCACACTTTGTAGTAAACAATTCGCTGACAAAGGAAGTTTAAACATACACACATTGACACACACTGGAGAAAAGCCTTTTCCATGCTCGGTTTGTGAAAAAAAATATTCTAGGAAAAATCAATTACAGAGACACATGTATACACACACAGGGGAGAAGCCTTTTCTCTGCGCAAGTTGTGGTAAAAGATTCATCGAGAAAAGAGATTTAAACAATCACACACTCACACACACTGGAGAGAAGCCTTTTCTCTGCTCAGTTTGCAATAAAAGATTCTCTCAGAAAGTACTACTAAACCGTCACACAAAATTACACACTGGAGAGAAGCCCTTTCCCTGCTCAGTTTGTGATAAAAGATACTTCAGAAAATCACATTTAATCAGTCACACAAGAACACATACTAGAGAGCTTTTTCAATGCACATCTTGTGGTAAACAATTCACTAGTATTGGCTGTTTAAAGAAACACACAAGGAAACACACTGGAGAGAAGCCTTTTGTCTGCTCAGTTTGTGATAAAAGATACTTCACTAAGTCACATTTAATCACTCACACAAGAACACACACTGGAGAGAAGCCTTTTCAATGCACATCTTGTGGTAAACAATTCACTGAGAAGGCATCTTTAAACAAACACACAAAGAGACACATTGGAGAAAAGCCTTTTGTCTGCACATCTTGTGGTAAACGATTCACTGAGAAGGCACATTTAAACAGACACACACTCACGCACACGGGAGAAAAGCCTTTTGTCTGCACAAGTTGTGGTAAAAGATTTTGTACGAAGCATGAGTTAACAATACACACGCGTACACACACTGGAGAGAAGCCTTTTTCCTGCTCTCGCTGTGATAAAAGATTTTGTACGAAGCTTGAGTTAACAAGACACACGCGTACACACACTGGAGAGAAGCCTTTTTCCTGCTCTCGTTGCTATAAAAGATTTTGTTCGGAGCAAAGGTTAACAAAACACATACGTACACACACCGGGTGAAAAGGCTTTTCTCTGCACACTTTGTGGTAAAAGATTTACCCGGAAGGGAGATTAAACAATCACTCAAAAAGACGCACCTAATTTACTTACGGCTTACTGCTTTTCAAAATTTGAATTCTGATTGTCAACAATACTTTGATGCTTCCCTTCTTTTGTTTTTTTGTCCAATTTCCTAGCTTTATCTATCTTTATCACATTATACAGGGATGGAGACCGAAATATATATATATGTATGTATATATATATATATATATATATTTACAGTCTATGTATGGCGGAAAACACTCAGGTGACTTGAAGTTCTGCTCTGAGACCCCCATTTGGCCAAATTTAAAAATTGTCCTATATGCATGTGTGATACATCATTGGAAAGCTTAAAGTGATCCTCTGATTTAAATACATGTAGGCTCTAATAAACCACAATTGTTCTCTTGTACTAAAATATGTTGTTAGAAACACATAAAATGTTAAATCAATGGCAATATTTTATAATATTTAGTCCATATTTTGACCGTTAGTTGGCGCCATGGTTTGCGGGCTCTCAGTGATGACGTAATGGGTATCTTTCCGAATGTGTAGCGTGTTCAAAAATTGCTTATTGCTGCCTAAACTCGCGAAGTAAAATGCCGCGATGTGCTGCTTTTGGATGCAATTTCCAGTCAAATGGAAATAAAGGGAGTGAAGTGAGTGGTCAAGGTGGAATTATTATTTTTAGTGAATAAATGTGCATAAGTGGACGCTTCTCCCCCTTTTTGGTCCCTGTATGCATGTATCCTACCCACCACGCGTTACATCTGGCGCCCGAACATTTTTCCTGGATCCTCAGTCAAGTAAGGGTCCCATCGCGTCTGCAATAATGGTTTTGGATCTGTCCATTTATTTTTATTCGTCGGTCCCACAGCGGCTTTCGGATCCGTCTATTTTGTGGAATCGACGGCCTAACGGCTGCGATATTACCATGGGATCGGTCTAATTCCTGGATCTTTGAGTGAATAATAAACGCGGATTTGGATTACTATTGCTATCTTTTTTGTTGACTATTCTTCGTGGGAGTTTTCCACAAATCATACTAAATAATTAAAGCACAATGGCACGCTAGTGTGACGACAGTGACTCTGACGTGGACCTTACAACAATGTTGGAGTTCGTCAGGGAATGCGTGTTTGTGTACTGCTGAGCTCCCGAGTGAAGAGTGGTCAAGGTGGAAATATTATTTTTTGTGAATAAATGTGCATAACTGGAAGCCACTCCTCTTTCTGGTACTTTTATACACGTATCCTAGCTACCACGCGTTACAATGTACAAGACATGGATTACACAAGGTGTGCTCTTTGGCCTGTACTGTATGTAAAGCACACGACAGCTCTGGATGCTAACAATCTACATAATTGGGAAAACGTTTGAAAATGCAATATGCTTACCTTGAATATCTGCTAGTAAAACCGGAGTTCCCGAATCCCAACAGCATGCACTCTCGCTCCCAACTGGGGTTCCCAACAGGACTCTCTCGCATCACCAGTTTTGCGACCGACAGTGCTGTCCTGCTCTTCACTATTCACATCTGGTTCAAATAGGAAGGGTAGAACTGACGACATGTTGGGAAAGCTAACGAGTGACAAGCTGGAATTTCGGCATTCGGGGCCAGTGACGTCACGCACTGCGATGTAACAAGAATGGCGACCTATCACTTAAAATAATTTTACAAACTTTATTCAAACCAAAACATTAAGAGGGGTTTTAAAATCAAATTATTATAACTCATACTAACATTTATGTTTTAAGAATTGTCTTAAAAATAGAGGATCCCTTTAAAATCCTAATTTTCTGTGGGAAGAAAAATTTTGAACTGGAGGGTACTTTAAAAAATTTTTTTTTTTAAACTGCAAAACCCTAATGGGAGGCGAGAGCAGAATTAAAGACGCCACGATTTTAACGAGATATTATCGCGGACTTACCTCGTTTCAATCCAAAAACTATGCAGCATGTAACACCGAGTGTCAAGACAGCTGTGAATGGCCACAGCCGGATTTTATTGGATTTTATGGGTGAAATGTGATTTAACGAAGGTCGCGATGTAGAAATCGCAGACTAGAGGGAGTGGTCGAGATTTTCTTTGTCATACATTTACGTTATTTTTCAATTTTTCTTTGTTTGGATCGAATATTTATCATCTAAAATATTGGGGAAAATGCGACCGTAACGAAAAAAATACAATTAAGCGATAGTTATGAGGTTGATATCCGTGACTTTTCTACAGACGCCAAATTTTTAATTGTGACGTCATTTGTTTAAAAGTTTAAAAAAATGCAAGGGAATAATTTTTTAAAGTCGTTTTTTTTTTTTTTTTTTTTTTTATGAAATATTAGACATCAATTAATATTTCAAAGGAAAAAATGGCAGACATTTCGAATAATAAATACGATTACTTCTTTTTATGGCTAGGTTGAAACAAAAGCGGTTGCGCGACATCTGTGAACGGGGGTTTCCAGGGTAAAACAGACTAATTAAAAATAGTTTGGGGGCTTATTACGCCATGAATCTGCTATGGCAGCATATAGACATATTGTTCTATCAAACACAACAGTTCTCTTGGCTTAAAATACAGCAGTTTATTTTAAAGAGGGGTGCAAGAGCAGAAACTGCTTTTTCAACCTTGTCTGTGTTTTCTGCCATATATATATATATATATATTTTTTTTTCTCAGCATGTTGTTCACTATTGTGTTTTCATTAAAAATTGCCTTTCAAGTTGACATATCTGTTCTATTTGTTGGATTTTATCAAGTAAGTTCCCCCCAAAATGAGACTTGTACTCCGGTGCGACTTATGTTTTTTTTTCCCTCTTCATTGCGCATTTTTGGGCTGGTGCGACTTATACTCAGGTGTGACTTATAGTCCGATAAATACGGTAAGTATTTTCAGTCATAAGACTAAGACAAAAATTAAAAAGGCTGACAAAAACAAACACTGGGCCGAACCGTTTTTGGCAAAAACTGAATTCAACTTTTATACTTATTAGCTTCCTGTAGTTTTTCATGTGTAAATGATGTGATTTGGACCAAAACTGTGAGACGAGTTGCGTTTTGAATTTTTTTTTCAAAACCGCGTTTTTGAGAAAGGGGTCGTTTTGGGGTTTCAAACGAAAGAGCCTGCGTTGTGCAAGAATTCCAGTCATTTCGGTGTTTGAACAGTCAGTGTCCATTGATCAAATCGTTTTGGCTAGGTGGCGTACTGAAGTAACAGTAACAGTTTAGATGGTAGCTTTTGCATTTCTTGCAAAGCTACCGTCAATGAAGAATAGACATTAATTTGTAAAATATAACGGCTCGGTTACCTCAGCGTAACCGAGGCGGTTACACATTGGGGACCTGATAGGTAGGATAGGTGTGCAATAATATATTAATTCATGTTGTTTGTGTCATGGTTTGTGTTTGGTTCTGTGCCCTTGTGTCTTGTCCATGTGATTACCCATTGATTTCACCTGTGGTGGCTTGCTCCTTATGTATTGACCAATCTGCCGCCTCTTGTATCACCCACCTGTGTCTCATTGTTACCCCTTGCCTGTATTTAAGATCCCCATGTGCTGTCTTATTTTATTGCGTCATTGTCAATTCCTGCGTCATAGCCCTCGTGTTCAAGTACCTGAGCCGCCATCCAAGCAGCTAATAAAGTTGTATTATATTCTAGAGAGACTTCACACTCCAGATGATATCAGAGATGCTTTACCATGTCTCCCTTTTGTGAAACTAACACAACAAAAAAAGATGTACAATCAATGATACTGCTGCAAGTAACAAAAAGCTATCTGCATACGGAAACACATTTGCCTTGCATAAGATAGTGCGGAATTCAAAGTACAAAACACATTCTCTATCAAAAATGTGACTTCAGGACAACTGGCAAAGTGAACTTTAAAAAAAATATCCTTGACCCAATTCAAAAATGGGTCCCGATGGGAATTGTCTGTCACTACCCGATCGTGACGGCCTACCGGATCGTGACGGACTGCTACTGCGCTTGTGCAAACCGACGCCATTTTCTCCCAGGGGATGATGGGATACATTGATATGTACGTGTTGATTTAAAAAAAAATAAAATAAAGGGGCGGGGGAAACATCCATTAATGATGCCATGGATAGAAATAGTGATGGCAACTTGAAACCGAAAATCCGAATCCAATTAAGAGGATATATATTTTGAAATTATTTGAGATCGATAAGATTAAAGGTATACGAAAAAATGTTTCATTTCCGGTGCCTCCTAAAGCTAAGGAGGTCCAATTCAAGATTTTGAATGGAATTTACCCAACGAAATAATTTTTGAGATAATTTTTGAAGCGAATAACTGTACTTTTTGTGATGTAGATTTAGAAAATTTAAGTCATATAGTTTTTCACTGTAATGTTGTTCATTCCTTCTGGAGTCAATTAAATGAATGGCTGCAATCTAAGAATATTGATCTACCCCTGACGGAAGAAAGAATTTTATTTGTTTATCTGAAGGATAAAAATTTAGAATTTGTTTTAAATGTAATATTGCTTTTGGGGAAAATTTTTGTTCATAAGGGTAGGTTTTTTAAAACCAAACCGTGTATGGCTCACTGGAGAAATAAGTTCTCTATATATTGCGAAGTTTTGAATGTGATCGATGGGAAGGCCCATCATTTGTTTTCTTTATTCAAACATTTTAAGTTGGTTTAGGAAGTCCTCTCAAGAGAAAAAAGTTTGGGTTTTTTTTGTTTACTTTTGTGTTTGTTGTGGTGGTTGTTGTTGTCGTTGCTATTGGTTGTTCGGTTATGCTCAATCTATAATATTGTATTTGATGTAGATACTTGAGTGCTTTGTTTTGTGTGTATATTGTTCAATTAAAAAAAATAAAATAAAAAAAAAACTTGAAACCGAAACTTGCCGATGACGTATATTTTCAGTGAACCACTGCTCCGGAAGCGCTCTCTCTGGACCTATCCGGGACTTGCCTTTCTTTTGTGTTCCCTTCTCCCAACCAAACGAGCTCCTTCAAAGGATTCCTATCGGGTAAGAACTGAAATAAGAATTTGGTGGACAAACGTCCAATCTTAAAGCTTGGTGGAAGTCGTTTGGCTGAATGTTGAAGCTTTGCATGCTAACGTGACTTTGTTTTTGTTTTTTTAGCTTAGCTCGCTAGCCAAGACACGTGAACGAATTCCGATTGCTTTGACTTTATGCCAATCGTAATTTGGTTTTAAATGGCGGGGGTCGCTCGGTTAACAGTGATTCCATTTAATTATATTACTATATATTACTTTTCGACTTGTCTTAAAGATGCGACAAAATAATCCTGACCGAAGGGGATCGCAATAAAAGACATCAAGCAGAGACGTCGTAGATGAGGAGAGGAAATCCAGGCCACGACGAGCAACTGAAAAACAAAAGAAAATGAGGGTAAGATCACGACACGAGTTGTTTTACTTTTTATTCAATATAAGACTTGCTTTGGTGTGACCGTGATCAGTGAGTGTGACTGTAGGGCAAAATTCCCATATCTGACTTTCCATACAAAGCTCACAATCGGTCTTTGTCAGTCACGTGCCCAAACTAGCGGACACGCCCCTATGCGCCATTTTGAGTGTATCACGGATGTAAACTAACCAGAACGGGAGTAGCTCCGACGCCACATTACTGCCTCCAACTTCATCGCTGGATATAAAAAATAATAATAATAATAATAATAATAATAATACATTTTATTTGTAGAGCGCTTTTACCAATGCTCAAAGACGCTTTACAGTAGGAACAGAAACAGCAAACAACGTGGACAGAACAAAACAAGAAAATAATTACAAGTTAAAAGCTAGTTTAAAAAGGTGAGTTTTTAACAGTTTTTTGAATGTGGGAAGGTCTGAACATGAACGAATGGGTTTTGGGAGTGAGTTCCAAAGGGAGGGGGCGGCAGCGGAGAAGGCTCTGTCCCCCCTAGTTCGGTGTGTTCTTTGTTTGGGCGGTGCGAGGATGTTTCTGTTAGAAGAGCGGAAAGTGACGGGAAGGGGTGTGGGGACAGAGAAGGTCTGTGAGGTAGGGCGGGGCCAAGTTATTGAGTGCTTTGTAAGTGAGAAGGATGATTTTGAACTGAATTCTGTATGAAATAGGAAGCCAGTGCAGTTTGTGGAGGACGGGGGTAATGTGGTTCCTATAGGGGGTCTGGGTGAGAAGGCGTGCAGCAGAGTTTTGGATATATTGTAGTTTATTGATGAGTTTGGATGGAGAACCGAAGAGAATGCTGTTGCAGTAGTCAAGTCTGGAGGTTATGAAGGCATGGATGAGGGTTTCAGCAGTAGAGAAGGTGAGGGAGGGGCGAAGACGGGCTATGTTCTTGAGGTGGAAGAAGGCAGTTCTGGTGATATGGTTGACGTGGTGGTCGAATCTGAGTTTATTGTCAAAAATGATACCAAGGTTGCGGGAATGTGTTGAGAAAGGCAGGGTGCAGTTGTTGAGGGTGAGGGAGAATTGACTGTCTATGATGTGGGCTGCAGGGTCGAAGATGATTATGTCTGATTTGTTACTGTTGAGTTGAAGATAGTTTTCTTGCATCCAGGAATTAATTTCACTGAGGCAGTTTTGAAGTGTGGATTGGGTGCTGTGCGAGATTTGTTGTGTGGTTATGTAAATTTGGATGTCGTCAGCGTAGCAGTGAAATTGGAGTCCATGTTTGCGGATGATCTGACCAAGGGGGAGGAAAAAAGTCCCTCGTTTACGGTATCAGCGCTTATATTTTAAAAACTATAAATCCCTCGAAGCTCACGGACATTTAACGAATGGCTCGGTGCAGGATCTCCGCATTTCGACCGCAGGACTGCGACAACACAGTCGTCACGCTCGTTGCTCCTCTCAGAAACATGATATAGCTCTTACTTGAACATTGTTGAACTTGAATTATACCTTGAATATCATCTTAAACATCACATGACTAAAACAGGTGAAGGAACTGTCATAATGACATGCAAATTCATGTATATTGCACAATATATTGTTTCAGTGTTGACATTGCCATGCAAAGATGTGCAATTCTCTCAATGCAGGACTTATGTGAAGTGGGACAAATTTACTTGAACACGTTATTCTACAACTAGTGTTATTTTACTTCATATGCAGATGTTTTGTATTTCCTTGTATTGCTATTTTCTGTTTACCATTGTGCTGCTGCTGTGTTTTGAGAATTTTAGTAAAAATTATAAATCCAAAAAAAGTAAACCTGTCAAACATCTCGTTTTGATAGCAAACATTGTATTTCCTATTCAGTGTTTATCCCCCCCCGCCCCCCCCCCCCCCCCCCCAAAAAAAAGTACTTTTCATTATCAAATCCAACACTAGTGTTTTACGTACCTAAGAGAGGCAAGGAGTCAAGACTTCAAAATTGTCACTGACATACTTTATTAAACAGGTTTAAGTAATCTATAATTGTATTTAAAAAACTGCTTGTACAAACACTACGAAAAGAAAATTGTACTATACTACTGTTGGGCAATGGCTTATCAGGGCACAGCAGAAAGTGACCTTATCCAACATTGTGGCTTCTTCACCTTCACATGGAAGAATCATGTTTATGGGTATGGTTCCTGTTTCGATCTTATACTTCTGACAAACATTTACGATGACCCTTTCAACATGGATTCTCAAATGTGCTGACAGCGGCCTTTTGTAAATGCTGGGAGTTTGACATCTGAACACATGCCCACACATTCTTGTATGTCAAATCCTCTGTCAGCCAAGACAATGTCCCCAGGTAACAAATTATCCAAAAAAAAAATCACTGTTCAGGGTTATATGTTTGTCACTTGTACGCCCTCCCCAGCCTTTTGATAAGAAACAAATGGCTCCCTTGGGTGTAATACATATTAAATTCTTAGTGTGGTGGTGCTTGTAGCTGGAAAACATTTGGGCACGTGCTTTCAGATTTGATGGGTTTTCTGTGAAAATTTCAAAACAGTCAATAATCACAGTCTGTGTCACATCCTGATTGGTGTTGTGTGTCTCATCCTCTGTGATTAGCTGATCACCTTCTTCTCCAGCTTCATGTGTCCTCTCTTCAATCTGTAGCTGACCACTTTCTTCTCCAGCATCAGGTGTCCCCTCCTCATTCTGATGGTGACTGTTTAATTCACCAGGTTCAGATGGTCCCTCCTTGTTCTGCAGCTCTTCAATGTTTGCATCTTACTGGACCCCATCTCTGGTGTTTGCAATGTCTCTTTCGGTAGCTGCTCACTTCACGCCTACTTCGTCTTGCAGCGCGTGCAGTGTTTGTCAGTGTAACAGATGTGTGTCCCAGATGTAGGGATGGTGCCCAGTCTGGGTCAGTCTCCATCATTTCATAAGCTGGTTCACCTGCAATCACAGGTTTTATTTAGAAAGCTAGGTAAGATTGGATATTTCCATGGCATTTCACTTTCGTAAACACTTAATCAGACATGCTACCATCCCATCAGATCTCTCAGATCACAAAAGGAAATCTCACGCATTGATAAATATTTCTGTGCATTTTTGCTGTTTACCTTTATCTTTTAAATCATTCACTCTATAATGTTTTTATAAACGATGACTGAATAAATTAAACGCTGATTTATCACGTACAGATTAACCCATTTCAACTGCCCTCCCTCTTTGCCTGTAGTTTACAAGTGAGGCTAGCTAGCTAAGGTTAGCCAATGAGAAAATAGAGACTTTATAAAGCAAAAAAACCCAGCATATTCAGTATCAATACTTTGAAAAAAACTCACTTGCCTTTATGAAAATGCCGAGAGCAAACACGCCGGAAGGGAGATATGGTGTAGAAAGTCGTTTCACCGCTGCGACCCAGGCCATCCGACGCCGCTTCGTTAGTTCCTCAACCTGCTGTCTATAACCTCTTTTCCAAGAGGGAAAACGAAAAAAATCTTACGTCGTGGTCAACTTTGCTGCCATTTTTGTCATGTGATTTAGTACGGCAGCCTTTCAAACAACACGAGTGTCCCATTTATCAAAGACAATGATGAAAGCAAAGACGATTCTCACTGCTCAGTTGTTTACAATAAGTATACACTCAAAATGGCGATTCAACCCACAATGCACTGCGGCTTTTGACAGCGTTACGTCACCTGACAAAGACCGATAACTATGATCTCCCGATATGGTGATCCAAAAATTATCGATACATGGGTCAGGAAATCATTTCAGGATATTCTATAGAAAAAAAACCAAGCTATTTTCATCCTTCTGTTGTGAATTTCAATGAATTAATCACGAGTAGACATCCAGTCCATTTGAACCGGGAAGGTGACAGTTTTGTTCATTTGCTGCCACCATCTCACTTCAGAAGGAATGGCCATCAATGGCAGCCAATGAATTAACAATTTTATCGATTATCGATAGGTGTTTGTAATAAATAGAGGTGGGAATCTTTGGGCACCTAACGATTCGATTACGATTCAGAGGCTCCGATTCAATTATAAAACGATTATTGATGCACCCCCCTCCTTTTTAAAAAACAAAACAAAAATGTTTTCTACATTAGTTCCAAAATTGTTCAAAAATCCTCTCAGGATAAACCAAGCCACTATTTCAGTATCTAGTTAACATATAACAGTAAACAAATATACAAAAATAACAGTAAATTCAAATACTCCAGTCCCCATTCTGTATCGGCAGCTTTAAACTACATTCAATTAATTTATTGTCATGAATCAACCGTTACAGTTGTTAAAGTTGCTCCCGTTATTCCATAATTTCTCTTCTGTCTACTTTTGACATGTCAAAGTTTTAGAACTGTTTCATCATTTAAAGATAGATTCAAGACAAGATTTTGCCGATTTAGGAGTATTTTAGATAAAAAGTTAGATTTGCTTTAACAGAGCCTTCTAGAGAAGTCTACTGCTTTAAGATGGCGGCTTTTTACTAAAGCCGGCAAGTCCGTCATTTCGCATCTCTGTTCAAAAATACATGTTCTAACATGCCGCTTTACCTGTCGTGTTTTCCATGTCGCCCTCCTCCAACACACCTGTATCAAAATAATCAGGATGATAATCAGGCTTCTGGAGAGGTTGCTGATGACACAATAATTTGATTCAGGTGTGTTAGGGGAGAGAGACGTGGAAAACACGACAGGAAAAGTGGCACCAAAGTCCGCATTTAGTGAACCCTGGTTTCGTGTGTCTAGCATGGGTAAAATGTGGTGTTTTCTCTCTTTCTCTCTCTTTGTCTCTCTCACACTCCCTCTCTCTGGTAACTGTCTGTGTTGAGAAAGAGTGTGTGTATAATGTAAACATGATACGAGTCATACACATATGCTTTTTATGGATAATTATTCAATTATTTTTGTTTTGATGGTAATTATGTTGGGCTGTGGGGTTGGGCTCACCTAAAGGACTGCATTTATTTTATTAATAATAATTAATATTAATAATAATTCAGCTAAGAACAGGAAACTGAGGCTACAATTTGCACAAGCTCATCAAAATTGGACAATAGAAGATTGGAAAAACGTTGCCTGTTCTGATGAGTCTCGATTTCTGCTGCGACATTCGGATGGTAGGTTCAGAATTTGGCGTCAACAACATGAAACCATGGATGCATCCTGCCTTGTATCAACGGTTCAGGCTGGTGGTGGTGGTGGTGTAATGGTGTGGGGAATATTTTCTTGGCACTCTTTGTGACCCTTGGTACCAATTGAGCATCATTGGAACGCCACAGCCTACCTGAGTATTGTTGCTGACCATGTCCATCCCTTTATGACCACAATGTACCCAACTTCTGATGGCTACTTTCAGCTGGATAATGCGCCATGTCATAAAGCTGGAATCATCTCAGACTGGTTTCTTGAACATGACAATGAGTTCACTGTAATCAAATGGCCTCCACAGTCACCAGATCTCAATCCAATAGAGCATCTTTGGGATGGGAAATTTGCATCATGGATGTGCAGCCGACAAATCTGCACCAACTGTGTGATGCCATAATGTCATTATGGAAGAAACTCTGTGAGGAATGCTTCCAGGAACTTGTTGAATCTATGCCACGACAAATTGAGGCAGTTCTGAAGGCAAAAGGGGGTCCAACCCGTTACTAGCATGGTGTACCAAATAAAGTGGCCGGTGAGTGTATATACAGTGGGAAGAACAAGTATTTGATACACTGCCAATGAGAAAACCCATTGGCATGCTGAAAAGCACCTCATACCCACTGTGAAGTATAGGGGTGGATCAGTGATGCTGTGGGGCTGTTTCGCTTCCAAAGGCCCTGGGAGCCTTGTGAGGGTGCATGGCATCATGAATGCTTTGAAATACCAGGACATTTTAAATCAAAATCTGTTGCCCGAAAGCTGAAGATGGGTCGTCACTGGGTCTTTCAGCAAGACAATCACCCTAAACATATGGCCAAATCTACACAGAAATGGTTCACCAGACACAAAATCAAGCTCCTCCCATGGCCGTGTCGGTCCCCAGACCTTGTTTTGTTGGCAAAAGGGGGTTGTACAAAGTATTAACACCAGGGGTGCTAATAATTGTGACACACATTATTTGATGTCAAATAATTTTTTCTTTATGTGGGATTTTTTCCTCACTGAATAAATGCACTTGGTTTGAAGGTTGGATTTAACTCTTTTTGTCCATTAAGGTCCCATATTATTTGAATAAAAACAATTTTATTAGAAGCTAAAAAAACACATCTTAACCACGGGTGCCAATAACTATGGAGGGCACGGTATGTATGTATTAGAGATGTGGTAGGAAATTTGGCGCAAATTTGCCTTTCGGTAAAAAGACCCAAAGTTTACCACCGATTAGTGTGAAGAACCATATTCCTCTTCTGATGTCGCAATCCAAACACGGCGAGAAGCAACGTTGCTTCTCTTCTCCCGTCACATCGAGTACAATGCCCGTGTGTGAGTGAGTCGTTTGGAGTTTAATCAAGCTAGCAGTAAACAAATATAGTAGTATTTCAATGCATACATTTGCATTTGCTGTGGTTTAGTACAATAATATAATGGCACGACCACTTCTTTTCATCACATTTTTTCCATGACTTCCACACCCACTCTGCCAGCTGCTGTTTAATCCAGCCGGGAGCAATTTTGCTCTGCTTTGTCACCGCTAGGACTCGGCCCACTCGCCTGGCTCTCGATCGATTCCACTTGTTGCACGAGAAAATGGCGAATCTTATCTTATATGTGTGAGCGGCTATTAGAATTGTAAATACGTTAGGGGTGGCATGGCTCAGTGGTAGAGTAGTTGTCCCCCAACCCAGAGGTTGTGGGTTTGATTCTCCGCCCTGATGAACTCGCCTAAGTGTCCTTGAGCAAGATACTGAACCCCACGTTGCTCCTGGTGCTGCGTCACCAGTAGGTGGATGGCGAGATAGTGTAAAGCGCTTTGAGCGCCTTGAAAGGTGGAAAAGCCCTATATAAGTATAACACCATTTACCATAGCATACGTAGCATTTTAGCTAGCATACTTCTGTGAGGCAAATTAGGGTAATCTGCTAAATTTACATATTGATCAAACAAGATGGACGTTTGAATGCCATTTTTTTTTTGTTTTTTTATTGGTAAAAATTATCACAATATTTGAACTTCTATTATATTACTATACACAATAAATACAAACTTTTTTATCATCTCTTTACTTTCCAGGAATGTAAAAAATAAACATTTGTCTTAAGACCACTCAACATTTGTCGAAATTAAACCGAACTGACAAAACGTCTTAGTGAGGTTATAACAAACATAGATAATCATGGAGCCTTCCTTCAGGTATAACACTTCTGCTTTTTTCCACAAGTACAGCCAAACCCAACAAAAAATGAAAACTTTTTACCTCGATAATGATGAGTGTACGATTATCCCAAAAATTCCTCTACGCGGCAAATATTTTAAAATTAAAATAATGTAAAAATACAATAATATGAAAAAGTATATGAACCTTTTGGAATTTCTCAAATTTTTGCATAAAATCACCATCAAATGTGATCTGAACTATGTCAGAATCGCACAGATGAAAAAAGTCTGCTTTAAGTCAAACCGCCCAAGCATTTATAGGTTTTCATATTTTAAAGAGGATTGCATGCAAACAATGACAGAAGGTGGAAAATAAGTGAACCTTCTACCTAAGGAGACCTAAAGAGCAATTGAAACCAATTTTGACCAAACAATTTAAGTCAGGTGTGTGCCCAATCACTAATGATTGGTTTAAAGCTGCCCTGCCCACTATAAAACGCACACCTGGTAAGAATTGTCTTGATTGGAAGCATTGTCTGGTATGCAACATAGCTCGGTCAAAAGAGCTGTCTGAAGACCTGCAATCAAGGATTGTTGATCTGTATAATGCTGGGAAAGGATACAAAACTATCTCTAAAAGTATGGCTGTTCATCAAACAACAGTCAAAGAAGTCTACAAATGGAAAGAGTTTGGCACTGATTGTTGAAAATGGGTTTCAATTGCTCTTTAGGTCTCCACAGGCAGAGGGTTCACTTATTTTTCCCCATTGCGTCACTGTTTGCATACTAGCCTCATTAAAATATGAAAACCCGGAAATGTTTGGGTGGTTTTAGTTAAAGCAGACCCTGTCTATTCATCTAAGTGATTTTGACAAAGATCAGAACACGTTTGATGGGGATTTTATGCGGGAATGTGGGAAATTCCAAAAGGTTGATACTTTTTCAAACCACTGTAAATTTTCAATCAATGCAAGTCCTCAGCGGATCACACGTGCGTTTGAAGGGGAAAAAATGGACTGGCACATTCAGCAAGTGAAAAGAGGTTAGCCGCTGAACCCTTTACATTTTGGCTGCCAGTCTGAACAAGGCCTTAGTGTCGGTAAAAAAAAAAAACAATATGAAAAACCATGGCAGGAGACCGAGTAAAGCTTGACTTTAGCAAATCACGTCTTTTTTTTCCTTTTTCCAGTATCCCGCAGACGTCACTATTAAAGAGCTTCACCCTGAGAAGCACGATCCCTCCCCGTTAAAAAGGAGGAGTCGGAGATGCCGTACATTAAACAGGAGAAGCCAGAGACCCCCAGCATTAAAGAAGAAGAACAGGAAGATCAAATCACAGCGTGTCCAATGGCTGTCAGTGTGAAAAGTGAAGACGACGAAGGTCCAATCAAAAAGAGCGGAGCAGCGAAACCTTCAAGCGACGGCTCATTTCAACACCCGACAACAAAAGGAGAGGGACAATCGCAACATGACTATTTGTTGGCGCCGCTCTCACACAGTGACGATGTAACTTCACACTCTTCTGATTTTAACACTGATGAGGAGGATAAAAACTTTGACCAAAATGCTTTAAAATCCTTCAACAATTCCTCATTGAAAAGAGGCACAAAGGCGGTTAGGAGACCTTTTAGCTGCTCACTTTGTTATAAATCCTATTCTCACAAACATAACTTAAAAAGACACATGTATACACACACTGGAGAAAAGCCTTTTGGCTGCACACTTTGTAGTAAACGATTCGCTGACAAAGGAGGTTTAAACATACACACATTGGCACACACTGGAGAAAAGCCTTTTCCATGCTCGGTTTGTGAAAAAAAATATTCTGGGAAAAGTCAATTACAGAGACACATGTATACACACACAGGAGAGAAGCCTTTTCTCTGCGCGAGTTGTGGTAAAAGATTCATCGAGAAAAAAGATTTAAACAATCACACAAGAACACACACTGGAGAGAAGCCTTTTCAATGCACATCGTGTGGTAAACAATTCACTGAGAAGGGATCTTTAAAAAAACATACAAAGAGACACATTCGAGAGAAGCCTTTTGTCTGCACATCTTGTGGTAAACGATTCAATGAGAAGGGACATTTAAAGAAACACACACTCAGACACACGGGAGAAAAGCCTTTTGTCTGCACAAGTTGTGGTAAAAGATTTTGTACGAAGCATGAGTTAACAATACACACACTCAGACACACGGGAGAAAAGCCTTTTGTCTGCACAAGTTGTGGTAAAAGATTTTGTACGAAGCTTGAGTTAACAAGACACATGCGTACACACACTGGAGAGAAGCCTTTTGCCTGCTCTTTCTGCGATAAGAGATTTTATACGAAGCATGAGTTAACAAGACACACGCGTACACACACTGGAGTGAAGCCTTTTTCCTGCTCTCGTTGCTATAAAAGATTTTGTTCGGAGCAAACGTTAACAAAACACATACGAACACACACTGGGTGAAAAGGCTTTTCTCTGCACACTTTGTGGTAAAAGATTTACCCAGAAGGCAGATTAAACAATCACTTAAAAAGACACACCTAATTTACTTACGGCTTACTGCTTTTCAAAATTTGACTTCTGATTGTCAACAATACTTTGATGCTTCCCTTCTTTTGTTTGTCCAATTTCCAAGCTTTATCTGAATACAGCAGTTTATTTTAAAGAGGGGTGCAAGAGCAGAAACTGCTTTTTCAACCTTGTCTGTGTTTTCTGCCATATACATATAGTGTATATTATTCAGCATGTTGTTCACTATTGTATTTTTATTAAAAATTGCCTTTCAAGTTGACATATCTGTTCTATTTGTTGGATTTTTGCGACTTATTGTTTTTTTCCTCTTCATTGCGCATTTTTGGCCTGGTGCGACTTGTACTCAGGTGGGACTTATAGTCCGATAAATACGGTAAGTATTTTCAGTCATAAGACTAAGACAAAAATTTAAAAGGCTGACAAAAACAAACACTGGGCCGAACCGTTTTTGGCAAAAACTGAATTAAACTTTTATACCCGTTAGCTTCCTGTAGTTTTTCATGTGTAAATGATGTGATTTGGACCAAAACTGTGAGACAAGTTGCGTTTTGAATTTTTTTTCAAACCGCGTTTTTGGGAAAGGGGTCGTTATGGGGGTTTCAAACGAAAGAGCCTGCGTAGTGCAAGAATTCCAGTCGTTTCGGTGTTTGAACAGTGTCCATTGATCAAATCGTTTTGGCTAGGTGGCATACTGAAGTAACAGTTTAGATGGTAGCTTTTGCATTACATACTGAATTTGTGATAAAAATAAATCAACAAGATGGCACTAACATTCTCTTAAAGCGATCAATGGATAGAAAGACTTGTAGTTCTTAAAAGATAAATGTTAGTACAAGACTACAAGTTATAGAAATTTTATATTAAAACCCCTCTTAATGTTTTCGTTTTATTAAAATTTGTAACATTTTCAGTCAAAAAATAAACTAGTAGCTCGCCATTGTTGATGTCAATAATTACACCATGCTCACTAATGGTACTAGCTAAGCTTGAGAACGATAAACCGATACGACCGAATATCCGGTTTTACAGGTGAGAGATACAGATGTATCGATAGTAATTAGCCATTAAATATTCAATGAACCGATAGCAGAGATAGAATTCAGCTATCGCAAGCACAAGAATCGGATTCTAATGCCTAATTCAATGCATTGCTTAATATGATAATAATTTAGCTTTTCCATCTCATGCTGCGCTTGTGTCATTCACCACACAGCGCACTTAGATCGAGACCGCACGCATGATATAATATGGACAAGCACTACTCACAGTCGTGATTGCCTCAACTTCCCATGCATTTCTGCAGAACCGCTACTAGTCTCCGTCATTACCCGATCGTCACGGGCGTGTCATAACAACGCAAGAGCTAACGAAACCACTGTAACGCACGCTCCGTAGCATTTTCCTCACAGCCCAAAACGACACTAGTAGTGGCAACAGAGCAACATGCTAAAACAATGGACAGTGTGATCACCGACGCCAGCGACGTGCAGCGATTGATTTTCAACGCACCCAGGAAAACAAAAGTCGGACTTTGAAGTGACGAAGGCAGCCAGATCTGTTCGCATGGGACAGAGCGTGTGTGAAGTGTGGAGCGGTACAGAGATCGGGAGTTTTTAACCCTGAAAAATAACCCCCTACAATGGTGGAAAGGGCAGCATATTGTTTCCACAAAACGCAGTCTACTTAAACATGAACATGTGGATTAATTGATCTTCCTCAAGAAAAATCTGCCCTTCAAAAAAGATATGGACAGTCATGAGGAATAAAAAATGAGGAAGCACAGGCATAAGTGAATGACTTTGCTGTGTATTAGGTTAAAGTAATGATTATTGACCTGTCTGTCTAAAATGCCATGTTTTTATTCCCCCAATTATACCAGTCGTAAAGCATAATTTATTATTTATTTATGATAACACTAGCAGGTTTAATTCTTTTTTTTTCTAGAGCTGCTGCATATAATTAATATTTTTTGTTTGTAAGATGTTTACGTTGAAAGTTTGCACTTAAATTACTCACCTCTTGTGTTAAAACACCAGGAAATACAGTAATTGAATTATTGCACTTTATTGTAGTCTGTCACTGGAGTTTTATTTTATTATCAATCCCATCCAACAAAATGACGGTCATATAGTAAGCCTTATTATTTTTTTTTTTCATAAAAAAATAAAACATAACATTGGGATGAAATTTTGTTGTTTAATTTTGCTATATTAGAAATGTGGTCTTTTTATATGTTTAAAATACTGTACAAACACACACAACAAATATTTACTATCGTATCGTTTTCACTCTGTCGAACCGTATCGTTCTTACACTGTATCGAATCGTATCGAATCGCTCGGCCTTAAAAATGTATCGTTTTTTTAATCGAATCGTCACCTGTGTGTCTAGATACATATCGAATCTGCTTCGTGCCAGAGATTCCCAACCCTAGTACTAAC
Organism: Corythoichthys intestinalis; assembly: GCF_030265065.1. Classification (NCBI taxonomy): domain Eukaryota; kingdom Metazoa; phylum Chordata; class Actinopteri; order Syngnathiformes; family Syngnathidae; genus Corythoichthys; species Corythoichthys intestinalis. The sequence continues at coordinate 8,251,635 of NC_080395.1, forward strand.
CCATAAAATCAGTTGGACCCAAACGCCAGCAGAGGGCGCCAAACAAAAAAAAAAACAAGTAACAAGCGGAAATTACACTGTACTGTCCTTTTAGTCTGTTTAAGCGGGGCATGTGCGTTAATTGCGTCAAATATTTTAACGTAATTAATTTAAAAATTTAATTACTGCCCGTTAACGCGATAATTTTGACAGCCCTAATTTAAACTCCAAAAAGCTTTAAAAGGTCAGAAATGGTCTTAATTCAAGATTAGATATTGTTCACTCCTGTAACGAGTCACATGACATTTTAGAGGGAAAATGACAAGCAGTACTCAATTTGGACATTTAGGGATGCACGTAGTTCCCATAAGGTGTACTCACTTTTGTTGCCAGGAGTTGAGATATTAATGGCTTATTTTGAGTTATTTTGATGGGAAAATAAATTAACTCTATTATTATCTATTATATAAGCTGCACACAGATTACTTTTCATTGTGTCACAGTGTCATTTTGTCAGTGTTGTCCCATGAAAATATATACTTAAATATCTGCAGAAATGCGAGGGGTGTACTCACTTTTGCGATACACTGTACAACCAGACCTTTTGTTTGTGTTGGGGACCGGTTAGTTTGTGCTTGACTACATCCAAGTGAACTGGTGAGTCTGAATTTGTCATCTATCGGTAGCAGATAGTGATGGCCAACGAAGCTTCTTGTGAAGTTCCGAACCACTTGGCCAAATTGATTCGAAAATAGATTTAGTACATAAAACTTCAATACCAGTAATATCTCCTGGCAACAGGGCCTCACAAGGAGTCTTTCCATTGAGTGTGATGCACACATTAAAGCTAATTTTGATGTGCTATTTCGCCATTTTGTTGGACAGCGCACCAGGCCCCTGTTCACATTTGATGTTCTGCCACTGAGAATCACCGTACGATCGGAGGACAGAATAAGGTACATGACATGTAGATGGCCACTATCCAACCAGCTAATAAAGTTGTTATTATATTCTAGAAAGACTTCACACTCCAGATGATTTCAGAGATGCATTACCATGTCTCCCTTTTGTGAAACTAACACAACAAAAAAGATGTACAATCAATAATACTGCTGCAAATAACAAAAGCTATCTGCATATGGAAACACATTTGCCTTGCATAAGATAGTGCTGAATTCAAAGTACAAAACACATTCTCTATCAAAAATGTGACTTCAGGACAATTGGCAAAGTGAACTTTAAAAAAAAAAAAAAAAAATCCTTGAGCCAAATCAAAAATGAGTTCCTATGGGAGTTGTCTGTCACTACCCGATCGTGATGGCCTACCGAATTGTGACGGACTGCTATTGCTCTTGCGCAAACCGCCAAACCATTTTCTCCCAGGGGATGATGGGTTACTTTGATATGTACGTGTTGATTTTAAAAAAAAAAAAAAAAAAAAAGGGGGGGGGGGGCATCCATTGATGATGCCATGGATAGTAATAGTGATGGCAACTTGAAACCGAAACTTGCCGATGACGTATATTTTCAGTGAACCACTGCTCCGGAAGCGCTCTCTCTGGACCTATCCGGGACTTGCCTTTCTTTTGTGTTCCCTTCTCCCAACCAAACGAGCTCCTTCAAAGTATTCCTATCGGGTAAGAACTGAAATAAGAAAATTGTGTGGACTAAAACGTCCTATCTTAAAGCTTGGTGGAAGTCGTTTGGCTTAATGTTGAAGCTTTGCATGCGAACGTGACTTTTTTGTTGTTGTTTTTTTTAGCTTACCTCGCTAGCCAAGACACGTGAACGAATTCCGATTGCTTTGACTTTATGCCAATCGTAATTTGGTTTTAAATGGCGGGGGTCGCTCGGTTAACAGTGATTACATTTAATTATATGAGACGCTTTTCGACTTGTGTTAAAGATGCGACAAAATAATCCTGACCGAAGGAGATCGCAATAAAAAAAAACATCAAGCAGAGACGTCGAAGATGAGGAGAGGAAATCCAGGCCACGACGAGCAACTGAAAAACAAAAGAAAATGAGGGTAAGATCACGACACGAGTTGTTTTACTTTTTATGCAATATCAGACTTGCTTTGGTGTGACCGTGATCAGTGAGTGTGACTGGAGGGCAAAATTCCCATATCTGACTTTCCATACAAAGCTCACAATAACTATGATCTCACGATACGGTGATACAGCAATGATCGATACATGGGTCAGGAAATCATTTCAGGATATTCTACAGAAAAAAACAAGCTATTTTCATCCTTCTGTTGTGAATTCCAATGAATTAATCACGAGTAGAGATCCAGTCCATTTGAACTGGGAAGATGGCAGTTTCGTTCATTTGCTGCCACCATCTCACTTCAAACGGAATGGCCATCAATGGCAGTCAATGAATGAGCAATTTTATCTATTATCATGGCAATGAAAGAGTTGATGAAAGCTAGGTGTCAGTAATAAATAGACGTGGGAATCTTTGTGCACCTAACAATTCGATTACGATTCAGAGGCTCCGATTCGATTATAAAACGATTATTGATGTACCCCCCCCCCCCCCCCCCCTTTTAAAAAAAAAACAATGTTTTGTACATTAGTTCCAACATTGTTCAAAAATCCTCTCAGGCTAAACCAAACTACAATTTCAGTATCAAGTTAACATATAACAGTAAACAAATATACAAAAATAACAGTAAATAAAATACTCCAGTCCCTATTCTGTATCAGCAGCTAAACTACATTCAATGAATTTATTGTTGTGAATCAACCGTTTCAGTTGTTATAGTTTCTCCCGTTATTCCATAATTTCCCAAGTGTCTACTTTTGACGTGTCAAAGTTTTAAAACTGTTTCATCATTTAAAGATAGATGCAAGACAGGATTTTGCCGATTTAGGAGTACAGTGATACCTCAGCTCACGAACGCTTAAGCTCACGAACTTTTCGCCTCAAGAACATTAAATTCGCGAGCATATAGTCTCTGCTGACGAACTAGTTTTCGGCGGACGAAAAACCACACGGTCAAACAGCGCCACGAGAAGCTGACGCACGCTCACGGCGTCCCAGTTCGTCCCCTCCCTTCCGTTGAGTGCGGACGTGGTTTGTGTTTGATAGACATTTTGGACCATATTGAGTGTACTTTTGCTATTATGGCACCGAAAAAGACCCCACCACAGGCTAGTGTTAAGCCTAAGAAGACATTAAAGAAAATAAGGTATATTTTTGTGTAGTTTTAAGGCTTATTTTGTAGAAAATTATGTTTTATGGGGACCTGGGAACGGATTATTCTCATTTTAATGGTTTCTTATGGGAAATAAATGTTCGGAAGACGAACTTTTCACCTTACACACACTTTCTGGGAACCAATTATGTTCGTGAGCTGAGGTATCACTGTATTTTAGATAAAAAGTTAATTAGATTCGCTTTAACAGAGCCTTCTAGAGAAGTCTACTGCTTTAAGATGGCGGCTTTTTACTAACGCCGGCAAGTCCGTCATTTCGCATCTCTGTTCCATAATACATGTTCTAACACCGCCGTCGTCTGTTATTTTGCATCTAGTTTTACATATATATGATATCTACTGTAGCCGTTTGTTTGTAGCAACTAGCAACCGGCGTTGTTTGTAGCGGCTGTCGGCCGCAGTCAGGTATAATTGTTTTTTTTTTATCTAGCGGCATGAGTTGAACATGATGTTTACTCTCGGTCCGTTCCTCATTGCGTCCCAAAGACCGCGCTGACTGTGTTTTACATCCGCTTTACCTGGTATAATTCAATAATCGGAATTTGAAAGTTTGTGAATCATTCTCGAATCTTCCACGGCCGAATCGCGAATAATCTAAGAATCAGAAATTTCGCACGGCTCTAGTAATAAAGGGTTCTTAAGGCCAAATTATATCGGCTCCGCCAAGATAGAGCGGTGGATCAAATCCGTTTCCATTCTTTCAAATTCAAATAATGTTCAAATTATACCGGACGCATAAGCGCGACGGCTTGACTGCAGGCCATTTCCGACCTGTCGGAGCCCGTCGGATGCTTTGGGCTATTTTTGACGGAGACGCATCCTTCAAAATGAGCAGAGCCAGGGCTGCAGTCAACAGGCCAGGTGCTGTTTCATGGTTGAAAAACCAGCAAACATGGACAATGAACCATTCATGATGGAGGTGGAAAGTCATGAAGTTTAAAAAGGAATCTGCATGGAACGCCATAGCAGGAGCTATTTCGGATGGACGGTGAGTTTTGCAAGTTATGTAATTTAAAACGGTAATTAAATGGTAGAGAAGGTGTTGTTGACATGGTCGGGTGTCACAAACCCATGGTAAAAGCAAAAAGAATTTGGGAAGAAAGGTTCATTCAAATCTAGTCCACCTCTCTGCTTCTCTGTTGAGTATAGACTCAAGTCGTTGCTTTTAATGCAACATTATCACGTGAGGGCTCACGACGGGACAGAACTACCGGACCGCAATTGTGCGCAGCCAGTATGTTTTGTTTTATTTTTGACGTACTGCGGAGCACGCAGTCAGCACGGAGCTTGGTGGATCTGGACTGCAGATGCACCCGGTATAATTTGGCCTTTAGGTTGTGTTCGGACGGCATGCATATCCGATTACAATCTTTTTCGTCCTCAAATCCAACTTTTGCAGCTGGCACTTTTGGAATTGGGCTTGTTGAGACTGGGCCACATTATTGATCCGTCTGACGGGTTGCTATGGCAACGAAGGTCTCTTCCAGCGCGTGTAGTTTAATGTCATAAAATTGCCACAGCGGCAACAAGCATGCAACATGCCAGAAAATATCCACAATGTAGGGAACCGACATTATTGTACTATTATATTAGCCAGTACACGGCAGTTTACCTAGCTAACAAATACTGACATTACTGACCTAAACAAAAAAAAAAAAAAACTTTTTTTCCATTGAACAAGATTTTTATTTTTCAAAACATTGGCAAACTGTAACATAGGTATCATGTTAAAATAAACTAAAATATATATATATATATATATTCTTAATAAAATAAATGCAGTCCTTTAGGTGAGCCTAAACCCGCAATTTTGCTCGGCTTCGTCGCCGCTAGGACTCGGCCTACTCGCATGGCTCTCGATTGACTCCACTTGTTGCACGAGAAAATCTTATCTCAAATGTGTTAGCGATTTACTATTAGAATTGTAAATACCTTAGCATTCGTAGCATTTTAGCTAGCTGACTTTTGTGAGGCAAATTAGGGTAATCTGCTAAATTTACATATTGATCAGACAAGATGGACGTTTGAATGCCAATTTTTTTGTTTTTTATTTGTAAAAATGATCGCAATATTTGAACGTAACTTCAATTACTATACACAATAAATACAAACTTGTTTATCATCTCTCTACTTTCCAGGAATGCAAAAAATAAACATTTGTCTGAAGACCATTCAACATTTGTCGAAATTAAACAGAACTGAAAAAACGTCTTAATGAGGTTATAACAAACATAGATAATGATGGAGCCTTCCTTCGGGTATAACGCTACTGCTTTTTTCCACAAGTACAGCCAAACCCAACAAAAAATGAAAACTTTTTACCTCGATTATGATGAGTGTATGATTATGTGAAAAATTTCTATACGCTGCAAATAAAATATTCTTTAATTCAAATAATGTGAGAATATAGTTGTATGAAAAGGTATATGAACCTTTTGGAATTTCTCACATTTTTGCATAAAATCACCATCAAATGTGATCTGATCTACCGTAATTTCCCGAATATAAGGCGCACCCGTGTATAATGCGCACCCCAAATTTACTTGTAAAATCTAGGGAAAATTATTGTACCTGTTTATAACGCGCACCCTAGTTTTAGCACCAATAAATAGAAGAATACAAGAAAACGGAGCTCGTGTACAGATACAGAAATGTCATTTTACTGACTGGTGAAACACAGCACAAGGATAGCATATTGGTAGTTCAAAACATTACTATAAACTAGAGATGTCCCGATCCAATATTTGGATCGGATCGGACACCGATATGGGCAAAAAAAATGCGCATCGGTATCAGATCGGCCAACACGGAAAAATTCCGATCCAGACTTCTGATCCATTTTTTTAAAAATCCGGTCCGAGTTTCCCAGCGCACCGATTTACATAATCCATTCCAGTTTTTTGCTTCGTTTTCCCTAAAATCCAGTCCGCATTTTACGGCACATCTTCAACACACTACATTTACATTACCGTCTCCCAATTTACCGAGAGACTTTATCGGTAAAAATGTCAGCTGTGTGGGATAATTTCACCTTAAAGGACGACAAAGACGAAGAGGCAGAGTGCAACATATAACACAATAAAGTCAAGCGGGGTGGTAAAGCTGGAAGAAGTTTTAATACAACCAACCTAATCAAGCATTTAGCGAAATACCACCACAAACAATATAAGGAGTATGTTAAGAGAACCGAAGACAAAAAGAAAGGTCCTTCGCAACGAACACTGGCAGAAACTTTTGCTATGCGTGAAAAACTGGCACTCGACAGTCCCAAAGCCCAGGGAATAACAGGAGTCATTGCCGAAGAATTCATTCTGGATGACGAGCCATTATCTCTCGTGAGTAAAGAAGCACCATCCAACACTTAGAACCACGGTACAACATGCCCAGCCGTCATTACATCCTTGAGCGATTCGGCCGTGGAAGATTCGAGAAAGATTCACAAACATCCAAATTCCGATTATTGAAATATGTCAAGTAAAGCGGAACTAATACACAGTGCGGTCTTCGGGACGCAATGAGAAACGGACATTAAACATTAAAACCATCTAATGGCTTGGTGGGGTTTGTGGGATTTTCCACTGAGGTTGTTTGTGTGTTTTGTTTTTTTAAGACGGTAAAATGTGCAAATAATATTGTAAACTGACAGACTATGCCATTTGTTTGTTATTTATAATGTTTTGTGTTTGTCACTGAATAAACAGGTCAGTTTCTTGTTACCAACCGTTGTGTGTTATTCAAACTCACCTAATTCAGCTGGCTAGTTGTTATCAAGAGTACTAAAACTCTTTTCAACATGAGTCTGACAACTAAGTAAGGAGGCTAAATAACTTTAAACTTTAACACATGCTCAGATAGGCCGGTATCGGTATCGGCCAGTATCGGTATCTGATCGGAAGTGCAAAACAATATCGGTATCGGATCGGAAGTGTAAAAACCTGGATCGGGACATCCCTACCATAAACTGACAATATTTACGGTAATAATATGATTTGACAACTTCTCCAACTTACCAGAACCTGGGAGAAAACAAAACCGATGTGACTTTTCTTTTAAAGGCTGCTGTATAACTTGCTTGTTTCATCATGATGACTAAATCTTTCTTCCATAGATTGATACGGTAAAATGAAAGTGAGAACGTAAGTCGGAAATCCGAGCAGAATTTAACACAGACGAAATTATTCGGCCGATCAGAGTGAAGTATTACCGAAACAAAATGGTGACGTCACGTACCGTAATGGTTGGCAACGGATCGCCGCATACGTTTCTTCAACACAACGTGGCCGTGTCAATAAAAAAAAAAAAAAAAAGTTTATATATATATATATATATATATATATATATACTGTATATACAGTGGGGAGAACAAGTATTTGACAATGGGTTTTCCCATTGGCAGTGTATCAAATACTTGTTCTGCACACTGTATATATATATATATATATATTTCTGTCTCCATCCATGTACCCGTTTATAATGCGCACCATGATTTTACAAGTTGATTTTGTGGGGGAAAAAGTACGCGTTATATCCGGGAAATTACTTATCGTCAGATGAAACAAGTCTGCTTTAACTCAAACCACCCAAACATTTATAGGTTTTCATGTTTTAAAGGTGATAGCATGCAAAATATGACAGAAGGGGGAAAATAAGTGAACCTTCTACCTAAGGAGGCCTAAAGAGCAATTTAAACCAATTTTTACCAAACAATTTAAGTCAGGTGTGTGCCCAATCACTAATAATTGGTTTAAAGCTGTCCTGCCCACTATAAAACGCACACCTGATAAGAATTGTCTTGATGAGAAGCATTGTCTGATATGCAACATAGCTCGGTCAAAAGAGCTGTCTGAAGACCTGCAATCAAGGATTGTTGATCTGTATAATGCTGGGAAAAGGATACAAAACTACCTCTAAAAGTCTGGCTGTTCATCAATCAACAATCAGAGAAGTCTACAAATGGAGAGAGTTTGGCACTGACTGTTGAAAATAGGTTTCCATTGCTCTTTAGGTCTCCTCAGGCAGAGGGTTCACTTATTTTTTCCCCCTTCTGTCACTGTTTGCATACGGGCCTCATTAAAATATGAAAACCTGTAAATGTTTGGTTGGTTTTAGTTAAAGCAGACCTGTTTATTCATCTGTGTGATTTTGACAAAGATCGGAACACATTTGATGGGGATTTTATGCGGGAATGTGGGAAATTCCAAAAGGTTGATACTTTTTCATACCACTGTACATTTTCAATAAATGCAAGTCCTCAGCCGGTCACTCGTGCGTTTGAAGGGGAAAAAATAGACTGGCACATTCACCAAGTGAAAAGAGGTTAGCCGCTGAACCCTTTACATTTTGGCTGCCAGTCTGAACAAGGCCTTAGTGTCGGTAAAAAAAAAAATACAATATGAAAATCATGGCTGGAGACTGAGTAAAGCTTGACTTCAGCAAATAACTTGATTTTTTTTCCCCCTTTTCCAGTATCCCGCAGACGTCACTATTAAAGAGCTTCACCCTCCGAAGCGCGATCCCCGCCACGTTAAAAAGGAGGAGTCGGAGATGCCGTACATTAAACAGGAGAAGCCAGAGACCCCCAGCATTAAAGAAGAAAAACAGGAAGATCAAATCACAAAGTGTCAAATGACTGTCAGTGAGAAAAGTGAAGAAGATGAAGGTCCAATCGGAAAGAGCGGAGCAGTGAAACCTTCAAGCAACGGCTCATTTCAACACCCGACAACAAAAGGAGAGGGACAATCGCAACATGACTATTTGTTAGCGCCGCTCTCACACGGTGACGACGTAACTTCACACTCTTTTGATTTTAACACTGATGAGGAGGATAAAGACTTTGACCAAAATGCTTTAAAATCGTTAAACAATTCCTCATTGAAAAGTGGCACAAAAGCAGTTGGGAAACCTTTTCCCTGCTCACTTTGTCATAAAACATATTCTCAGAAACATCACGTAAAAAGACACATGCATACACACACTGGAGAAAAGCCTTTTGGCTGCACACTTTGTAGTAAACGATTCCCTGACAAAGGACGTTTAAACAGACACACATTGGCGCACACTGGAGAAAAGCCTTTTCCCTGCTCGGTTTGTGAAAAAAAATATTCTGGGAAAAATCAATTACATAGACACATGTATACACACACAGGGGAGAAGCCTTTTCTCTGCGCGAGTTGTGGTAAAAGATTCATCGAGAAAAGAGATTTAAACAATCACACAAGAACACACACTGGAGAGAAGCCCTTTCCCTGCTCAGTTTGCGATAAAAGATTCTCTCAAAAAGCACTACTAAACTCTCACTTTAAAACACACACTGGAGAGAAGCCCTTTCCCTGCTCAGTTTGCGATAAAAGATTCTCTCGGAAACCACTACTAAGCCGACACATGAAATCTCACACTGGAGAAAAGCATTATGCGTGCTCAGTTTGTGATAAAAGATACTTCAGAAATTCACATTTAATCAATCACACAAGAACACATACTGGAGAGAAGCCTTTTCAATGCACAACTTGTGGTAAACAATTCACTGATAAGGAATTTTTAAAGAAACACACAAGGAAACACACTGGAGAGAAGCCTTTTGTCTGCACAGCTTGTGGTAAACGATTCACTTGTAAGGGATCTTTAAACAAACACGCACTCTCACACACGGGAGAAAGGCCCTTTGTCTGCACAAGTTGTGGTAAAAGATACCTCGATAAAAAAGATTTAAGCGATCACATGCGTAAACATACTGGAGAGAAGCCTTATTCCTGCTCAGTTTGTGATAAAAGATACTTCAGAAAGTCACAATTAATCATTCACACAAGAACACACACTGGAGAGAAGCCTTTTCAATGCACATCTTGTGGTAAACATTTCACTTATAGGGCATCTTTGAACAAACACATAAAGAGACACACTGGAGAGAAGCCTTTTGTCTGCACATCTTGTGGTAAACGATTCACTGAGAAGGGAGAGTTACACAGACACACACTCAGACACACAGGAGAAAAGCCTTTTGTCTGCACAAGTTGTGGCAAAAGATTCCTCGATAAAAGAGATGTAAGCAATCACATGCGTACACACACTGGAGAGAAGCCTTTTGTCTGCTCTTTCTGCGATAAAAGATTTTGTACGACGCATGATTTAACAAGACACACGCGTACACACACTGGAGAGAAGCCTTTTACCTGCTCTCGTTGCTATAAAAGATTTTGTACGAGGCAAACGTTAACAAAACACATACGTAGACACACCGCGTGCAAAGGCTTTTCTCTGCATACTTTGCGGTAAAAGATTTACCCGGAAGGGAGATTAAACAATCACTCAAAAAGACACACTTAATTTACTTACTGCTTTTCAAAATTTGACTTCTGATTGTCAACAATACTTTGATGCTTCGCTTCTTTTGTTTGTTTGTCCAATTTCCAAGCTTTATCTGAATACCGTAATTTCCCGAATATAACGCTTTTTTCTCCCAAAATCAACTTGTAAAATCATGGGTGCGCTTTATACACGAGTACAGGGATGGAGACAGAAATATTATATATGTTAAAAAATAAAAAATCGTTTTCTCGCCCACCCGGGCAGTATGGTCTCTCCTCTCAAGCTCTGGTCCTCTCCCAGAACCCTTGAGGGTTCTGCGCAGGATCTTAGCTGTCCCAGGATTGTGCTGTTCTGAACGGAGATGTCAGACGTTGTTCCTGGTATCTGTTGGAGTCATGCACCCAACTTGGGGGTTACTTCCCCTAGTGTCCTGATCACTACTGGCACCATTGTTGCCTTCACTCCCCACATTTTCTCCAACTCTTCCTTCAGCCCTTGATAATTCTCCAGCTTTTCGTGTTCCTTTTTCCTGATGTTGCCATTGCTCGGAATTGCTACATCTATCACTACTGATGTTTTCTGATGTTTATCCACTACTACGATGTCAGGCTGGTTGGCCATCACCAGTTTGTCCGTCTGGATCTGCAAGTCCCACAGGATCTTGGCTCGGTTGTTCTCGATCACCTTTGTCGCCCACCTTGTCTCCGGGGTCTCCAGTCCGTACTCGGCACAGATGTTCCTGTACACTATGCCTGCTACCTGGTTATGTCGTTCCATGTATGCCTTGCCTGCTAGCATCTTACACCCTGCTGTGATGTGCTGGACTGTCTCAGGGGCCTCTTTGCACAGCCTGCACCTGGGGTCCTGTCCGGTGTGATAGACCCCAGCCTCTATTGATCTTGTGTTTAGGGCCTGTTCTTGTGCTGCCATGATCAGTGCGTCCGTGCTGTCTTTCAGTCCGGCCTTTTCCAGCCACTGGTATGTTTTTCCCATGTCAGCTACCGCCTCAATTTGTCGGTGGTACATACCATGCAGGGGCTTGTCCTTCCATGATATCTCCTCAGGGTCCTTCTCCTTACTGGGCTTCTGTTGCCTGAGGCATTCACCGAGCAGGTCATCACTGCGGGCCATCTTCATGATGTACTCTTGGAGGTACAGTGGGGAGAACAAGTATTTGATACACTGCCGATTTTGCTGGTTTTCCCACTTGCAAGCCATGTAGAGGTCTGTAATTTGTATCATAAGTTCTCTTCAACTGTGAGGGACGGAATCTAATCCAAAAATCCAGAAAATCACATTGTACAATTTTTGAATAATAAATTTGTATTTAACTGCATGAAATAAGTATTAGTAAATATTTCGGCTCTTAGTTCTTTTTTAAGAACCCCTCCTGTTCTCCACTCATTACCGGAAGTAACTGCACCGGTTTGAACTTGTTACCTGTATAAAAGACACCTGTTCACATGCTCAAACAAACAAACTCCAACCTCTCCGCAATGGCCAAGACCAAAGAGCTGTGTAAGGACATCAGGGATAAAATAATAGACCTGCACAAGGCTGGGATGGGCTACAGGAAAATAAGCTAGCAGCTTGGTGAGAAGGTAACAACTGTTGGAGCGATTGTTAGAAAATGGAAGAAGTTCAAGTTGACGGTCAATCTGCCTCGTTCTGGGGCTCCATGCAAGATCTCACCTCGTGGGGCATCACTGATCATGAGGAAGGTGAGGGATCAGCCCAGAACTACACGGCAGGACCTGGTCAATGACCTGAAGAGAGCTGGAACCACAGTCTCGAAGAAAACCATCGAAAACACATTACGCCGTCATGGATTAAAATCCTACAGCGCACGCAAGGTCCCGCTGCTGAAGCCAGTGCATGTTCAGACACGTCTGAAGTTTGCCACTGACCATCTGGATGATCCAGAGGAGCAATGGGAGAAGGTCATGTGGTCGGATGAGACCAAAATTGAACTTTTTGGTCTGAACTTGGCTCGTCGTGTTTGGAGGAAAAAGAAAGATGAGTACAACCCCAAGAACACCATCCCAACCGTGAAACATGGAGGTGGAAACATCATTTTTTGGGGCTGCTTCTCTGCCAAGGGTACAGGACGACTGCACCGTATTGAGGGGAGGATGGATGGGGCTATGTATCGCCAGATCTTGGCTGACAACCTCCTTCCTTCAGTGAGAGCCCTGAAGATGGGTCGTGGCTGGGTCTTCCAGCATGACAACGACCCAAAGCACACAGCCAAGACAACTAAAGAGTGGCTCCGTAAGAAGCATCTTCAGGTCCTGGAGTGGCTTAGGCAGTCACCAGATCTGAACCCGATAGAAAATCTATGGAGGGAGCTGAAAGTCCGTGTTGCCCGGCAGCAGCCCCAAAACCTGAAGGCTCTGGAGAAGATCTGCATGGAGGAGTGGGCCAAAATCCCTGCTGCAGTGTGTGCAAACTTTGTCAAGGACTACAGGAAACGTTTGGTATCTGTAATAGCAAACAAAGGTTTCTGTACCAAGTATTAAGTTCGATTTTTGTGATGTATCAAATACTTATATCATGCAATTAAATGCTAATTTATTATTTAAAAATCATACAACGTGATTTTCTGGATTTTTGTATTAGATTCCATCCCTCGCAGTTGATGAGAACTTATGATACAAATTGCAGACATCTACATGCTTTGCAAGTGGGAAAACCAGCAAAATTGGCAGTGTATCAAATACTTGTTCTCCCCACTGTATGTAGTTTCCTCCTGCATAGCGGCTCTGATGCTCACTAGTCCTCGGCCTCCCTCTTCCCTGCTCGACATACGACCATTTCGACTTACAAACGAGGTCCTGGAAAGAATTAACTTCGTATGGAGAGGTACCACTGTACTAGGCATGTGCCGATTACCAGTTTGAAGGTATACCGTGGTATGAAAATGTCAAGGCTTGAAAACGGCAAAAATTTTCCATCATACATTACCTAAGGTATGAGGGTTTTTTTTTAATGTCCCAAAAATGTATGGAGAAATCCCTCACTTGCAGCTGTAAGGCTCAACCCTCCCCCACCGGTTGTAGCTCAGTGTCATTGAGTCAGCTGTGTTACACGATGGCTGGAGGAGGTGAAACTCCTGAACTTTTTTCCCCCATTGAAGAACACAAAATTGCTGGTATGGGAATACTTAGGCTAAAGAAAAGTTTCGGATGCCCGGGAGGCCCCCCGACGTTTAAAACATGTTTGCAGAGGGTGGCTGCCGAGGAGGCAATACCTCCATTATGATTTCGCATTTATACAAAATGAAATGTAGGTAAAAAATGTCATGAACATTTCTCCCCAGCTACAGGAGTTAACTCCAGCATGTTTAGTGTGTCTAGCAGTGGTAAAACGTGTTTTTTTTCTCTCTCTGGTAACAGTCTGTGTTAAGAGAATGTGTGTATAATGTAAACATGATTCGAGTCGTGCTTCTCATGGACAATAATTTTTGTTCTGATGATGATAATGTTATGCTGTGGGTTTAGGCTCACCTAAAAGACTGCTTTTGTTTTCATTTAGAATTTTTATTTTTTTATTAACATTATACTAGTGCTTATGTTCCAATTTTAAAAAATAAATCAATAAAACTCCTGTTCAATGGAAAAAAGTTTTTTTTTTTTTTTAATTTAGCAATGAGGCTTTCTATCTAACTGGTTCGCTCCTGGGCCGAAGCATCATGAGGCTTCATTTGTTCTATTGCGCCTTCATGTGGAAAATAAATGTCATGACAGACAGAGTGATTAAAATGATACCATGGATTTGATGGGGTCAAAAGGGCAGGGAGGTGTGATGTGAATGAATGTGCGTGTGTTACTTGAAAGAATGATTGCTTTATTTTAGACATTGACATATAAACAAGGAACAAGACACACATTTCATTCATTTTTATTTGGGAAAATTAGCATTTCCAAAGTTTTTGGCTTAGACTTTTTTTTTTTTTTTAATGATAGGATTTCTCCTGCGTTTGAAAATACTCTTTCGCAAGGGACGCATTAGGCCGGGGTACAGAGAAGGGTTATTGCTAATTTGTAGAGGTTTGGGTAGACATGTTTGTGCTGCTCCCAGTAGTCCAGGGGGTTTGACTTCCTGCTTAACTTGGGTTCCCACAGGTAAGTGTGGACCTCCACAGTCGCATCTGCGGTCTCGCTCTGGGTCGTCCTCTGCTTGACTGTGTGGTCCAATCGCCGCCACAGTTTGTCACCTAAGACACAACAAACAGAATAACAGCCAACAGGCAGTTCTGGCTGCCCATCGTAGAGATGGGCGCAAAAGAATGCCTTATCCCACAATAATGCACTGCCGCTCATTTCCTATTGCTTAATTAACACCATTAGAATGTATCGAATATTACCTTGCTCCACAGGCTGGGAAGCCTCTGATGTGTCCGGTTGTGTTGATGAAGATGATGGGTTGGAGGAGGAGGAGGAGGAAGATGCCCTGTGCCTGGATCATTGCCGCACATTCAGCTGTGAGCCTCCTCTCAGCCTCTTGTGCTTTATTGGGGCTAAAGACGCCTACCTTCTTGAACCTGCAAATGACAATGAGACCCATTGCAGTTGTGAACTGTTCAACAAGAGGCAGTTGCTCATTTGTTGGTACTAGTAGACAGATGAGGAAAAACAGCCAACTGATACAAACCTAGGATCCAGCAGTGTTGCCAATGACATGACACTCATGGCTTGGAGGTTGTAGAGCTTGTCCCTCAGTTGTTTTTTACAACCCTCAGACATTCGTTTGCTCTCCTTCATTTGTATGGTTCCAATGTCATCCTCAAAGGTGTGGTGCAGCATGGCCAAAAGTGGTATGACCTTGGACCCTGACACTCTCCTCTCCTCTCAGAGCTCTACGGTGGCATCATTAAATGGAGACAGCACCTGCAGACTCTCAGAAATGAGCCTCAACTGATGGGATGTGAGTGGGGTAATGTCTGTGTGTAGGCCAGCCAGGGCTGCTGCTACGGCTTCCCTGAGGTTGGGCATGCGTTGCATCATGTGGAAGGTGCTGTTCCAGCGTGTCTCCACCTGAAAATAAAAGGTCATTATTGTTTGAAAGGGGAGTGGAAGCAGTTATGGATGTCAACTTACCTCTTGAATGAGCTTCAGCACAGGCTCTGTAGGCTTCATTTGCTCCTGCACCTGAGTCAGCCTTGTTTGTAAAAAATAAAATAGGAAACAATACATTATTCAAGTCATTCAGTATTAATTTGAATATTGCTGTGTAATAAAGGAATTCACCTTTGCATTGGTACTGCTTTTGAAGAAGTCAACTATCCTCCTACACAGAAGACAGATCTCAGACAGCTCAGTGTTATCCGCCAGAGCCTTCTTCACTATCAGATTTAATGTGTTGAAGGTCTCTGGCACATGCAGCCATGTTGGCTGCACCGTCTGTCACAAGGCAAGTTACAGTGCCTTGCAAAAGTATTCGGCCCCCTTGAACCTTGCAACCTTTCGCCACATTTCAGGCTTCAAACATAAAGATATAAAATTTTAATTTTTTGTCAAGAATCAACAAGTGGGACACAATCATGAAGTGGAACAAAATTTATTGGATAATTTAAACTTTTTTAACAAATAAAAAACTGAAAAGTGGGGCGTGCAATATTATTCGGCCCCCTTGCGTTAATACTTTGTAGCGCCACCTTTTGCTCCAATTACAGCTGCAAGTCGCTTGGGGTATGTTTCTATCACTTTTGCACATCGAGAGACTGACATTCTTGCCCATTCTTCCTTGCAAAACAGCTCGAGCTCAGTGAGGTTGGATGGAGAGTGTTTGTGAACAGCAGTCTTCAGCTCTTTCCACAGATTCTCGATTGGATTCAGGTCTGGACTTTGACTTGGCCATTCTAACACCTGGATACGTTTATTTTTGAAACATTCCATTGTAGATTTGGCTTTATGTTTTGGATCATTGTCCTGTTGGAAGATAAATCTCCGTCCCAGTCTCAGGTCTTGTGCAGATACCAACAGGTTTTCTTCCAGAATGTTCCTGTATTTGGCTGCATCCATCTTCCCGTCAATTTTAACCATCTTCCCTGTCCCTGCTGAAGAAAAGCAGGCCCAAACCATGATGCTGCCACCACCATGTTTGACAGTGGGGATGGTGTGTTCTGGATGATGAGCTGTGTTGCTTTTACGCCAAACATATCGTTTTGCATTGTGGCCAAAAAGTTCAATTTTGGTTTCATCTGACCAGAACACCTTCTTCCACGTGTTTGGTGTGTCTCCCAGGTGGCTTGTGGCAAACTTTAAACGAGACTTTTTATGGATATCTTTGAGAAATGGCTTTCTTCTTGCCACTCTTCCATAAAGGCCAGATTTGTGCAGTGTACGACTGATTGTTGTCCTATGGACAGACTCTCCCACCTCAGCTGTAGATCTCTGCAGTTCATCCAGAGTGATCATGGGCCTCTTGGCTGCATCTCTGATCAGTTTTCTCCTTGTTTGAGAAGAAAGTTTGGAAGGACGGCCGGGTCTTGGTAGATTTGCAGTGGTCTGATGCTCCTTCCATTCAATATGATGGCTTGCACAGTGCTCCTTGAGATGTTTAAAGCTTGGGAAATCTTTTTGTATCCAAATCTGGCTTTAAACTTCTCCACAACAGTATCTCGGACCTGCCTGGTGTGTTCCTTGGTTTTCATAATGCTCTCTGCACTTTAAACAGAACCCTGAGACTATCACAGAGCAGGTGCATTTATTTGGAGACTTGATTACACACAGGTGGATTCTATTCATCATCATCGGTCATTTAGGACAACATTGGATCATTCAGAGATCCTCACTGAACTTCTGGAGTCAGTTTGCTGCACTGAAAGTAAAGGGGCCGAATAATATTGCACGCCCCACTTTTCAGTTTTTTATTTGTTAAAAAAGTTTAAATTATCCAATAAATGTTGTTCCACTTCACGATTGTGTCCCACTTGTTGTTGATTCTTGACAAAAAAATTAAATTTCATACCTTTATGTTTGAAGCCTGAAATGTGGCGAAAGGTTGCAAGATTCAAGGGGGCCGAATACTTTTGCAAGGCACTGTACTTTGGTGGAAATGCCCCATTATGCCATGAGTGCTGATTTGTCGGCAGCCATGTTCTCAGCTGTATGGCGGTCAGGGAAATGAAGCACACCTAACGCAGCTGAGTGCAGAGAGGTGTGCTCATCAATGAAATGACAAGTGACTGCCAGATATGCATCTGTGTTGATGCTGGTCCACATATCTGCTGTTATGCTCACTGCTACAAGCTCTTGGGCCTTCTCCTTTGCCTGCTGGTACCTCTCCTCCACCATGGCTTTCAAAGTCTAAAGGAAAGGAGAAAGAACGCTATCGGAAGAGCAGTTATGGGGGAATGGGGTAATAATGATTCATTTGCTCTCATACACACCTGCCTGGTGGGGAGAACATATGTAGGCTCGAAAGCTTGGATAAGCTTTCTGAACCCTGTGACCTCCACAAAACTGAAGGGCTGGCAATCATCAATTACCGTATTGATCAATGCCTCTTTCACTGCATTATTATCCACTGCGGTTTAACAGAAACAGAGTAGGCCTATTAATAATAGATGTCATTAATTTCATCTGTTACATTTGAAATGTACATGGTAGGCTATGCTGTTTTTTCATTGCATGTTAAAATGGCTTACCTGGGCGTGGTTCTATTTGAGTTGTCTCCTTATTTTTATGCAGACCCCGATAATGCCTCAACATAGATGAAGTGTTCTCTCGGTACCCAAGTTCTTTAGAACAAAGTTTACACTTCACCTTTTGAAATATTGGCAAGTAGAAGAAAGACATTAAAACGAGGGATACACTGTTGTCACAATAATTTATATATTCACACTGGTTATTATAATTTGTACCTTTTTAGGAGAGATCTGCTCAAAATGATCCCAGACAGGGGATGTTCTCTTCTTTTTCGTTGTGGACGGTGTCTCCATTGCAAAACGAATCCGATTGAACTGAGGTTTGAACAAAACAAAAAAAGATACACTACACAATCATTAATACTGCTGCAAATAGCAAAAATCTATCTGCATATGGAAACACATTCTCTATCCAAAATTCAGGACAATTGGCAAAGTGAACATCTTTATTTTTTTCTAATCCATAAAAGTCGTTAGAGTTGAGCTGGAATGGATCACAATAAATAATAATAATAATAAACAACTTCTGGTTTGCGTTCTCCTGTTTTTTGGAGTCCGAAAACAAAATGACCACTAGATGACGCGCTTTGCCAAGCGATAAAGACAGAATCGACTACAATAGACCCTACTCACCTACGTCACAAAATGGGCGTGTCGCTGTTTCCGGCCGCCATATTGTACCTCTTTTTCAGACCTATTCTCATTGTTTTCTATTAGTCGAGCAAGTTATAGAGCAATTCATGGAAGCCCCGGTGTTATCTGACGCTGTAAACTCATTGGATCCGTTGCATAAAAGGCGTTACGTGGAAAAGCTTCAGTTTATCCATTCGCCAGATCCGTATTTGATGCCTAAATCGATGTTTTTCGACCCGCTGGCTTCGCCTGACATCTGATACCCACACAAAATCAGCCTATTCTCACGAAAGTTTGAAAAACTTTAAGAGCTTGGAGGCTTATAAATGCTACGTTGCTGGTTAGGTGAAACACGTCCTCGTACACGAAAATTCGGCAGGAATCTTGTGCTCGGAAGGTGAGTTACGAAATTTTCAATTGAAAATCTTTTGTTCTTGCTAACATCCACTGTCAAGTCTAATGTATTTCATGTCATTTGTCAATGGAGCTAGGGCTTTTAATGTTTATATGGTTTAGCGATAGCACTAACTACATACATACGTGTATGTTGTCGGCGATTAGCCTAGCAATGATCTTAATTGTGGTTGTCAGCCCGAAACCCTCTAAATATATATTAAATGCATCTTACCAGATATAAAATGACTACTACATAATCTGTGGTAGTCGTTTGGAGCCCAGTTGTCTCGTCGAATTGCAGCAGTCAATCGCGGCCTCCTCTTCGTGTCTCTCGGAATACGGTAAAAATTCAAGTCTCTCCGTCTATCTTCTCTGTTTTTGCAACCGACCGCCACACACGACTTCACCATTTTGAGTATTAATGTTGACGAGCAGTAAAACGTGCAATAATAGGAAGAATTTACGAAGCGCTAATGCATTTCTATGGCGAGTATGCGGACATCATGGCGCGGGGGCGTGGCTGTGACGTCACGTGAGTAGGTATATGACCCAACTCAGAAATGGGGGGGGGGGGCTCCTATGGGAGTTGCTACCCGATCGTGACGGCCTACCGGATCTTGACAGACTGCGCTTGCGCAAACCGACGCCATTTTCTCCTGAAGGATGATGGGAGATATGTGTACGTGTTGGGTTAAAAAAAAAAAAAAAAAAAAAACTTCCGAGGTTGATGATGCCATAGAAAGAAGTAGTGATGGCAACTTGAAACTGAAACTTCAAAACGTGCTCCGAATCGGTGACTTATATTTTCAATGAACCACTGCTCCGGAAGCGCTTGCTCTGGACCTATTTGGGACTTGCCGTTCTTTTGGTATTCCCTTTTCCCAACCAAACGAGCTCATTCAAAGTATTCTCACCGGGTAAGTACTGAAGTAAGAATTTCGTGGACTAAAACCTTCGATCTTAAAAGCTTTGTCGAAGTCGTTTGGCTTAATGTTGAAGCTTTGCAGCCTAACGTAACTTTTGTTTTGTTTTGTTTAGCTTAGCTCACTAGCCAAGACACGTTAACGCATTCCGATTGCTTTGACTATGCCAATTGTTTGTAAAATAAATAAATAAATGGCGGGTGTCGCTCGGTGAACAGTGTTTACATTTAATTGTACGAGACTCTTTTCGACTTGTCTTAAAGATGCGACAAAATAATCCTGACCAAAGGCGAACGACGTGGAAGATGAGGTGAGGAAATCCAGGCCACGAAGATCAGCTGTAGAACTGTAAAGAGAAAAAGATGGTAAGGTCACGACATGAGTTGTTTTACTTTTTTATCCAATATCAGACTTGCTTTTGACCGTGATCAGTGATTGAGACTGTAGGGCAAAATTCCCATATCTGACTTTCCATACAAAGCTCACAATAGTGATGATCTCAGATAAGGCAATACAACAATTATTGATACATGGGTCAGGTAATCATTCAAGGATATTCTCCAGGAATTTTTTTTTTTAATGAGTTCATCACTAGTAGACATCCAATCCATTTGAACCGGGAAGGTAGCAGTTTCGTTTATTCACTGTCATCCCGCCCACTTCAAACGGAATGGACGTCTATGGCCATCAATGGCAGCCAATGAGTTAACAATTTTATCTATCAACATGGCAGTGAAAGAGTTGATGACAGATGACAGACAGTAATCAAGTGCATTTACTGAATGTACAGCTAAAGGATTATTAAGGCTGAATTATACCGGATCCGTCAAGATGTAGCAGCGGAGCCAATCCGTTTCCATTCTATCATACGCTACGGATTGACTTCAGACCATCTCCGACATGCCGCATGCTTTGAGCTATTTTCTATTTTTGACGGAGATGCGTCTGTCAAAATGGGCGGAGCCAGGCCTGCAGTCAACAGGCTAGGTCGGGTCGGGAATGTATGGCTCTTTTGACTGCTGCATCTGGCTAGCAGACAAATCTTCAATAAAAAATAAATAAATAAAGTTTCGTTATGTAATGGGAAGGGCGCTAGGACCTCCGGGGAAACCTGGCGGGCGTAAGAGCCACAGGGGAAGCGTTAAAAAGAGCAACCAGTAAGGGGCGCTCACATTTTTTACATTGGAAAACCGGTGATCAGGGGACATACAGGATTCTAGGACGGGTGCGGCAGTGGAGAACGCCTAAAAAGTCTGATGATGCGTGTGGCAGCCGGTTAAAATGATAGCTATGCATCTGTAGCGTGGTGCAAACAGAGATTAAATGCTTCAGTCTGTTGCTACACATTTTTTTTCTCAATTTTTCTTGTATAGCTGAAACGAGAAAAGACAACGTCCGTCTCGCATTGCTGCACACAGAGGCTCATTTCTTATTTGCTCTAAAATGTGGATTCTTATTAGTGCTGCACCGATACCATTTTTTGGCCCCGATACCAATACCGATACCTGGCTGTGCAGTATCGGCCGATACCATACTGATACCACCCCGTTAACATATATATATATATATATTTTTTTTTCTTTTTTTCCCCCCAAAGAGCTACATAATTGGATGTGAAATCATTGCTATGAAGGCTTTGTCAGGCTGTTGATTACCTTTGCAAAATAGGAAAAAGACTAGTACAAAGTGATCAGTCTACTAAACCCTAGAAGACAATAGTTGAATAAACCTTTTGCTCTCAAAGGCCAAAATAGTGCTACATTTGTGAAATTAATAAAACATATATAATACTAGCCCAACAGTAAGAAAAGTAAAAATAAATTCATAATAATAAACTGAATGAACCGAGTAAACTTTTTTAAACCTCTCATTCTGCTGCTGGTTAGATTGTGTTTTGTTGCTGGGCTGGTAGTGGGGGCATTCCTGACGTCGCACCTGAATCCAATGCGGGCTCCTCAATGCAGCATTTAAGCACGGGTGATCTCAGAGAAGGCTGCCGAGATATTTGCCTTGCTGATCGCCAATTGACATCTCGCACTATAGTCTCGCTACATTTGCTTGTTACGCCCCTGCATTGGGTTTTTCCTGTTGGTGTGCTGCTCTCGTTTGTAACCTCTACCCTGTGCAGGTGTTTGAGTGTTTTTATTTTGGCTTTTTGGCTCGCTGCCTATCGTCTTAGTTAACCTTCGAGTTTGTAGTATTGAGCTCCGTCGACCTGCTGTCACGGAGTCCTTTTGTTATTTCTACTATCCCGCGATCGCATGTTATTTTTTGTTTGCAATCATTGAACCTTTGTACTTATCCCCCGCTTGTTGTCTGATTTGAGGTCCAACCTTGTTTCCGCATTTGCGGACGCTAACAATTATAAGTACTAATAATTGACCACAGCATCCGGTCTCTCTATTAGCCTCCTTTTTTTGGGGAGGGGGGAGTCCCTTATTTCTGTTTCTGAAAGGTGGCAACCCTACTTTGGAAACAGTTCCCAAATTGCTGCGGCATTTCTTTCAGTAAAAGAGAATAAATGTAAAGTAGAAGTAGTGAACTGACCAGAGATTGTTGCTCTGGTCCAGCGCCCTTCCTCTGGATAGCAGTCCTGCTCTTGCAGGCTCCAACTCGTTGTGTTCGTTAACGTTTCATCTTTAAATGTGTTATCTGGTTCGAGGTATTGAAACTGGCCGATTTAACTCCACATCTCGAAACTTTCAGGCCACAAATCTTGCATGCAGCCATTGATTTTAATCGACGGGATTTCTATTTTGAAATATTTCCCGACCGCCGCCATTTCTCCTGGTTTGTTTTTCCTCCATATGAAAAAGCGGCCTTGTCATTGTTCAGGAGTGGCTATTGGCCCGCTCTCATTGGTCTGGAGCAGGCCAATAGCGATAACTGCTTGGTGTTCACGTGTCATCACACAACACAGAGACAGAGTGTAGTGAGCGCCAGGAGGAAAAAAAAGGCTGCAGTCAAATGTTACAATAATTAGGGATGTCCCGATCCAGGTTTTTGCACTTCCGATCCGATACCGATACTGGCCGATACCGATACCGGCCTATCTGAGCATGTGTTAAAGTTTAAAGTTATTTAGCCGCCTTACTTAGTTGTCAGACTCATGTTGAAAAAGGTTTTAGTACTCTTGATAACAACTAGCCAGCTGAATTAGGTGAGTTTGAATAACACACAACGGTTGGTAACAAGAAACTGACCTGTTTATTCAGTGACAAACACAAAACATTATAAATAACAAACAGAAATGGCATAGTCAGTCAGTAAAACGTGCAAATAATATTGTAAACTGTCTTAAAAAAGCAAAACACACCAACAACCTCAGTGGAAACGACTATTTCAGTATCAAGTTAACATTTTAAAACAGTAAATAAAATACTCCAGTCCCCATTCTGTATCAGCAGCTTTAAACTACATTAAATTCATTTAATTTTGCGAATCAACTGTTAAAGTTGTTAAAATTGCTCCCGTTATTCCATAATTACCCTTCTGTCTACTTTCGACATGTGAAAGTTTTAAAACTTTTGAAGACAGATTCAAGTCATGATTTTGCCGATTTAAGAGTATTTTAGATAAAAAGTTAATTAGGTTCGCTTGGAAGGTTCACAACAGCCTACTAGGGAAGGCTCCTGCTTTAAGATGGCGGCTGTTTACCAACGCAACTAGTTTTCAGTAGTTCAATGGTGCATCTAGTTCTATATACATATGATATCTATTATCTACAGTAAAACGATGTTAACGTAGTCTGTAGCGGCTGTCAGCAGCAGTCAGGTATTCTTGTGTTTTTTTTATCCAGCGGCATGAGTTGAGCTAAAGCCGTGAGTTGAGCATTGGCATTACGGGTCTATGACAAGCACGATGTTTACTCTCGGGATGCAATGCGGTCCGTTTCTCATTGCGTCCCGAAGATCGCGCTGTGTATTAGTTCCGCTTTACTTGACATATTTCAGTAATCGGAATTTGGATGTTTGTGAATCGTTCTCGAATCTTCCACGGCCGAATCGCTCAAGGATGTAATAACGGCTGGGCAAGTTGTACCGTGGTTCAAAGTGTTGGATGGTGGGTCTTTACTCACGAGAGATAATGGCTCGTCATCCAGAATGAATTCTTCGGCAGTGACTCTTGTTAGTCCCTGGGCTTTGGGACTGTCGAGTGCCAGTTTGTCACGCATCGCAAAAGTTTCTGCCAGTGTTAGTTGCGTAGGACCTTTCTTTTTGTCTTTGGTTTTCTTAACATACTTCTTATATTGTTTGTGGTGGTATTTCGCTAAATGCTTGAGTAGGTTGGTTGTATTAAAACTTCTTACAGCTTTACCACCCCGCTTGACTTTATTGTGGCATATGTTGCACTCTGCCTCTTCGTCTTTGTCATCCTTTAAGGTGAAATGATCCCACACAGCTGACATTTTTACCGATAAAGTCTCTCAGTAAATTGGGAGACGGTAATGTAAATGTGGTGTGTTGAAGGTGTGCCGTAAAATGCGGACTGGATTTTAGGGAAAACGAAGCAAAAACTGGAATGGATTACGTAAATCGGTGCGCTGGAAAACTCGGACCGGATTTAAAAAAAAAAAAAAAAAACTGGATCGGAAGTCTGGATCGGAATTTTTCCGTGTTGGCTGATCCGATACCGATGCGCATTTTTTTGCCCATATCGGCATCCAATCCGATCCAAATATCGGATCGGGACATCTCTAATAATAATGCTCTAATGGACCGTTAAGTGGTATCGGCGCCGTATTTGTTGGTACTCGCCGATACCGATACCACCATTTCGGGCCGGATCGGCGCCCCCTGCCAATACTAGTATCGGTGCATCTTATATAATTACAGTGGGGCAAAAAAGTATTTAGTCAACCACTAACTGTGCAAATTCACCCACTTGAAAATATTAGAGAGGCCTGTAATTGTCAACATGGGTAAACCTCAACCTTAAGAGACAGAATGTGGAAAAAAAAAAAAACGGTAACATACCAGAAACGCCAACGGCGCGTCGGCAATGCCGCCGCGATAACGCAGCCGTTAAAGTCAATCAGCCAATGCACACCAGTCGCAGTGCGGCCGTGTGTTGGACGCGCCCCAGAAGCGTTCAACACGTCGCACGCAAAAAGAACAGCAGAGTTTGTTATTTGACGCGAGACGCGGCCCCCCTGCGTCAATACTACTAGGTAGGATCGGTCACTCGTGTAAAAATACGGTGGATCCCGTCGATTTTCAAAATAATATGCAATCGTAATTTACTTTTCAACTCCATCAGATCTCTTGAGGCTGTGGGTATATTGGGTCACAGTTTACTCGGTGGTGGTTTACTGCTGTCTTCTCTGCTGTAACAACCAACACGGCAGGACAGTATCAACTCTGCTTTTAATCTCGGCGCATCAGTTCCTTCATGTTGGATACAAAACCCTCCTACCACAACAAAACAAGTAGGAACTAATATTCACATAGGAACTAAAATTATACTACATAAAATATAGAAAACAAATGAATACTACGTCACATTTGCAAAACATAACCACGTAATAAAATCAATTGAAATGATCTAAAACACCTGTAATTACTTTTCACTTCAGCACAGGACTTTGTTTCTTTTCTTCCAGAAAGAAAGTTGACCAATACGTAGAGGTGTGCAAAATTTCCGATTCTTAGATTATTCGCGATTCGGCCGTGGAAGATTCGAGAACGATTCACAAACATCCACATTCTGATTATTGAAATATGCCAAGTAAAGCAGAAGTACAACACACTCAGCGCGCCGCGCGGTCTTCGGGATGCAATGAGGAACGGAGCGAGAGTAGCTAAACATCATGCTTCTCATTACCCGGCCCCTCGGGTAATGCCAATGCTCAACTCACAGTTCTAGCTCAACTCATGCCACGAGATAAAAAAACACAACAACATACCTGACTGCTGCCGAAAAGCTGCTACAAAGTACATCCACGTAATGTTATGGTAGATATCATTTATATGGGACTAGATAGATTCGGTAGCGTTAGCAGCACATCTACAAAAAGCTAGATGCGGGCGTTAGTAAGCGGCCGCCATCTTAAAGCAGTACACTTCCCTGCTAGGCTGTTGTAGCGAACCTTCCAAGCGAACCTAATTAACTTTTTATCTAAAATACTCCTAAATCGGTAAAATATTGACTTGAATCTATCTTTAAAATAGTTTTAAAACTTTCACATGTCGAAAGTAGACAAAAGGAAATTATGGAATAACGGGAGAAATTTTAACAACTTTAACGGTTGATTCACAACATTAAATTAATTGAATGTAGTTTAAAGCTGCTGATAAAGAATGGGGACTGGAGTTTTTTTATTTACTGTTATTTTTGTATATTTGTTTACTGCTATATATAACTTGGTACTGAAATAGTAGTTTGGTTTAGCCTGAGAGTATTTTTGAACAATTTTGGAACTAATGTACAAAACATAATAAATAAATAAATAAATAAAAAAAAAAAAGGAGGGGGGTGCATCAATAATCGTTTTATAATCGAATCGGAGCCTCTGAATCGTTAGGTGCCCAAAGATTCCCAGCTCTACCAATACGCGGGGTCTGTAAGTCAAATGGTTGTTGTTTTATTATCCCTAAATACCCGCTACTCTCACGCGATCTTGCAATTCTCGCGTGAACCGATCGAGCCGCTCCACAGACGCGCTGCTTGTAAAACGTGTCCTATGGAAATTGACGCTGAGCGTCACTGGTGCGTTATCGCGGCGGGATCGTTGACGCGACGTTGACGTTTCTGGTGCGTCACCGGGGTTAGCCGCTGAACCCTTCACATTTTGACTGGCAGTCTGAACAAGACCTTAGTGTCGGTAAAAAAAAAATAGACAACATGAAAATCATGGCGGGAGACTGAGCAAAGCTGGACTTTAGCAAATCACGTCATATTTTTCCTTTTCCAGTATCCGGCAGACGTCGCTATTAAAGAGCTTCACCCTCATGACCACGATCCCCTCCACGTTAAACAGGAGGAGTCTGAGATGCCGTACATTAAACAGGAGGAAAAGCCAGAGACCCCCAGCATTAAAGAAGAAGAACAGGAAGATGAGATCCCCGAGTTTCCAATGACTGTCATTGTGAAGAGTGAAAACGACGAAGGTCCAAGCGAAAAGAGCGGAGCAGCGAAACCTTCGAGCGACAGCTCATTCCAACACCTGACAACAAAAGAAGAGGGACAATGGCAACATGACGGTTCGTTATCGCCACTCTCACACAGTGACGATGTAACTTCACAATCATCTCTTTTTAACACTGATGAGAAGGATAAAGACGTTGACCAAAATGCTTCAAAATCCTTAAACAAGTCCTCATTGAAAAGCGGCACAAAAGGGGTTGGGAGACCTTTTACCTGTTCACTTTGTGATAAAACGTATTCTCAGAAAAAACACTTACAAAGCCACATGTATACACACACTGGGGAGAAGCCTTTCGCCTGCTCATTTTGTGATAAAAGATTCACTGGGAAGTCACATTTAAAAAATCACACAAAAACACACACTGGAGAGATGCCTTTTCAATGCACATCTTGTGGTAAACAATTCACTAGTAAGGGATGTTTAAACCAACATACCAGGATACACACTGGAGAGAAGTCTTTCGTCTGCACATCTTGTGGTAAACGATTCTTTGATCAGGCACATTTAAACAGACACACACTCACACACACTGGAGAAAAGCCTTTTGTCTGCACAAGTTGTGGTAAAGGATTCATTGAGAAAAGAGATTTTATCAGTCACACAAGAGCACACACTGGAGAGAAGCCTTTTCCCTGCTCACTTTGCAATAAGCGATTCTCTCAGAAAGAACGACTGAACTCTCACTTGAAAACACACACTGGAGAGAGGCATTTTGCGTGCTCATTGTGTGATAAAAAATACTTAAGAAAGTCAAATTTAATCAGTCACACAAGAACACACACTGGAGAGAAGCCTTTTCAATGCACATCTTGTGGTAAACGATTTACCATTAAGGGATGTTTAGACAAACACGCAAAGATACACACCGGAGAGAAGCCTTTTGTCTGCACATCTTGTGGTAAACGATTCACTGAGAAGGCACATTTAAACAGACACACACTCACACACACTGGAGAAAAGCCTTTTCAATGCACATCTTGTGGTAAAAAATTCATCGAGAAAGGAGATTTTATCAACCACACAAGAACACACACTGGAGAGAAGCCTTTTGCCTGCTCTTTCTGCGATAAAAGATTTTGTACGACGCATGAGTTAACAAGACACATGCGTACACACACTGGAGAGAAGCCTTTTGCCTGCTCTCGTTGCTATAAAAGATTTTGTACGAAGCAAAAGTTAACAGGACACATGCGTACACACATCGGGTGAAACGGCTTTTCTCTGCGCACTTTGTGGTAAAAGATTTACCCGGAAGGAACATTAAAGCTGTAGTGTGAACTAATTTCTTCACATGCCAAATAGGGTCACAAGTAAAGTAATTAAACATTGTCCACCAAATAAAGCATGAAAAAATAATTTATATGTTGTATATTTGACAAAATAATCGCGTTTCCGAAGTTCGAGCCTGAAAGGGGACGAACCTCGAAGTGATACGTCACACCGGGAACAGCGTTGGCAGCTCCATACATACGGCCGCCATACAAAGCCCTTCAAACAATGATTCAAACAGCGATATAAGCGATAGACCGAGCGCAAGGGAGGAGATCCAAGTTTTTGAAGAGTTGGAGGAAGAAGAGGAGCTTGGAGTTTTATGTTGGATCTAACATGTATTAGCCAGACGCTAATCAGAATGCAAACAGTGTGCCTAGACTACCTGACATGGAATAGATACAAGACCCATCGAGATTACAACATTGGTAAGATATAGGCTGTTATTATTTTTATGATTTGAAGATGCAGGCATTTGCACATAATGTTATGTTTTTGTCTATCTGATGACATTGTTAAAGAAAATAATCCGACTTCATGTTCATTTTGGCAGATCCGGCAGCTCTCGTACATATAAAATAATAATATAAAAACGTTGGGGGGAAAGAAGGAGATGAGTCTTCGATGGCTTTCTCCACTTTACTGTGGCAACAATAAGAAAACAAAATAATAGTGGGCTGCCGCCACATTCGACCGCGAAGTTTTGCTTCTCGCCGATCTCCTCCTCGCCTCCCACTCCAGCGTCTCTTAAACGGATTGTGCATGGTGTCATGTTATGAGCTTTTTGTTTACAAATGTATCGAACACACGACGCGCTGACAACCTTGTCTCTTTATTAACACATGGAGCAGTTCTTATGGAAAAGTTAGAACACAGCTCGGCACAGCTCTCGGCAGGAATTGGCGTCTAATGGCGTGAGGAAATGTAGTTTTTTCACACAAGCGAACAGATTACAAAGCACCACTTCAGTGTTGTCCCGAGACTACATTTCCCATGATTCGCTGCGTGACCTGCGCGCTCGCTGATTCGCTGCGAGATTGACTCGATGGCTACGCTAAACCAACACGCTATTTTTCAGCTGTCAGCGGCTCTCATAAAACACAAACTAGAAGCCTATCTTGCGATCACCGTGAACGCTGAACCGTCCATAAGCAATGCAATGCTTGAAGCATGAAGGTGGAAATACATAATACAAATACAAATAAATGTGCACAAACTAACCGGCGGTGTGTGTCTCTTACAGCAACGTGACCGTGAATTACCGCGACGCCGACCCGTTTATATGAACATCCACACCCGTTTCCCGATTGACAGTGGATGAACCCTTTCGGACATGATCGTAGATGACGCACAATTTAAACACGCTTAACCTAGCGAACGCAACAACAACTATGATCGGGGATTTCCACGAGTTAACTTTCGGCTAACATCGCTAGCTTATACTGTTCAATTCCACAACAGTAGGCAGCTATGCTTTGACAAAGTCATCAGTCATCTATCCAAAAATCACACTTACTTTTTGGCAAATCCTTGATCATAAGCAGACCGGTTAAGGAAGCAGGCATCTTTGAAGTGTTTGCAGCAGAGAACACTACTCAATGATGGCGTGAAATTCATTCGCTTCGTGCGAACGAAAGATGTCCATTTATGTGCCCTGCTATCCTTTGGCCACTCATACAACTTTTCGTTTGAGCGAGAACAAAACATCGCCACATACCGCTGTGGCATCTTACCGAGAAGCAATGCAACAAATAATACTGTTCTATGGTGGACTTACCTCGCACGTCTAGGTGTGACGTAATTTCCGAAGATTTCCGAAGATTGCCGAAGAAAAGCATTTTCGTTGTCAAGGGCGTTGCTATGGGTTAAACAAAGAATCTAGAAGGGTTGCGTTAAAAAAAATAATGAAAATATGCTTATAATTGTTTAGCCATTGATATTATTCAAAAACATTGTTGGCCAACCTTACTTCAAAGTTCCCCTTTAAACTCAAAAAGACACACCTAATTTACTTACGGCTTACTGCTTTTCACAATTTGACTTCTGATTGTCAACAATACTTTGATGCTTCCCTTCTTTATTTTGTTTGTCCTTCAGGGTAGATTTTTTTTATGTGTTTTGTGTAGAGATGTGCCAATCGATCGGGTCCGATCATGTCATTTTCAAAGTATTGGAATCGGCAAAAAAATATTGGCCATGCATTTTTTATTTTTTTTAATTTTTTTTAAATCGTTCTTTAATTGTATTTAACGTTACAGACATGTTACACTCATCCAGAGTCTTTAGTTTAGGCTTAAGGTAGGGTTATCAAATTTATCCCGATAGCGGCGGTAATTATTTTTTAAAAAATGTATCACGTTAAAATATTTAACGCAATTAATGCATGCGCTGCACGACCCACTCATGCATTGTCGCACTCAATCTGTAATGGCGCCGTTTTACCTATATAGAGAGATAAAAGGCAGCGTAAAATAAGGAGTGAATTTTGGCAGCCTTTGGAGCCTTTTCTTAATTGGCTAAAGCCTTACTATCCCTCTCCCTACGATTAGAAATATCATGGGAAGCAATGTGGGGAAGCAAGGTAACATTTGATCTTTTTCTTAACACCTTATGTTATTTACCAACGCAAAGAAGATATATCAATTGGTAGCACTACGCACATTGTTCCACTTCCCATTATGCATTTGGGCATGGCTACAGTATCATTTACTGAAAGCTCAACAAATACACTAGATGGCAATATTTAGTCACAATATACAAAGTAACAAGTCTTTCTATCCGTGGATCCCTCTCACAGAAAGAATGTTAATAATGTAAATGCCATCTTGAGGATTTATTGTCATAATAAACAAATACAGTATGTATGTATGTATGTATGTATGTATGTTGAATGTATATATTCGTCTGAGTTTTATTCATTTTTTTCTTAATGCATTGCCAAAATGTATATGATCGGGAAAAATTATCGGGAATGATTGAAATTGAATCAGGAGCAAAAAAAAAAGCAATCGGATCGGGAAATATCGGGATCGGCAGATACTCAAACTAAAACGATCGGGATCGGATCGGGAGCAAAAAAACATGATCGGAACAACCCTAGTTTTGTGCATTGTAATCATTTGAAATCTGCTTCATTGTAGAAATACTGAACCTTTTTAATTTTACTATCAAATATTTTTCTTTATTACTTACTAACTTACTTACTTTTTTGTAAACTGTTTTTTGGTAAATATGGGCTGTATGTGCAGTGGTACCTCGACATACGATTGCTTCGACACTAGGGATGGGAATCGAGAACCGGTTCTTATAGAGAACCGGTTCCGCGCATATCAATTCCATGGAATCGTTTGGCAGATTATCTAATGATTCTCTTATAGATTCCAAACAGTACAATAAACGTCAAGGACTTTACGCAAGATACACACCGACAAGTAAGCAAGTATCACAACATAAATGCTCACAGTGTAATAACCCACCAAGTGTACCATGAGGTGTCGCCACCGAGTGATAACAAATATCTCTTCATAATCACAGATTAGTTTTAAATGCTGAAAAAACTAAATACATGGTTTTCTCCACTTCCACCATTACTGACAATGATTTACCCGGAATCAAATCCCTAAATGGTACTCAAATTACTCTCACTGATTCATACAAATACTTCGGAATTTAGATTGACAGTAATTTATCATTAAAAACTCATATTCATCACCTAATCCGTAAATTTAAATTTAAATTTAGCTTCCTGTATAGAATCAAAGGCTGTCTGTCAACTTCTAATCGAAAAACCATTTTTTTATCTTCTTTTGTTTCTGTTCTTGATTATGGGGACATCTTGTACTGTCATGCAGCTCCATCAACTCTTCAACAGTCAAACCCGGTTTATCACAGTGCACTATGTTTCATCACCAATGACAATTTCTGCACTCATCATTGTACCCTGTATCAAAACGTTGGTTGGTCCTCACTACAGTCAAGAAGAAATATCCACATCGTAACTACAAAACACGATCGTCCAACTACTTAACCCTAAACATCCCACTCACACGCACTAATGTTGGCAGAACTGGCTTTAGCTACTATGCTCCTCTTAAATGGAACAAATTGCAATCTACTCTCAATCTACAGTCAATCATTCATCTTGGTGATTTTAAATCTCTTTTGTCTGATGTTTTTACTGATTATTGTAACTGTTTCCGTTAGTGTATTTTGTGTTGTTTGATATTTGTGAATGTTTTTTGTGTTCCGGCCTTTCTTGTAAAAGAGATATTAACCTCAATGAGACTGCCTGATAAAATAAAGATTAAATAAATAAAAAATAATGTAGTGGTATTCACAGTCCAAGTCAATATTCGTGAGATACACACGTTCCCAGGCTTCAACTGGGACCGTGTGCTTTGGTCAGATGAGACCAAGATTGAGCTTTTTGGCAACAAACACTCTAAGTGGGTCTGGCGTGCCACCTCATACCCACTGTGAAGTATTGGGGTGGGTCAGTGATGCTGTGGGGCTGTTTCGCTTCCAAAGGCCCTGGGAACCTTGTTAGGGTGCATGGCATCATGAATGCTATGAAATACCAGGACATTTTAAATCAAAATCTGTTGCCCGAAAGCTGAAGATGGGTCGTCACTGGGTCTTTCAGCAAGACAATGACCCTAAACATATGGCCAAATCTACACAGAAATGGTTCACCAGACACAAAATCAAGCTCCTCCCATGGCCATCTAAGTCCCCAGACCTTGTTTTGTTGGCAAAAGGGGGTTGTACAGAGTACTAACACCAGGGTTGCTAATCGTGACACACATTATTTGATGTCAAATATTTTTTTCTTTATGTGGGATTTTTTCCCCACTGAATAAATGCACTTGTATTGAAGGTTGGATTTTTCTCTTTTTTTCTATTAAGGTCCCATATTATTTGAATTAAAAAAAAAGACATTAGAAGCTAAAAAACACATCTTTTTCAGGGGTGCCAATAATTATGGAGGGCACTGTATGTTCCAATTTTAAAAAAATAAATATCCTGTTGAATGCAAAAGTTTTTGCTTTTTTTTAAACCCAGATTTCTCAAAGTAACACATTTTGGAGCTATCCTCCCCTCCCCTCACATTTCGTTGTTCATGCATTATGTAACATCATACTGTAGACTTGTTCAGCATCTTGTTCTGTATCGTATTTTCATAATAAATTGCCTTTCAAAATGACCTATCTGTTCTATGTGTTGGATTTTATCGAGTAAATTTCCCCCCAAAATGCGACTTCCACTCCGGTGCGACTTATATATGTTCTTTTTCCCCTTCGTTGGGCATTTTATGGCTGGTGCGACTTATAGTCCAAAAATACGGTAATTTTGATGTGCTATTTCGTTGGAAAGCCTACGTCGATGTTCATCGCACCCGGGCCCTGTTCACATTTGATGTTCTGCCACTGAGAATCAACATATGATCGGAGGACAAAATAAGGTGCGTGACATGTAGCTGTCCAAGCCATCCAAGCATCTTATCCAAGCATCTTATTAAGTTATATTTTCGAGAGACTTCACACTCCAGATAATTTCAGAGATGCTTTACCATGTCTCCCGTTTTTTGGAACTAACACAACAAAAAAAAGACTAATCTGTACCCACTGTTTACTAATCTGTGGGTACAGTTTAGTGATCTGTACCCACAGATTACTAGTGTTTATTTGTCAATTGGCTATTTTTAGTTGCCACATTAGCAGTGACCGGGTAAAAGTAGGTAAAAGTAGCCCTAAGCGTTGCTATTCTACGGAGCTAAACTATGGGTACAGATTAGTAAACTGTGGGTACACATGACTAAAATGTACCCACAGATTGCCAAACTATGGCTACAGTTTAGTAATCTGTGATTGCTAAACTGTGGCTACAGTCTTGTAATGACCACTACCTTCTGACAGAATTCATCTAGGGAATTTATGTGGGGTATGTTGTGTTCTGGAGGGAAACTATATTTTGCCGTGCGCGTTTCCGGCACAGAGACGCAAGAGCTGTGCGCGTTCCGGCTGAGTTAACACAGAGTGACGAGCGGCCGAACACAGCAACACGTTTACTCAACGGGCCATCGAGACTCACAACATTCATCCGCTTCAGGGTACATATTACTAAACTGTATCCACAGATTAGTAAACTGTGGGTACAGATTAGTAAACTGTACCTACAGATTACTAAACTGTGGGTACAGATTAGCTATGATTTTTTTTTTTTCTACCCTGGCACCCGGGGGGCTCCATACATTTGCCTGACATTAGATAGTGCTGAATTCAAAGTACAAAACACATTCTCTATCAAAAATGTAACTTCGGGACAATTGGCAAAGTGAACATCTTTTTTAAAAAAAAAAATTCTAATCCATAAAAGTCGTGCCCATTGAGCAGGAATGGATCACAATAAATAATGATGATAAATAATCAACTTCTGGTTTGCTTTCTCCTGTTTTTTGAATCAGAAAACAAAACGTCCACTAGATAACGCACTTTGCCAAGCAATAACGACAATCGACCACAATCAACATTATGACCTAACTCAAATATGGGTCCCAATGGGAGTTGTCTGTCACTACCCGATCGTGACGGCCTACCGGATCTTGACGGACTGCTACTGCACTTGCGCAAACCGACGCCATTTTCTCCCGAAGGATGATGGGAGATATTGATAAGTGTTAGGTTAAAAAAAAACTTCCAATGATGATTGATGCCATAGATAGAAGTAGCGATGGCAACTTGAAACTGAAACTTCTAAACGTGGTCCGAAAGGGTGACGTACATTATCAGTGAACCACTGCTCCGGAAGCGCTCTCTCTGGACCTATTCGGGACTTGCCATTCTTTTATATTCCCTTCTCCCAACCAAACGAGCTCCTTCAAAGTATTCTCACCGGGTAAGTACTGAAGTAAGAACTTCGTGGACTAAAACGTCCGATCTTTAAGCTTAATGGAAGTCGTTTGGCTTGATGTTGAAGCTTTGCAGGCTAACGTAACTTAGCTTAGCTCGCTAGCCAAGACACGTTAACGCATTACGATTGCTTTGACTTAATGCCAATTGTTTGTAAATTTTGTTTTAAATGGCGGGTGTCGCTCGGTTAACAGTGATTACATTTAATTGTACGAGACGCTTTTCGACTTGTCTTAAAGATGCAACAAAATAATCATGACCGAAGGCGAACGACGTGGAAGATGAGGTGAGGAAATCCAGGCCACGAAGATCAGCTGTAGAACTGAAAAAAGAAAAAGAGGGTAAGGTCACGACATGAGTTGTTTTACTTTTTACCCAATATCAGACTTGCTTTTGACGTGATCAGTGATTGAGACTGTAGGGTCAAATTCCCATATACAAAGCTCACAATAGCAATGATCTCACGATATGGCAATACAAGAATTATCGATACATGGGTCAGGAAATCATTCAAGGATATTCTCCAGGAATTTTTTTTTAATGAGTTCATCACTAGTAGACATCCAATCCATTTGAACCGGGAAGGTAGCAGTTTTGTTTATTCACTGTCATCCTTCCCGCTTCAAACGGAATGGACGTCTATGGCCATCAATGGCAGCCAATGAGCAGAGATGTCGCGTCCCATTAGGCAAACCAGGCAATTGCCTAGGGCCCCCAGCCAGCAGGGGCCCCCAGAGGGCCAACAGATTTAGCACACGCAACTTTACTGCACTGTCGCAGCTTGAGATGTGCGAAATTTCCGATTCTTAGATTATTCGCGATTCGGCCGTGGAAGATTCGAGAACGATTCACAAACATCCAAATTCCAATTAGTGAAATATGTCAAGTAAAGCGGAAGTAAAACACACTCAGCGCGCCGCGCAGTCTTCGGGACGCAATGAGTAACGGAGCGAGAGTAGCTAAACATCATGCTTGTCATTACCTGGCCCCTCGGGTAATGCCAATGCTCAACTCACGGCTATAGCTCAACTCATGCCGCGAGATAAAAAAATAAAACAACAACAACAACATTCCTGACTGCTGCCGACAGCTGCTACAAAGTACGTCCACATACTGGCATCTTAGATATCATATGTATATAGGACTAGATGCAATGTACAGAAAGCTAGATACGGGCGGTAGTAAACAGCCGCCATCTTAAAGCAGTAGACTTCCCTGCAAGGCTGTTGTAGCGAACCTTCCAAGCGAACCTAATTAACTTTTTATCTAAATACTCCTAAATCGGTAAAATATTGACTTGAATGTATCTTTAAAATAGTTTGAAAACTTTCACATGTCGAAAGTAGACAAAAGGGAAATTATAGAATAACGGGAGCAATTTTAACCGCATTGCGTCCCGAAAGTAAACATGATGCTTGTCATAGCCCCGGGTAATGCCAATGCTCAACTCACGGCTTTAGCTCAACTCATGATAAAAAAACACAAGAATACCTGACTGCTGCTCACACCCGCTACAAACTACGTCAACGTCGTTTTACTGGAGATAATAGAAATCATATGTATATAGAAATAGATGCAAAACAACAGACTTGACTGCGTTAGCAACATTGAAGTATTGAAAACCAGATGCGTTAGTAAACAGCCGCATTCTTAAAGCAGGAGACATCCCTGCAAGGCTGTTGTGAACCTTCCAAGCGAAGCTAATTAACTTTTTATCTAAAATACTCCTAAATCGGCAAAATCTTGACTTGAATCTATCTTTAAAATAGTTTTAAAAATTTCACATGTCGAAAGTAGACAAAAGGGAAATTATAGAATAACAATTTTAACAACTTTAATGGTTGATTCACAACATTAAATTAATTGAATGTAGTTTAAAGCTGCTGATACAGAATGGGGATTTGAGTATATTATTGTTTTTAACTGTTACCTTGATACTGAAATAGTCGTTTATTTACGCCTGCGAGGCTTTTTTTTTTTTTTTTTTTAAACAGTTTTTGTAACTAATGTACAAAACATTAAAAGCAGCTAATAGCGGGGGTGGGGGGGTCATCAATAATCGATTTGTAATCGAATCGTAGCCTCTTAATCGTAATCGAATCGTTAGGTGCCCAAAGATTCCCACCTCTAGTCACAGCAACAAGTGTCGGGAGTGTTTCAATACCATGGAATCATTTGGCAGATTATCTAACGATTCTGTTATCAATCCCAATCAGCACTAACCATGTCATGTAGATTATACATGTTTAAGAAAGTCCAATTAGCTATTAATACCACTTGATTGTTTAAAGCAGTGGTTCTTAACCTGGGTTCGATGAATCAGTCTAAGGCGTTCGGCACAGGGCCCTATTTGTACGCTGACTAAATCTAGGCAAAGTGGCGTTTTAGACCAGGTTTTGGACTAGTTAGTCCCCAATTTACAGGCTTTTCCCCCCAATTCTTTCAACTGCTAAATAAACTAGTTTGGTCAGTGGAATGTTGACTCTTCCTTAGTATGAGGATGTACAACTGACCTACAAATAACGTGCATTGCGTTTACATTTATAAAAACAACTTTTGCATCACATTTTACGCTATGAACACAGTGTGTGAGGTATGGATGTAAAAGAATGAGAATGACAAAATGAAACAAATTCAGAAACAGTGTGAAATGGAGTTTAATTTCATTTTCAAATGTGAAAAGCAAAATTATTTGTTGTAAATTCACACTGTTTACAGTGTGGCCAATAAGTATTTAGTCAACTACTAATTGTGCAAGTTCTCCCACTTGAAAATATAGCGAGGCCTGTAACTGTCAACATGGGTAAACCTCAACCATGAGAGACAGAATGTGGGGAAAAAAACAGAAAATCACATTGTTTGATTTTTAAAGAATTTATTTGCAAATCATGGTGGAAAATAAGTATTTGGTCAATACTAAAAGTTAGTCCCAATACTTTGTTATGTACCCTTTGTTGGCAATAACAGAGGCCAAACGTTTTCTGTAACTCTTCACAAGCTTTTCACACACTGTTGCTGGTATTTTGGCACTTTCCTCTATGCAGATTTCCTCCAGAGCAGTGATGTATTGGGGCTGTCGTTGGGCAACACGGACTTTCAACTCCCTCCACAGATTTTCTATAGGGTTGAGATCTGGAGACCGGCTAGGCCACTCCAGGACCTTGAAATGCTTCTTAGGAAGCCACTCCTTTGTTGCCCTGGCTGTGTGTTTGGGATCGTTTTCATGCTAAAAGACCCAGCCACGTCTCATCTTCAATGCCCTTGCTGATGGAAAGAGATTTTCACTCAATATCTCTCGATACATAGCCCCATTCATTCTTTCCTTTACACAGATCAGTCGTCTTGGTCCCTTTGCAGAAAAACAGCCCCAAACCATGATCTTTCCACCTTCATGCTTCACAGTGGGTATGGTGCAATTGAGTATTCTTTCTCCTCCAAACACGAGAACCTGTCTTTTTACCAAAAGGTTCTATTTTGGTTTCATCTGACCATAACACATTCTCCCAGTCCTCTTCAGAATCATCCAAATGCTCTCTAGTGAACCGTAGACAGGCCTGGACATGTACTTTCTTCAGCAGGGGGACACGTCTGGCAGTGCAGGGTTTGACGCCCCTGGCAGCGCATCGTGTTACTGATAGTAGCCTTTGTTACTGTGGTCCCAGCTCTCTGTAGGTCATTCACTAGGTCCCCCCGTGTGGTTCTGGGATTTTTGCTCACCGTTCTTGTTATCATTTTGACACCACGGGGTGAGATCTTGCATGGAGCCCCAGATCGAGGGAGATTATCAGTGGTCTTGTATGTCTTCCATTTTCTAATAATTGCTCCCACAGTTGATTTCTTTACACCAAGTGTTTTACCTATTGCAGATTCAGTCTTCCCAGCCTGGTGCAGGTCTACAATTTTTGTCTCTGGTGTCGTTCGACAGCTCTTTGGTCTTGGCCATAGTGGAATTTGGAGTGTGACTGACTGAGATTGTGGACAGGTGTCTTTTATACCGATAATGATTTATAACAGTTGCCATTAATACAGGTAACGAGTGGAGCCTCGTTAGACCTCCTTGACAGCCAGAGATCTTGCTTGGTTGTAGGTGACCAAATACTTATTTTCCACTCTAATTTGGAAATCTTTAAAAATCAAACTGTGATTTTCTGTTTTTTTTTCCCCACGTTCTGTCCCTCATGGTTGCGCTTTACCCATGTTGACAATTATAGGCCTCCCTAATCTTTTCAAGTAGGAGAACTTGCACAATTGATGGTTGACTAAATACTTATTTGACCCACTGTATATATATATTAGAGATGAGGTGGAAAATTCGGTGCAAATTTGCATTTTCGGTCAAAAGACCGAAAGTTTACCACCGAATAGTGTGAAGAACCATAGTCTGCTTCTGATGTCGCGTCACAAAGAGTACATTGCATTTGAGCCCATGTGTTTGTGAGTAGTTTGGAGTTTAATCAAGCGAGCAGTAAATAAATGAGGTAGTATTTCAATGCATACATGTGCATTTGCTGATGTTTAGTACAATAATTTTATGGCACGAGCACTTCTTTTTGTCACATTTTATCCATGACTTCCACACATCCTCAGCCAGCTGCTGTTTGTTTCGGCCGGGGGCAACTTTGCTCGGCATCGTCGCCGCTAGGACTCTGCTCACTCGCCTGGCTCGATCGATTCCACTAGTTGCACGAGAAAATCTCATCTCATGTGTGAGCGATTTACTTTTAGAATTGATACGTTAGCATACGTAGCATTTTAGCTAGCGGATTTTTGAGAGGCAAAGTAGTAGAGCTAACGATTCGATTACGATTAAGATTCAGAGGCTATGATTCGATTATAAAACGATTATTGATGCACCCCCCTCCTTTTTTTTAATTTAATTTTTTTTAATGTTTTGTACATTAGTTCCAAAATTGTTCAAAAATCCTCTCAGGCTAAACCAAACTACTGTACTACAGTATCAAGTTAACATATAACAGTAAAGAAATATACAAAAATAACAGAAAATACTCCAGTCCCCATTCTGTATCAGCAGATTTAAACTACATTCAATTAATTTATTGTTGTGAATCAACCATTACAGTTGTTAAAGTTGCTCCTGTTATTCCATAATTTCCCTTCTGTCTACTTTTGACATGTCAAAGTTTTAAAACTGTTTCATCATTTGTAGATTGAAGACAAGATTTTGCCGATTTAGGAGTATTTTACATAAAAAGTTAATTAGATTCGCCTCAACAGAGCCTTCTAGAGAAGTCTACTGCTTTAAGATGGCGGCTGTTTACTAACGCCAGCAAGTCTGTCATTTTGCATCTCTGTACAATAATACATGTTCTAACACCGCCGTCGTCTGTCCATTTGCATCTAGTTCTTCATATATATTATATCTACTGTAGCCGTTTGTTTGTAGCAACGAGCAACCGGGTGTTGTTTGTAGCGGCTGTCAGCCGCAGTCAAGTATAGTTGTGTTTTTTTTATCTAGCGGCATGAGTTCAACATGATATTTACTCTCGGTCCGTTCCTCATTGCGTCCCCAAGACGGCGCTTTGTTTTACTTCCGCTTTACCTGGTATAATTCAATAATCAGAATTTGAAAGTTTGTGAATCGTTCTCGAATCTTCCACGGCCGAATCGCGAATAATCTAAGAATCGGAAATTTTACACGCCTCTACAAATGAGGGTAATCTGCTAAATTTACATATTGATCAGACAATATGGACGTTTGAATGCTAATTTTTTTGTGTTGGTAAAAATTATCGCAATATTTGAATGTAACTTCAATTATATTAATATACACAATAAATACAAACTTGTTTATCATCTCTTTACTTTCCAGGAATGCAAAAAAAAACATTTGTCATAAGACCACTTAACATTTGTCGAAATTAAACAGAACTGCAAAATACGTCTTGGTCAGGTTAGAACAAAAATAGATAATAATGAGGTCTTTCTTCAGGTATAACACTACTTTTTTTGTCCACAAGTGCAGCCAAACTCAACAAAAAATGAAAACTTTTAACCTCGATTATGATGAGTGTATGATTATCTCAAAAATGTCTATACACTGCAAATAAAATATTTTTAAATTAAAATAATGTAAAAACTACAGTAATATGAAAAGGTATATGAACCTTTTGGTATTTCTCACATTTTTCAAAAAATCGCCCTCAAATGTGGTCTGATCTTTGTCAAAATCGCACAGATGAAAAAAACTGTCTGCTTTAACCCATAAATGTTTGGGTGGTTTTAGTTTTCATATTAGGATAGCGTGCAAACAATGATGAGTAAGTGAACCATCTGCCTAAGGAGACCTAAAGTGCAATTGAAACCCATTTTTTTTACCAAACAATTAAGTCAGGTGTGTGCCCAATCACTAATGATTGCTTTAAAGTTGCCCTGCCTACTATAAAATGCACACCTGGTAAGAATTGTCTTGATGAGAAGCATTGTCTGATGTGCATCATGGCTCGGTCAAAAGAGCTGTCTGAAGACCTGCGATCAAGGATCTTTTTTTTCCTCTACAGTGCCTTGCAAAAGTATTCGGCCCCCTTGAATCTTGCAACCTTTCGCCACATTTCAGGCTTCAAACATAAAGATATGAAATTTAATTTTTTTGTCAAGAATCAACAACAAGTGGGACACAATCATGAAGTGGAACAACATTTATTGGATAATTTAAACTTTTTTTAACATATAAAAAACTGAAAAGTGGGGCGTGCAATATTATTCGGCCCCTTTACTTTCAGTGCAGTAAACTCACTCCAGAAGTTCAGTGAGGATCTCTGAATGATCCAATGTTGTCCTAAATGACCGATGATGATAAATAGAATGCACCTGTGTCTAATCAAGTCTCCGTATAAATGCACCTGCTCTGTGATAGTCTCAGGGTTCTGTTTAAAGTGCAGAGAGCATTATGAAAACCAAGGAACACACCAGGCAGGTCCGAGATACTGTTGTGGAGAAGTTTAAAGCCGGATTTGGATACAAAAAGATTTCCCAAGCTTTAAACATCTCAAGGGGCACTGTGCAAGCCATCATATTGAAATGGAAGGAGCATCAGACCACTGCAAATCTACCAAGACCCGGCCGTCCTTCCAAACTTTCTTCTCAAACAAGGAGAAAACTGATCAGAGATGCAGCCAAGAGGCCCATGATCACTCTGGATGAACTGCAGAGATCTACAGCTGAGGTGGGAGAGTCTGTCCATAGGACAACAATCACTGCACAAATCTGGCCTTTATGGAAGAGT
This sequence comes from Corythoichthys intestinalis, assembly GCF_030265065.1. Lineage (NCBI taxonomy): Eukaryota > Metazoa > Chordata > Actinopteri > Syngnathiformes > Syngnathidae > Corythoichthys > Corythoichthys intestinalis. The sequence goes on from NC_080395.1 coordinate 8,294,315, forward strand.
GGCAAGAAAAAAGCCATTCTCAAAGATAGCCATAAAAAGTCTCGTTTAATGTTTGCCACAAGCCACCTGGGAGACACACCAAACATGTGGAAGAAGGTGCTCTTGTCAGATGAAATCGAAATTGAACTTTTTGGCCACAATGCAAAACGATATGTTTGGCGTAAAAGCAACACAGCTCATCACCCTGAACACACCATCCCCACTGTCAAACATGGTGGTGGCAGCATCATGGTTTGGGCCTGCTTTTCTTCAGCAGGGACAGGGAAGATGGTTCAAATTGACGGGAAGATGGATGCAGCCAAATACAGGAACATTCTGGAAGAAAACGAGTTGGTATCTGCACAAGACCTGAGACTGGGACGGAGATTTATCTTCCAACAGGACAATGATCCAAAACATAAAGCCAAATCTACAATGGAATGGTTCAAAAATAAACGTATCCAGGTGTTAGAATGGCCAAGTCAAAGTCCAGACCTGAATCAAATCGAGAATCTGTGGAAAGAGCTGAAGACTGCTGTTCACAAACACTCTCCATCCAACCTCACTGAGCTCGAGCTGTTTTGCAAGGAAGAATGGGCAAGAATGTCAGTCTCTCGATGTGCAAAACTGATCGAAACATACCCCAAGCGACTTGCAGCTGTAATTGGAGCAAAAGGTGGCGCTACAAAGTATTAACGCAAGGGGGCCGAATAATATTGCACGCCCCACTTTTCAGTTTTTTATTAGTTAAAAAAGTTTAAATTATCCAATAAATGTTGTTCCACGTCACGATTGTGTCCCACTTGTTGTTGATTCTTGACAAAAAATTAAAATTTTATATCTATATGTTTGAAGCCTGAAATGTGGTGAAAGGTTGCAAGGTTCAAGGGGGCCGAATACTTTTGCAAGGCACTGTATAAAGCTTGGAAAGGATACAAAACCATCTCCAAAAGTCTGAATATTCATCAATTGACAGTCAGAGAAGTTGTCTACAAATGGAAAGAGTTTGGCACTGATTGTTGAAAATTGGTTTCAATTGCTCTTTAAGTCTCCTCAGGCAGAGGGTTTTCTTATTTTTCCCCATTCTGTCATTGTTTGCATGCCATCCTCATTAAAATATGAAAACCTGTAAATGTTTGGGTGGTTTTAGTTAAAGTGATCCTCTGCCTTAAATACATGTAGGCTCTAATAAACCACAATTGTTCTCTTGTACTAAAATATGTTGTTAGAAACACATAAAATGTTAAATCAGTGGCAATATTTTATAATATTTAGTCCATATTTTGACCGTTAGTTGGCACCATGGTTTGCGGGCTCGCAGTGATGACGTAATTGGTATCTTTCCAAATGTGTAGCATGTTCAACAATTGCTTATTGCTGCCTAAACTCGTGAAGTAAAATGCCACGATGTGCTGCTTTTGGATGCAATTTCCAGTCAAATGGAAACAAGGGGAGTGACGTGAGTGGTCAAGGTGGAATTATTATTTTTAGTGAATAAATGTGCATAAGTGGAAGCTTCTCCCCCTTTTGGTAGTTTTATTCACGCGTTAGAATGTACAAGACATGGATTACACTCGATTCCAGGATTTGTTCCCGTCAGATGACGAATTTAATGAGACACGTCATGAAAATAAAAATGCACGAATGACAAGGTGTGTTCAGACTTTTGGCCTGTACTGTATGTAAAGCACACGGCAGCTCTGGATGCTAAAAATCTACATAATTATACTGGGATAAGTTTGAAAACTCAATAGCTAACCTTGGGGAACATAAACCGGAGTTCTCAACAGCATACACTCTCTAGCCCATTGTCATTGAGACGCACTTGTCTTATCAGGTACTGTATTTCCTGCTCTCATTTAGCCTTTGCTGCTCGTCTTGTGAACGACCGACAGTGCTGTCCTGCTCTTCACTTTTCCAATCTGGTTCAAATTGGAAGGGCAGAACCGACGACATGTTGGGGTAGCTAAGAGTGACACGCTGAAAGTTCGGCAACGGGCCCGGTGACGTCACGCACTGCGACGTAACAAGAATGGCGACCTATCACTTAAGATAATTTTACAAACTTTATTAAAACGAAACATTAAGAGGGGTTTTAATATCAAATTATTATAACTCATACTAACATTTATCTTTTAAGAATTACTTGTCTTAAAGATCGAGGATCACTTTAAAGCAGACCCTGTTTATTCGTCTATGTGACTTTGTATGCAGTAATGTGGGGAATTCCAAAAGGTTGATACTTATTCATACCACTTTACATTTTAAATAAATGCAAGTCCCCAGCCGATCACACGTGCGTTTGAAAGGAAAAAATGGACTGGCACATTCAGTAAGTGAAAAGAGGTTAGCCGCTGAACCCTTCACATTTTGGCTGCCAGCCTTGATGTCGGTAAAAAAAACATACAACATGAAAATCATGGAGGGAGACAAAGCAGAGCTAGACTTTAGCAAATCACGTGATATTTTTCCTTTTCTAGTATCCCGCAGACGCCACCATTAAAGAGCTTCACCCTCAGAAGCGCAATCCCCTCCACGTTAAACAGAAGGAGTCGGAGATGCCGTACATTAAACACGAGGAGAAGCCAGAGACCCTCGGCATTAAAGAAGAAGAACAGGAAGATCAAATCACTAAGTGTCCAATGACTGTCAGTGTGAAGAGTGAGGAAGATGAAGGTCCAAGCGAAAAGAGCGGAGCAGCGAAACCTTCAAGCGACTGCTCATTCCAACACCCGACAACAAAAGGAGAGGGACAATCGCAACATGACTATTTGTTAGCGCCGCTCTCACACAGTGACGACGTAACTTCACACTCTTCTGATTTTAACACTGATGAGGAAGATAAAGACTTTGACCAAAATGCTTTAAAATCCTTAAACAATTCCTCATTGAAAAGAGGCACAAAAGCGGTTGGGAGACCTTTTACCTGCTCACTTTGTCATAAGACATATTCTCACAAACATCACTTAAAAAGACACATGTATACACACACTGGAGAACGGCCTTATGGCTGCACGCTTTGTAGTAAACGATTCGCTGAGAAAGGAGGTTTAAACAAACACACAAGGAAACACACTGGAGAGAAGCCTTTTGCCTGCTCAGTTTGTGACAAAAGATACTTCAGTAAGTCATATTTAATTAATCACACAAGAACACACACTGGAGAGAAGCCTTTTCAATGCACATCTTGTGGTAAACGATTCACTCAAAAGGGATGTTTATACAAACACGCAAAGATACACACTGGAGAGAAGCCTTTTGTCTGCACATCTTGTGGTAAACGATTCACTGAGAAGAAACAGTTAAACAGACACGCACTCAGACACACGGGAGAAATGCCTTTTGTCTGCACAAGTTGTGATAAAAGATTCCTCGATAAAAGAGATTTAGGCAATCACACAAGAACACACACTGGAGAGAAGCCTTTTGCCTGCTCTCGCTGCGATAAAAGATTTTGTTCGAAGCTTGAGTTGACAAGACACATGCTTACACACACTGGAGAGAAGCCTTTTGCTTGCTCTCATTGCTATAAAAGATTTCGTTCGAAGCAAACGTTAACAAAACACATACGTACACACACCGGGTGAAAAGGCTTTTTTCTGCACACTTTGTGGTAAAAGATTTACCCGGAAGGGAGATTAAACAATCACTCAAAAAGACACACCTTATTTACTTACGGCTTACTGCTTTTCAAAATTTGACTTCTGTCAACAATACTTTGATGCTTCCCTTCTTTTGTTTGTTTGTCCAATTTCCAAACTTAATCTGAATACTGTAATTTCCCGAATATAACGCGCACTCCCCCCCAAAAAAAATCAACTTGTAAAATCATGGGTGCGCATTATACACGGGTACAGAGATGGAGACAGAAATATTATATATATATATATATATATAATTATGCCTGTCAACAATAACGCGTTAACGACCATGATTAATCTGGAAATATTAACGCATAAAAAAAAAAAATAACGCAATTTACCTCTCACACTAAGTTTGGCCACAACTGCCTCCCGTAGTCCCACACGGTGATGTTTACATTCTCAGCGCGGCCATGCAGGGCAAAATGCAGCCAGCCATGATGAGTGAGGATGATGACCCAGGACTGCTCCATGGCAGATTCTGTTTTAAAAAGCTGCCTAATGGAAATCTGGATAAAACAAAAGTTGTGTGCACATACTGCTGTGATGAACTGTCCTTCCATCGAAGCACAACTAGCCTAAAGTACCACCTTCGGGCAAAGCATATCTTCGCTAGGGTTAGCAATGAAGCTAACACTACAAACACAAGCCGCAGTCATCTAGCTACACTGGCAGAGTGCGGACTCGGACGTGTCAACAAAAGGACAACAAGTAGGTTGACTCCTGCTCTCGCTAGATGGGTAGCCAGAGACTGTCGACCCATTAACTTAGTCGAAGACAAGGGCCTTGAAAATCTCATCCAGATAGCATTGGGCGACCCAACATACAGAACACCTTCACGGGCAACTATTGCCACAAAAATTCATGAACTTTTTGAAAATGAAAAGGCAACAAAGGTGGAGAAACTAGCAGTGGCGCCACCAGGGGGTGGCCACGGCAACCCCTATAAATTCGTTGGCCAACCCACTTGCCACCCCGCTTGCCAGTGCATCGTTAGATTGTTGTAGCATCAGTTATGCATTTCATCCCAAATGAATGCATTTATTTTCTTTTGTTAAATGTAGGGCTGTCAAATTTATCGCATTAACGGGCGGTAATTGATTTTTTTAATCACGTGAAAATATTTATCGCAATTAACGAATTCGCGATACGACTCACTCATGCATTGCCGCAAACAGCCTACAATGGCGCCGTTTTACATATATATACATGTATATATACAGAGATACGAGGCAGTGTCAAGTGAGTGGAGTAGGTACAAGCATTAATTGGGGCCGTGATTTTAATTGGCAAAAGCTTTGTCATCTCTCCCACAGTAACTATAAATATTGTGGGAAGCGACATGGGGACGAATGACAGGAGTTGATCATTTTCTTAACACCCTGTAGTGTACCCAACGCAGAGAAGATATAGCATTTGCAGCCACCACACACAGTCATGGTTGCACCACTTCCCGTCGTGCATTTGGGCAGAACAGTTAAATCGCTACAGTATCATTTACTGAAAGCTCAACAAATACACTAGATGGCAATATTTAGTCACAATATACAAAACAAACTCACATTTATCATTTAAGAATCACAAGTCTTTCTATCCGTGGATCACTTTCACAGAAAAAATGTTAATAATGTTAATGCCATCTTGTGGATTTATTGTTATGATAAATAAATACAGTACTTATGTACAGTATGTTGAATGTATATATCAGTATTATCTTTCCATTCCAACAATAATTTACAGAAAAATATGGCATATTTTAGAGATGGTTTGAATTGCGATTAATTACAATTAATTAATTTTTAACCTGTGATTAACTCGATTAAAAATTTTAATCGTTTGACAGCCCTAGTTAAATGTACACCATATGCCTAATATATACACAACGCAATAAAAACAGAATTGTTGTGGAACCCAAAATGTTGACTGGACAGTTATGGACTATGCACATTAAATCATTAGTAACATCAAATATTCCACAATACACCAAAGTATATCAGTAACCGTGTCCTTAAGTCTTTCTGATAGTTTTCCCCTGACCTTCTTACTGCAATAATAAAATGAAAACCTGAAATTATGGCTTTTAGTTTTGGCCACCCCAAGATTTTAAGTGGCCCCATCTGGCCACCCCTATGAAAAATTTCTGGAGGCGCCACTGGCAACTAGCCAGAGTTATGTTTGTTGCACTGACAGGAGACCACTGGACAAAAAAAGGGTATGACTGGCTAACTTAAGCAGTGTTTCTAAACACCTTTACACACATTATAGTGTAATGTTTTTCAGTTAAGTGTGTGAAAATTGACAAATTATAATTGTTTTTTTTAAATCTCACACAGCTTCCAGGCCATTTAGTGTAAAACTGCAAATGCTGCATTTATTTGTGTGAAATGTTTAATTTAACAGACAAGTTGTTAACACGTTTTTCGAAACACTAGCTATTGTTACTGAACTGTGCTTGTCTGCTCTATAAGTTGGCAGTTAATTTTGGGCAATATGCCAAACGGTACTTGAGCCACATTGTTAGTCTGAGGCACTTTAATCTGTTAAACTCTTTTCTGTATAATACTGACAATTTATTTTATACGACCTGAGTTGTTAAATAAAAATGTAAAACTATTTGGTTAAGTATTAATTCATTCATACATCATACATTTCATCTGAAAACAAATTTTAAGTCAATTATAGTATTTTCCTAGATGTTTTTTTTCCTGAAGAGCAACTTTATTCATCCCGAGGGAAATGTGATTAATCATGATTAATCACACAGTTGACATATGAGTAACTAGATTAAATTTTTTAATCATTTGACAGCACTAATATATATATGTATATATATGTGTGTGTGTGTGTGTGTGTGTATATTAGGGCTGTCAAATTTATCGTGTTAACGGGCAGTAATTAATTTTTGTAATCACGTTAAAGGGTATTAAAACACTAAGGGGCTGTGAGATATCAATAGAACCGTTATGGGGCAAGATAACAAATATTAATAAAGTTAACAACAAAATAAATCACATTCATGAGCAATTATCGAAAATAGATAGAAAATTACGAACATTTCTGAAAGTATTCCAGAAACTGCCGAATGGGGTGGAGACGTCACAACAAGGAAACAAAAGGTCGAGGCAGGTGCCATCGTTGTTCATAGACGAGAGAGTTACGTTCGTGTTTTATCAAAAAATCGCTAAAATGGTTAAAACCTGTCATGCTATGTGGTGTACAAATAGCCATTTGTCGCAATGTAGTACCCATGAGTTCCCGAACGCAAGAAAAAGAGCTGGATTACGCAGACAATGAGTAAAGTTGGTCAGTGCTAAGAGGGCTAATTTTGCATACCCAACCTTTTGTGTGGTGCGCATTTTACACCTGAAAGCTATTCGAACTATGGACAAATGAAATCAGGTTTTGCTAAGAAATTGCCGCTGAAAGCAGATGCGGTGGCCACCTACACGCGCAGCCACCTAAATGTCCCGAGATATCAAGAAAGAGGATGATGACACCCCACCACCCTAGGCAAAGCAAAGGAGGGAAATGGCCAGAGTGAGTACTCTTTCATAATAAAAACCATATCACTCATTGGATATAGGACTGGACACATGTATAAATTATCGCTCGTAAAATATAAACAACAAATCCTCTAATCCCATTCATATTTGTGTCGGTTGGCAGAGCGAAAACCGATGATAGCACAATATATGATGATTATTCTATACATTATTTTTAGTTGAATCCTGCCTCAACTATCTAAAATCCTTGAAAAACTCTTCAACACCGGACTGGACAAATTCATAACAAAGCATCAATTACTACATGATGGCCAATACGGGTTTAGAAAAAAACACTCCACTGCCCAGGCTCTAGCAGAGTCTGTAGAAATCATCACAGATGCTATTGACCAAAAACAATACTCCGAGGGAATTTTCCTGGACCTAAAAAAAGCCTTTGATACAGTTAACCACAATATCTTACTGGACAAACGAGAGATTTTGAATTCGAGGCGTCGTACTAAATTGGGTACGTAGCTACCTACATAACCAATTGCAATATGTAACATTTGATGGGTGTAAATCAACTACACGTCAAGTCACATGCGGCGTGCCCCAAGGCTCCGTCCTGGGACCGAAACTGTTCGTCATATACATAAATGACTTTTGTTCAGGGAAGGACCTGACAAGTCTAAGCAAATAAATGCGGAACTAGCAAAATTGCAACAATGGTTCGGCGCAAATCAATTATCTCTGAATCTCGAAAAAACTAAATACATGCTATTTGGCTGGAAAGGTCTCAAGGAGCACTTAAACATACGAATAAACAATGTCATGATACAAAGAGTACGTCAGCACAAAGTCTTAGGTGTAGTACTAGACGACTTACTAACATAGAAGGCCCATGTGGAACAGCTGCGCAATAAGCTTGCCAGGAGCATTTCCATTCTCTTTAGATCCCAAAATATGCTAGATGAGAAGGCTCTCCAAACTCTTTACAGTGCAATTGTCTTGCCGCACCTTAGTTACTGTTCGGAAATTTGGACACACACTATTCACCTTCATCCTCTTTTTATCCTTCAAAAAAAAAAAAGCAATTCGGATCATTCACAATTCACCGTTCAGAGCACACAAAAATGAGCTCTACATCAAATCCTATTAAAAAATTTATGACCTGATAAACTTCAAAACTGTTCAAATGATGTACAGGGCCCACGCAAACCGTCTCCCCCCTAACCTACAAGCTCGATTCCAACTGAGGGAATCAAATTACGACCTAAGAGGAGTCTGATTGTTTTCCTATCGGACAATTAGGACAACCTTAAAATCTTTCTCAATTACGAACATTGGGGCCCGCCTCTGGAATACATGTGATGCAGCGCTTACGAGTATAAAAACATTTAGTTACTTCAAAAAGATCTATAAGGAAAACCCTTCTGAGTCACTACTCGAACCTAAATAACACATAACTCCACTGGCACACACACATCCACAACAAAATGTTCCCACAACAAAAAGATAATTGAATGTCAGGGCCAGATAGTAAGACATAACATTGTACGCCCTGAAGATATGCCCTGTAGCAAACCCAGATCACAAATCTGGAGGTGTAAGTGGCCACTGTGTGCTTTTAACATTCGCTCGAAATGGAGCTGCTTGACTTCACGCTAAGCTCATTGAACAGAATCTCTACAATGCGACCTACACCAAACCAACGGCCATGTCCGGCCAACACCTCGACAATATTGCAAGTGCCATGGCAATCAATAACGTTTGGGAAGATAATATAAGTAAAATAGGACAACAACAAAACAAAACAAAAAAAAGAAAAGCTCATGTAATGTGATGTATGCAACTCTGCCATGTTAGAATGTGCGTCCCAGGCTGTAGGGGGACTGGTATTGATAAGCATATGCTTCTCCCGTCTGCCCTTTGTCTGTCTTCGGGCAAATTATTCCACATTTTGTGACTTTCAAAGATTTCTTTCTTTGGGCAAATTATTCCACATTTCGTAACTGTCAATGATTTTCTTAACACCATGTATTGCATACAACGCAGAGAAGATATAGCATTTGCGGCCACTACACACGGTCATGGTTGCACCACTTCCCATCATGCATTTGGGCAGAAGTTAAATCGCTACAGTATCATTTACTGAAAGTTCAACAAATACACTAGATGGCAATATTTAGTCACGATATACAAACTCACATTTATTCTTTAAGAATTACAAGTCTTTCTATCCGTGGATCCCTTTCACAGAAAGAATGTTATTAATGTTAATGCCATCTTGTGGATTTATTGTTATAATAAACAAATACAGTACTTATGTACAGTATGTTGAATGTATATATCAGTCTTGTCTTATCTTTCCATTCCAACAATAATTTACAGAAAAATATGGCATATTTTAGAGATGGTTTGAATTACGATTAATTATGATTAATTAATTTTTAAGCTGTGATTAACTCGATTAAAAATTTTAATCGTTTGACATCCCTAATATACAGTGCCTTGCAAAAGTATTTGGCCCCCTTGAATCTTGCAACCTTTCGCCACATTTCAGGCTTCAAACGTAAAGATATGAAATTTAATTTTTTTGTCAAGAATCAACAACAAGTGGGACACAATCGTGAAGTGGAACAACATTTATTGGATAATTTAAACTTTTTTAACAAATAAAAAACTGAAAAGTGGGGCGTGCAATATTATTCGGCCCCTTTACTTTCAGTGCAGCAAACTCACTCCAGAAGTTCAGTGAGGATGTCTGAATGATCCAATGTTGTCCTAAATGACCGATGATGATAAATAGAATCCACCTGTGTGTAATCAAGTCTCCGTATAAATGCACCTGCTCTGTGATAGTCTCAGGGTTCTGTTTAAAGTGCAGAGAGCAAAACTCAGGAACACACCAGGCAGGTCCGAGATACTGTTGTGGAGAAGTTTAAAGCTGGATTTGGATACATAAAGATTTCCCAAGCTTTAAACATCGCAAGGAGCACTGTGCAAGCCATCATATTGAAATGGAAGGAGCATCAGACCACTGCAAATCTACCAAGACCCGGCCGTCCTTCCAAACTTTCTTCTCAAACAAGGAGAAAACTGATCAGAGATGCAGCCAAGAGGTCCATGATCACTCTGGATGAACTGCAGAGATCTACAGCTGAGGTGGGAGAGTCTGTCCATAGGACAACAATCAGTCGTACACTGCACAAATCTGGCCTTTATGGAAGAGTGGCAAGAAGAAAGCCATTTCTCAAAGATATCCATAAAAAGTCTCGTTTAAAGTTTGCCACAAGCCACCTGGGAGACACACCAAACATGTGGAAGAAGGTGCTCTGGTCAGATGAAACCAAAATTGAACTTTTTGGCCACAATGCAAAACGATATGTTTGGCGTAAAAGCAACACAGCTCATCACCCTGAACACACCATCCCCACTGTCAAACATGGTGGTGGCAGCATCATGGTTTGGGCCTGCTTTTCTTCAGCAGGGACAGGGAAGATGGTTAAAATTGACGGGAAGATAGATGCAGCCAAATACAGGAACATTCTGGAAGAAAACCAGTTGGTATCTGCACAAGACCTGAGACTGGAACGGAGATTTATCTTCCAACAGGACAATGATCTAAAACATAAAGCCAAATCTACAATGGAATGGTTCAAAAATAAACGTATCCAGGTGTTAGAATGGCCAACTCAAAGTCCAGACCTGAATCCAATCGAGAATCTGTGGAAAGAGCTGAAGACTGCTGTTCACAAACACTCTCCATCCAACCTCACTGAGCTCGAGCTGTTTTGCAAGGAAGAATGGGCAAGAATGTCAGTCTCTCGATGTGCAAAACTGATCGAAACATACCCCAAGCGACTTGCAGCTGTAATTGGAGCAAAAGGTGGCGCTACAAAGTATTAACGCAAGGGGGCCGAATAATATTGCACGCCCCACTTTTCAGTTTTTTATTTGTCAAAAAAGTTTAAATTATCCAATAAATTTTGTTCCACTTCACGATTGTGTCCCACTTGTTGTTGATTCTTGACAAAAAATTAAAATTTTATATCTTTATGTTTGAAACCTGAAATGTGGCGAAAGGTTGCAAGGTTCAAGGGGGCCGAATACTTTTGCAAGGCACTGTATATATATATATATATATATATATATATATATATATATGGCGGAAAACACTCAGGTGACTTGAAGTTCCGCTCTGAGACCACCAATTTGGTCAACTTTTAAAACTGTCCGATATGCATGTGTGATACATCACTGGAAAGCTTAAAATCTAAATTTTCTGGGGGAAGAAAAATTTTTAACAGGAGGGCATTTTTAAAAATATATTTTTTTAAACAGCAATACCCTAGTGGGAGGCGAGAGCACGCGAGAGCAGAATTAAAGAGGCCACGATTTTCAAGAGATATTATCGTGTACTTACCTTGTTTCAATCCAAAAACTCTATGTAGCATGTATCACCGTATGTCAAGACAGCGGTGTATGGCCACAGCCGGATTTTCCTGGATTTTATGGGTCAAACATGGTGATATAACAAAGGTCGCGATGCAGAAATCGCAGACAACAAGGAGTGCTCCCAATATCCCACAGATTCTCTATTGGTTCAGGTCAGGAGAGTTGGCAGGCCAATTGAGCACAGTAATGCCATGGCCAGTAAACCATTTACCAGTGGTTTTGGCACTGTGAGCAGGTGCCGGGTCATGCTGAAAAATGAAATCTTCATCTCCATAAAGCTTTTCAGTAGATGTAATCATGAAGTTCTCCAAAGTCTACTGATAGCCAGCTGCATTGACCCTGCCCTTGATAAAACACAGTAGACCAACACCAGCAGTTGACATGGCACTCCAGACCATCACTGACTGTGGGTACTTGACACTGGACTTCAGGCATTTTAGCATTTCCTTCTCCACAGTCTTCCTCAAATCTCTGGCACCTTGATTTCCGAATGACATGCAAAATTTGCTTTCATCTGAAAAAAGTACTTTGGACCACTGAGCAACGATGGCCTTCTGGACAGCAGTCAGGTCGGCAGTATTGCCCATGATTGCGGTTTTGAGTAATGAACCAGGCTGGGACTTTTTAAAAGCCTCGGGAATCTTTCGCAGGCGTTTGGAGTTAATTTGTTGATTCAGATAATTAGGTTAGTAGCTTCTTTAGAGTACCTTTTCATGATATGCTAATTTTTTGAGATGGGGATTTTTGGTTTTTCTTTCTTGACTTTTTTGCCCAAATCATCAATATTAAAACAATAAAAGGCTTGAACCTCTTCATTTGTGTGTAATGAATGTAAAATATATGGACGTCTAATGTTTATCAGTACATTATAGAAAATAATGAACTTTATCACAATATGCTATTTTTTTTTAGAAGGACCAGTACGTATGTTCCAATTTTTTAAAAAAGTAAATAAATAAAAATCCTGTTCAATGGAAAAAAAGTTATTTTTTTTGCTACAGTGAGGAGAACAAGTATTTGATACACTGCCGATTAATCTATAAAAGTCGTGAGAGTTGAGCTGGAATGGATCACAATAAGTAATGATAATAAATAATCAACTTGTGGTTTGCATTCTCCTGTTTTTTGAATCAGAAAACAAAACGACCACTAGATGACGCGCTTTGCCAAGCAATAAAGACCGAATCGACTACAAAAAACAATATGACCTAACTCAGAAATGGGTCCCGATGGGAGTTGTCTGTCTCTACCCGATCGTGACGTCCTACCGGATCTCGACGGACTGCCACTGCGCTTGCGCAAACCGACGCCATTTTCTCCCGAAGGATGATGGGAGATTTTAATACGTGTACGTGTAAGGTTAAAAAAAAAAAAAATCCAATGATGGTACCATATATAAAAGTAGTGATGGCAACTTGAAACTGAAACTTCAAAACGCGCTCCGTAACGATAGCTTATATTTTCAGTGAACCACTGCTCCGGAAGCGCTCTATCTGGACCTATTCGGGACATGCCGTTCTTTTGTATTCCCTTCTCCCAACCAAACGAGCTCCTTCAAAGTATTCTTATCGGGTAAGTACTGAAGTAAGAATTTGGTGGACTAAAACGTCCGATCTTAAAGCTTAGTGGAAATCGTTTGGCTTAATGTTGAAGCTTTGCATGCTAACGTAACTTTGTTTTGTTTAGCTTGGCTCGCTAGCCAAGACACTTAAACGTATTCCGATTGCTTTGACTTCATGCCAATTGTTTGTAAATTTTGTTTTAAATGGTGGGGGTCGCTCCGTTAACAGTGATTACATTTAATTGTACGAGACGCTTTTCGACTTGTCTTAAAGATGCGACAAAATAATCCTGACCGAAGGCGAACGACGTGGAAGATGAGGTGAGGAAATCCAGGCCACGAAGATCAACTGTTGAACTGTAAAAAGAAAAAGATGGTAAGGTCACGACATGAGTTATTTTACTTTTTACGCAATATCAGACTTGCTTTTGACCGTGATCAGTGATTGAGATTGTAGGGCCAAATTCACATATCTGATTTTCCATACAAAGCTCACAATAGCAATGATCTCATGATATGGCAATACAACAATTATCGATACATGGGTCAGGAAATCATTCAAGGATATTCTCTGGAAAATTTTTTTTTTCCATGAGTTCATCACTAGTAGACATCCAATCCATTTGAGCCGGGAAGGTAGCAGTTTCGTTTATTCACTGTCATCCCTCCCACTTCAAACGGAATGGACGTCTATGGCCATCAATGTAAGCCAATGAGTTAACAATTTTATCTATAATCATGGCAGTGAAAGAGTTGATGAAAGATAGGTGTCAGTAATCAAGTGAATTTACTGAATCGACAGCTAAAGGGTTATTAAGGTCGAATTATACCAGATCCGCCAAGATGTAGCAGCAAAGCCAATCACTTTCCATTCTATCATATTGATCAAATTATACCGGCCGCATATGTGCTACCGATTGACTGCAGACCATCTCCAACGTGCCGCATTCCGACGGATCATTTGAGCTATTTTCTATTATTGACGGAGATGCATCCGTCAAAATGGGCGGAGCCAGGCCTGCAGTCAACAGGCTAGGTCAGGGGTCAGGAACCTATGGCTCTTTTGACGGCTGCATCTGGCTTGCAGACAAATCTTCAATTATTCCCCCCCCCCCAAAAAAGTTTTGTTATGTAATGGGAAGGGCACTAGGACCTCCGGGGAAACCTGGTGGGCGTAAGAGCCACAGGGGAAGTGTTAAAAAGAGCAACCAGTAAGGGGCGCTCACATTTTTTACATTGGAAAGCCAGTGATCAGGGGACCTACAGGACACTAGGGCAGGTGCGGCAGTGGAGAATGTCTGAAAAGTCTGATGATTTGATGATGCATGTGGCAGTTGGTTGAAATGATAGCTATGCATCTGTAGCGTGGTGCAGACAGAGATTAAATACTTCAGTCTGTTGCTACACATTTAATTTTGTTTTTTTTTGTTTTTTCATTTTTCTTGTTCAGTTGGAACGAGAAAAAACGTCTCTCATTGCTGCACAGAGAGGCTAATTTCTTATTTGCTCTAAAATGTGGATTGTTATATAATTACAGTGGGACAAATAAGTATTTAGTAAACCACCAATTGTGAAAGTTCTCCCACTTGAAAATATTAGAGAGGCCTGTAATTGTCAACATGGGTAAACCTCAACCATGAGAGACTGAATGTGGGGGAAAAAAACAGAAAATCACATTGATTTTTAAAGAATTTATTTGCAAACCATGGCAGAAAATAAGTATTTGGTCAATACCAAGAGTTCATCTCAATACTTTGTTATTTACCCTTTGTTGGCAATAAGGGAGGCCAAACGTTTTGTGTAACTCTTTACAAGCTTTTCACACACTGTTGCTGATATTTTGGCCCATTCATCCATGCAGATCTCCTCTAGAGCAGTGATGTTTTGGGGCTGTCATTGGGGAACACGGACTTTCAACTCCCTCCACAGATTTTCTATAGGGTTGAGATCTGGAGACTGGCTAAAGCACTCCAGGACCTTGAAATGCTTCTTAGGAAGCCACTCCTTTGTTGCCCTGGCTGTGTGTTTGGGATCATTTTCATGCTAAAAGACCCAGCCACGTCTCATCTTCAATGCCCTTGCTGATGGAAGGAGATTTTCACTCAAAATCTCTCGATACATGGCCCCATTCATTCGTTCCTTTACGCAGATCAGTCGTCCTGGTCCCTTTGCAGAAAAACAGCCCCAAAGCATGATGTTTCCACCCTCATGCTTCACAGTGGGTATGGTGCAATTGAGTATTCTTTCTCCTCCAAACACGAGAACCTGTGTTTCTACCGAAAAGTTCTATTTTGGTTTCATCTGACCATAACACATGCTCCCAGTCCTCTTCTGGATCATCCAAATGCTCTCTAGTGAACCGCAGACGGGCCTGGACGTGTACTTTCTTCAGCAGGGGGACACGTCTGGCAGTGCAGGATTTGAGTCCCTGGTGGCGCATTGTGTTACTGATAGTAGCCTTTGTTACTGTGGTCCCAGCTCTCTGTAGGTCATTCACTAGGTACCCCCGTGTGGTTCTGGGATTTTTACTCACCGTTCTTGTTATCATTTTGACGCCACGGGGTGAGATCTTACACGGAGCCCCAGATCAAGGGAGATTATCAGTGGTCTTCTATGTCTTCCATTTTCTAGTAATTGCTCCCACTGTTGATTTCTTTACACCAAGTGTTGTACCTATTGCAAATTCAGTCTTCCCAGCCTGGTGCAGGTCTACAATTTTGTCTCTGGTGTCCTTCGACAGCTCTTTGGTCTTGGCCAGAGTGGAGTTCGGAGTGTGACTGACTGAGATTGTGGACAGGTGTCTGTTATACCGATAATGAGTTTAAAAAGGTGCAATTAATACAGGTAACGAGTGGAGCCTCGTTAGACCTCGTTAGAAGAAGTTAGACCTCTCTGACAGCCAGAAATCTTGCTTGTTTGTAGATAAGCCTGTCGCAATATGCAATAATTCCATTTATCGCGCGATATATAAAAATAAAGACGGTCATTTTCGTGCTGCGATTTATCGCCTCGCGTGCACGTGCACGCGTTTGTCACGTGCGTGCGTGCGCGCGCGACGCACGCGCTTGCGCCAGATGTGTGGCAGACGTGCTTGATAGCGCTGTTTAAAGTTCAGCTTCCTTGTGCCACTCTGTTTTATTGACTTCTGGGTATGTTCGTTTTATACATTTGAGTGACCGTCATTTAATGGATGGAGGCAGGGTCGAGTGCACTGTCGGCGCACAGCAAAGAGCGAGCGGAATGAGGAAGAGGACGAACCAGTCTGCAAAATGTTTTTGGAGGTTGTTTCAACAAAGATGGCCAACAGAATAAATCTACATGCTCATTTGAAACACTATTATCCTCTGCAGTTTTCACTGCTTAGTAAGAAAACTGCATCGCAACAAGCGGAGCCTCCTCGTCATGTTGACAATTAGAGGTATTCGCTTGATGTGAGAAATACAGACG
Organism: Corythoichthys intestinalis; assembly: GCF_030265065.1. NCBI lineage: Eukaryota > Metazoa > Chordata > Actinopteri > Syngnathiformes > Syngnathidae > Corythoichthys > Corythoichthys intestinalis. The sequence goes on from NC_080395.1 coordinate 8,310,886, forward strand.
ACACCGCGCAAAATAGCGTTCCCTGACGGAAAGTGAAGTCCGCTACATTGCTGAAGAAATGAGACCGTTTTACCTCTGTTAAATGATATTTGATATCTTTGGGAGCCAAATTTTTGTTACTGCTACTTAATTAGTCTATTTTTCTCTGTTGTTGTTGAAGTGCAATTACTGTGACTGCAACTTTATACCTATATGCCTAAATGCTTCAGTTATTAAGTGCAATTTTATTTTTTCTTGAAAAAAGACATTTAATATGTGTTTCTGTGCGGTATTAATATTGTTGTCTTTTACTTGAAAGAGGCATGGTCTATTGTTTTTAGTTGTGATTTCTTAAAAGGTATTTTTTAATTTAAAAGTAAACATTTATTGCGTTTAAATGGGTGTACTTGATCTATTAATATATACTGTATTCTCACTGTGTTATTGTAAATTGGTTAAAAGGGGACGGGACTTGATAAGCATATGCTTCTCTCGTCAGTCCTTGTCTTTTCTTCGTTTTTTTCGGGTTGCTCATATCACATCTTGCAACTGTCAATGATACCGATGATGATGACAATAAATAAAAATAAACGCTCAAAAAAAATTTTTTTGGGTGGGGGTGGGGGGTGCGCAATAATATCGCATATCGCAATAATTTATGAGATAATTTATCGCCCACTAAAATTTGTTATCGCGACAGGCCTATTTGTAGATACTAGAGGTGTGCAAAATTTCCGATTCTTAGATTATTCGCGATTCGGCCGTGGAAGATTCGAGAACGATTCACAAACATCCAAATTCCGATTATTGAAATATGCCAAGTGAAGCGGAAGTACAACACACTCAGCGTGCCGCGCGGTCTTCGGGACGGAACGGAGCGGGAGTAGCTAAACATCATGCTTCTCATTAACTGGCCCCTTGGGTAATGCCAACGCTCAACTCACGGCTCTAGCTCAACTCATGCCACGAGATAAAAAAACACAACAACATACCTGACTGCTGCCGAAAAGCTGCTACAAGTACAGCTAAGCTACATAATGTTACGGTAGATATCATTTATATAGGACTAGATGGATTATAGACTCGGTAGCGGTAGCAGCACATCTGCAAAAAGCTAGATGCGGGCGTTAGTAAACGGCCGCCATCTTAAAGCAGTAAACTTCCCTGCAATGCTGTTGTAGTGAACCTTCCAAGCAAACCTAATTAACTTTTTATCTAAAATACTCCTAAATAGGTAAAATATTGACTTGAATCTATCTTTAAAATAGTTTTAAAACTTTCACATGTCAAAAGTAGACAAAAGGGAAATTATGGAATAACGGGAGCAATTTTAACAACTTTAACGGTTGATTCACAACATTAAATTAATTGAATGTAGTTTAAAGCTGCTGATACAGAATGGGGACTGGAGTTTTTTTATTTAATGTTATTTTTGTATATTTGTTTACTGCTATATGTTAACTTGATACTGAAATAGTAGTTTGGTTTAGCCTGAGAGTAGTTCCAGAATTGTTCAAAAATAATGTACAAAACTTAAAAAGGAGGGGGGTGCATCAATAATCGTTTTATAATCGAATCGGAGCCTCTGAATCGTAATCGTAATCGAATCGTTAGGTGCCCAAAGATTCCCAGCTCTAGTAGATACAACAAGCAACAAATACTTATTTTCCACACTAATTTGTAAATAAATTCTTTAAAATTCAAACTGTAATTTTCTGTTTTTTTTCCCACATTCTCTCTCATGGTTGAGGTTTATCCATGTTGACAATTACAGGCCTCTGTAATATTTTCAAGTAGGAGAACTTGCACAATTGGTGGTTGACTAAATACTTATTTGTCCCACTGTAATTATATGATTTGCTATTAGAATTGTAAATACGTTAGCTTGTGTAGCATTTTAGCTAGCTGACTTCTGTGAGGCAAATTGGGGTAATCTGCTAAATTTACATATTGATCAGACAAGATGGACGTTTGAATGCCAATTTTTGTGTGTGTTTTTTATTGGTAAAAATTATCACAATATTTGAACGTAACTTCAATTATATTACTATACACAATAAATACAAACATGTTTATCATCTCTTTACTTTCCAGGAATCCAAAAAATTAACATTTGTCTTAAGACCACTCAACATTTGTCGAAATTAAACAGAAGTGAAAAAACGTCTTAGTCAGGTTCTAACAAAAATAATAATGGACCATTCCTTCAGGTATAACACTACTGCTTTTGTCCACAAGCACAGCCAAACTATAAAAAAAAAAAAAAAAAAAGAAAACTTTCTACCTCGATTATGATGAGTGTATGATTATCTGAAAAATGTCTGTATATGTTGCAAAAAAATAAAAACTAATGTAGAAAATACTGTTGTATGAAAAAGTATCTGAACCTTTTGGAATTTCTAACATTCCTGCATAAAATCACCATCAAATGTGATCTGATCTTTGTCAAAATCACACAGATAAAAAAAAAACAGTGTCTGCTTTAACTAAAACCCCCTAAACATTTATAGGTTTTCATATTTTAATGAGGATAGCATGCAAACTATGACAGAAGGGGGGGGGGGTGGAATAAGTAAACCCTCTGCCTAAGGAGACCTAGAGAGCAATTGAAACCATTTTTTTACCAAACAATTTAAGTCAGGTGTGTGCCCAATCACTAATGATTGCTTTAAAGTTGCCCTGCCCACTATAAAACGCACACCTGGTAAGAATTGTCTTGAGAAGCATTGTCTGATATGCAACATAGCTCGGTCAAAAGAGCTGTCTGAAGACCTGCGATTAAGGATTGTTTTTTTTCTATAAAGCTGGGAAAATATACAAAATCATCTCCAAAAGTCTGGATGTTCATCAGTCGACGGTCGGAGAAGTTGTCTACAAATGGAGGGAGTTTGGCACTGATTGTTGAAAATTGGTTTCAATTGCTCTTTAAAGGGTATTAAAACACTAAGGGGCTGCGATATATCAATAGAACCGTTATGTGACAAGATAACAAATATTAATAAAGTTAACCAAAAAAATAAATCGCATTCATGAGCAATTATCGAAAATAGATCGAAAATTACGAACATTTCCGAAAATATTCCGGAAACAGCCGAATGGGGCGGAGACGTCATAACAAGGAAACGAAAGGTTGAGGCAGGTGCAATCGCTGTTTATCGACGAGAGAGTTGCGTTCGTGTTTTATCAAAAAATCGCTAAAATGGTTCAAACCTGTCATGCTATGTGGTGTACAAATAGCCATTTGTCGCAATGCAGTATCCATGAGTTCCCGAACGCGAGAGAGAGCTGGACTACGCAGACAATGAGTAAAGTTCATCAGTGCTAAGAGGGCTAATTTTGCAGACCCAGCTTCCGGCACGGTTTTGTGTGGTGCACATTTTACATCTGAAAGCTATTCGAACTATGGACAAATGAAATCAGGTTTTGCTAAGAAATTGCTGATGAAAGCAGCCACCGCACACGCGCAGCCACCTAAATGTCTCGAGATATCAAGAAAGAGGACGACTGGCTCTGATGAGACCACCCCAGGCTAACCAAAGGAGCGGAGCAGCCAAGCTCGAAATGGCCAGAGTGAGTACTCTTTTATAATAAAAACATATCACTCATTGGATATAGGACTGGACACATGTATAAATTATCGCTCGTAAAATATGGGATTCAAGGATTTGTTCTATATTCATATTTGTCTGTTGGCAGAGCGAAAACCTATGATAGCACAATAAATGATAATTATTCTATACATTACATTATTTTGCGGTCACGGTGTACCAGCTTCAAAAAAAGAAATGCAAAACAAACCATTCGGTGTTTCCCATACGATGTTGCTGGTGTTTCATCAGTGTGATTGCTCCTCTCAATGATCCTTTCATTAAGCTGCATTGGCTTTCGTTTAGGCTCAAATTGATAACCCAAAACACCAAAGAAAGGTTCATAACTCTCCTCGTCACCATTAGAAGAATGTTCGTTACGTCGGATTCGTCGCTGCAACTAGAAACAAAACTGACCGGTATCATCGCCGCCATTCAGTACTAAGCACTGAGCCGGTTGTTTCCTTGTCGTGACGTCACGCACACAATATGCTAGATTTCCGGGATCTCGTGGGCGGGTCCTTTTAGCTTGACAATCGATCCAAATTTCTATAATTTTCTTGGTGTTGCGATGAGTGTAATTACACGAAGTGGCATATATGAATCCAAAAGGCATGCGTTTATGGATAAATGATGGAATATTAGCAATTCCCCAGGTGTTGTCATACCCTTTAAAGAGCATATGACACCAGAAAAAAAGTCTTAAATGGCATTATTATGTGAATTAGAATCATATTTTGAGACGATTCGACTATATACAACAATTTAGCAAAGCGTAGATGACGAGAAATTAGTCTTTTAATCTGCCTGTTAGCCACGCCTACCATTAATAGGGCTTTAGCGTCCCCAACAGGTGGATGACGTCAGCGGTAGACTGGGGTCATCGGTTTTACTATTCAGCCCATTGAGGGGGAATTGTTCAGAACGAGGAAAACGCGACGAAGAGAGCCGCAAAATGTCATTGTTTCAGTCTCTCTACTCCAATATTTTTACAGGATATTCTTTTTATCCAAGTATTTTTCCCCAATAGCTATATAAATGGCTTGAGAAGGACCAGTCAGCCCGTGGAGGGGGAACTATTCACAACGAGGAAAACGCGACGAAGAGAGCGGCAAAATGTCATTGTTTCTGTCTCTTTACTTCAATATTTTTACAGGATATTCTTTTTATCCAAGTATTTTCCCCAATTGCTAAATAAATGGCATGGTGATGACAAATAACAATCTTGTGCTAAATGGAATATGAAATAATAAAAATCCATTTATTCAAGACGACATGGCAAAATTACTCCATAATGGTCAAAACTGTCGACTTCACCTTTACTGTCGCACCTCCCGAACGATATTTTATGACACCTAAATCGGACATATGTAATTTCCCTTCCCCGGCTTCGGAGAATGTAAACAAACCAGAAGGAGTGACAGCTAGCCGACATGCTAACCCGAACAGAGGGATGTTTCAAAGTCTTCGAAGTGGAAAATCACACGTAACTAGCCTGGATGATTTGACATGACGACCCGGTTGTCGATTGTCTTCGCGGATCGGCAAACCGCCCGGCGGAGAGCAATTTACAGTTCGTTCCCGGGAGGAGGGTGGCTGGAGTTGTTGTGCAGCTAACGTGCTAACAGCTAACTGCTAATGAGCATGAGGAGAGCTTTTTACATGCCTATCAATGATCGAACGTAAGTAGTCCTTTATTTAAAGGAATTTTGTAGTGTTTACTTTGTAATCACTGTATTCGTATTTGACATAATACAAAACAAGATGTTTACTCACTTCCTCGTAAGTCCAATGGTCCCACAGTAAATATCCACGGTGAATGGGAACCTTTTGAAACTCCAAAAAGGCGCATACGCCTCTCCCGCACACAGAATGATTTTTCTGCAGCCGTTTGGCTGGCGTGATGCGAAAAATAAACGTATTAATCCACAAAATCAGCTGAATCCTTCGTCCTCATACACAACAGTACACTGTATGAGGAAGAGGACGTCTTCTATCGTACACGTCACAGCGCCCTCCTCCTCAATGCAAGACCGAAGCCGGAAGTCACTCATTTTCATGGCGCGGGATTAAAAAAACTAAATAAATATAGCGATCGCTTCCACATACATCCAAGCGGTCCATATCATTCAGTGACATAAAATACCGCGTGTATTATGAAATAAACATGCTTTTTCGTGTCACAGGCACTTTAAGTCTCCTGATGCAGAGGGTTCACTGATTCACTGATCACCCCCCATCTGTCATTGTTTGCTTACTATCCTCATTAGAATACTAAAACCTGTAAATGTTTGGTTGGTTTTAGTTAAAGCAGACCCTTTTTATTCATCTGTGCCATTTTGACAAAGATCAGATCACATTTGATGGGGATTTAATGCAGGAATGTGAGAAATTCAAAAAGGTTGATACTTTCATACCAATGTACATTTTAAATAAATGCAAGTCATTCGCCGGTCACGTTGCGTTTGAAGGGGAAAAAATGGACTGGCACATTCAGCAAGTGAGAAGAGGTTAGCCGCTGAACCCTTCACATTTTGGCTGCCAGTCTGAACAAGCCCTTGGTGTCGGTAAAAAAAAATATACAACATGAAAATCATGGCGGGAGACTGAGTAAAGCTCGACTTTAGAAAATCACGTGATATTTTTCCTTTTCCAGTATCCCGCAGACGCCACCATTAAAGAGCTTCACCCTCAGAAGGACAATCCCCTCCACGTTAAACAGAAGGAATCGGAGATGCCGTACATTAAACAGGAGGAGAAGCCCGAGATCCCCAGCATTAAAGAAGAAGAAGAGGAAAATGAAATCACTATGTGGCCAATGACTGTCATTGTGAAGAGTGAAGAAGATGAAGGTCCAAGCGAAGAGAGCGGAGAAGAGGAACATTGGAGCAACAGCTCATTTCAACACCCGACAACAAAAGGAGAGGGACAATCACAACCTGACGGTTTGTTAGCGCCGCTCTCAGACAGTGACGACGTAACTTCACACTCTTCTGATTTTCACACTGATGAGGAGGATAAAGACTTTGACCAAAATGCTTTAATATCCTTAAACCATTCCGCTTTGATGAGAGGCACAAAAGCGGTTGGGAGACCTTTTACCTGCTCACTTTGTGATAAAACATATACTCTGAAAAAACACTTACAAAGACACATGTATAAACACACCGGGGAGATGCCTTTCGCCTGCTCATTTTGCGATAAAAGATTCGCTGAGAAGTCATATTTAAACACTCACATAAGAACCCACACTGGAGAGAAGCCTTTTCAATGCACATTTTGTGGTAAACAGTTCACTAATAAGGGATCTTTAAACAAACACATCAAGACACACACTGGAGAGAAGCCTTTTGTCTGCACGTCTTGTGGTAAACAATTCACATATCAGGGATCTTTAAACAAACACACAAGGACACACACCGGAGAGAAGCCTTTTGTTTGCACATCTTGTGGTAAACAATTCACTTGTAAGGGATCTTTAAACAAACACACATTCACACACACTGGAGAAAAGCCTTTTGTCTGCACAAGTTGTGGTAAAGGATTCATTGAGAAAAGAGATTTTAGCAATCACATAAGAAGACACACTGGAGAGAAGCCTTTTCCCTGCTCAGTTTGCAATAAACGATTCTCTCAGAAAGTACTACTAAACTCTCACATTAAAACACACACCGGAGAGAGGAATTTTGCGTGCTCAGTTTGTGATAAAAGATACTTCAGTAAGTCACAGTTAAACAGACACACACATACACACACTGGAGAGAAGCCTTTTCAATGCACATCTTGTGGTAAACGATTCACCGAGAAGGCACATTTAAACAGACACACACTCACACACACTGGAGAAAAGCCTTACGTCTGCACATCTTGCGGTAAACGATTCACCGAGAAGGAACATTTAAACAGACACACACTCACACACGCTGGATAAAGGCTTTTGTCTGCACAAGTTGTGGTAAAGGATTCATTGAGAAAAGTGATTGTAGCAATCACACAAGAACGCACACTGGAGAGAAGCCTTTTGCCTGCTCTCGCTGCGATAAAAGATTTTGTACGAAGCTTGAGTTAACAAGACCCACACGTACACACACTGGAGAGAAGCCTTTTGCTTGCTCTCTTGGCTTTGTGGGTGAAACATGGTCATACAACAAGGGTCGCGATGCAGAAATCGCAGACATCAAGGAGCGGTCGAGATTTTCTTTTCATATATTTACCTTTTAAAATGTTTTTTTTCACCATTTTTCTTTGTTTGGATCGATTATTTATCAACTAACATATCTGGAAAAAATGCGACCAGAAACAAAAAAACAAAAAAAACAATTAAGCGATAGTTGAGTAAATATCCGAGACTTTTTAGACACCATTTTTTTCATTGTGACGTAATTTGTTTAAAGTGATCCTGTACCTTAAATACATGTAGGCTCTATTTAACCACAATTGTTCTCTTGTACTAAAATATGTTGTTAGAAACACATGAAATGTTAAATTAATGGCAATATTTTATAATATTTAGTTTTAGTACATATTTTACCGTTAGTTGGCGCCATGCTTTGCGGGCTCGCAGTGATGACGTAAATGGGATCTTTCCAAATGTGTAGCGTGTAAAATGCCACGATGTGCTGCTTTTGGATGCAATTTCCAGTCAAATGGAAACAAGGTGGAATTATTATTTCTAGTGAATAAATGTGCATAGGTGGAAGCTTCTCCCCCTTTTTGGTCCCTGTATGCACGTATCCTATTCACGCCCGAACATTTTTCCTGTATCCTCAGTCAAGTAAGGGATCAGTCTATTTTCTGGATCCGACTGTCCCACCGCGTCTGCAATATTGGTTTCAGATCTATTTTTTTGATTCGTCAGTCCCACAGCGGCTTTCGGATTAATCCATTTTGTGGATTAATGGTTTGCCATGGCATCGGTCTAATTCCTGGATCTTTGAGTGAGTAAAACACACGGATTTGGATTACTATTGCTATCTTTTTTGTTGACTATTTTTTGTGGGAGTTTTCCCCAAATCATATATCAAATAATTAAAGCACCATAGCACGCTACAGTGACGACAGTGACTCTGACATGGACCTTACAACAATGTTGGAGTTCGTCAGGGAACGCGTGTTTGCGTACTGCTGAGCTCCCGAGTGAAGAGTGGTCAATGTGGGAATATTTTTTTGTGAATAAATGTGGATAAGTGGAAGCTTCTCCCCTTTTCGGTACTTTTATACAAGTATCCTACCTACCACGCGTTACAATCTGCAAGACATGGATTACATGGATGGTGTGCTCTTTGGCCTGTACTGTATGTAAAGCACACGACAGCTCTGGATGCTAACAATCTACATAATTATATTGGGATAAGTTTGAAAACGCAATATGCTTACCTTGAATATCTGCTAATAAAACCGGAGTTCCCAACAGCATACACTCTCTCGCTCCATTGTCATTGAGAAGCAGTTGCCGCGAGTGCATCACCAGTTTTGCCCAACTTTTGCCTTATCAGGTATCTGCTGAACCGCATTTTGCCCTGCTGCTCGTCTTGTGAACAACCGACTGCTGTCCTGCTCTTCACTTTTCAGATCTTGTTCAAATGGGAAGGGCAGAACCGACATGTTGGGAAGGCTAACGAGTGACACGCTGGAAGTGCGGTAAGGGCCCGGTGACGTCACGCACTGTGATGTAACAAGAATGGCGACCTATCACTTAAAATAATTTTACAAACTTCATTAAAACGAAAACATTAAGAGGGGTTTTAATTTCAAATTATTATAACTCATACTAATATTTATCTTTTAAGAATTACTTGGCTTAAAGATCGAGGATCACTTTAAAAGATTTTGTACGAAGCAAACGTTAACAAAACACATGCGAACACACACCGGGTGAAAAGGCTTTTCTCTGCACACTATGTGGTTAAAGATTTACCCGGAAGGAAGATGAAAACAATCACTCAAAAAGACACACCTAATTTAGTTACGACTTATTGCGTTTCACAATTTGACTTCCGATTGTCAACAATACTTTGATGCTTCTTTTTTTTTTGTCTGTCCAATTTCCAAACTTTATCTGAAAAGTTTCAGGGTAATATTTTAAAATTTGTTTTGTGCATTGTAATCATTTGATCTGCTTCATTGTGGAAGGACTGGACCTTTTTATTTTTACTATCAAATATTTTTCTTTATTACTGACTTACTTCCTAAACTGTTTTTAGTATTCTGTTCTGTAAATATGGGTTGTAATATACTGAGCATGTGCCGATTACCAGTTTGAAGGTATACCGTGGTATGAAAATGTCAAGGTTTCAAAACTGCAAAAATTTTCTATCAAACAGTCCGAAGGATTAGCATTTTTTAGGGCTGTCAAAATTATCGCGTTAACGGGCGTTAATTTTTTTAATTAATCACATTAAAATATTTGACGCAATTAACGCAGATGCCCCGCTCAGACAAATTTAAATGACAGTACAGTGAAACGCTCACTTTTTGTGTTTTATGGAGTTTTGCCGCCCTCTGCTGGTGCTTGGGTGCGACTGATTTTATAGGCTTCAGCACCCATGAGCATTGTGTAAGTAATTATTGAAATCAACAATGGCGGGCTACTAGTTTATTTTTTGATTGAAAATTTTACAAATTTTATTATAGCGAAAGCATTAAGAGGGGTTTTAATATAAAATTTCTATAACTTGTACTATCATTTATCTTTTAAGAACTACAAGTCTTTCTATCCACGGATCGCTTTAACAGAATGTTAATAATGTTAATGCCATCTTGTTGATTTATTGTTATAATAAACAAATACAGTCCTTATGTACTGTATGTTGAATGTATACTGTATATCCATCTTGTCTTTCCATTCCAACAATAATTTACAGAAAAATTTGGCTATTTTTATAGATGGTTTGAATTGCGATTAATTGCGATTAATTACAATTAATTAATTTTTAAGATGTAATTAACTCAATTAAAAATTTTAATCGTATGACAGCCCTACATTTTTTATGTCCCAAAAATACATACAGAAATCCCTCGCTTGCAGCTTTAAGGCTCAACCCTCCCCCACCAATTGTTGCTCCGTGTCAGTGAGTCACTTATGCTACACAATGGCTGGAGGAGGTGAAACTACTGAACTTTTTCCCCCATCGAAGAAAACGAAATCGCTGGTATAGGAATACTTTGGCTACAGAGTAACTTTTCTGAAGGCAAAGGTGCCTGTGAGGCCCCATCGACATGTTAAACATGTTTGCGTAGGGTGACTGCCAAGGAGGCAATACCTCCAAATATGATTTTGCATTTATACTGGGGCTGTCAAACGATTAAAAATTTTAATCGAGTTAATCACAGCTTAAAAATTAATCTTATTTAATCACAATTCAAACCATCTCTAAAATACGCCATATTTTTCTTTAAATTATTTTTGGAATGGAAAGATAAGACACAATATGGATATATATATATATATTCAACATGCATGTACATAAATACTGTATTTGTTGATTATAACAATAAATCCACAAGACGGCATTAACTTCAATGTGTTCAACAGAAAGAATGTTTTCTTTTTCTCTGCAAAAACAAACACACAACAGGGCCTTAGAACAGTAACAGAAACAGTGGTATTTAGAATGTGTGCAAAGTGTGTGTAGTGTACACATAAATGTGACCCTCTTCTCTACTCATCCTCTAGCCAGTCACTGAGGCAAACCAACTTATTTACATTTTCTGAGAGTTGTTCCATCTATATTCTTTTTTAATTTGAATTCCCACCCAGAGGGGCAACCTACTTTTCTTCCGTGTTTACATTTAACCGTTACCCACGCTGCTCACTGCACTTTTGAGTGGTGCGACGGCACTGGCCGTTTAATTGTTATCTTTTTTGAGACTGTCAGTCAGCTGATCGTCGCGTCCGCCAGCTGGCTGCCTCCCCTCCCAATGTGACATACTCTGATTGACGCCGGTCAGGCAGACGATGTCGCCGCCGCTGATGAGCCACCCAAGGAAGGGTCCCAACTTCAAAATCTAGCCGCTGTCTGTCATGTATCCATTGTGGAGTGCTTTGTTTACATTTGCGGCAATAACGACACTTGCTTTATGGCAGCTAAGCCGATACAAGCTATTAGGCCGTTGTTTGAGCTCGCATCCCCACGTGTGTGTTGTATTGTGCCTAAGTCTTGTTAACCAAATAAAGGCAGCATTAACAAAAGTCATCTGACCACTCGTCATTTTACAGCTAACTCTGAGAGTTAGCATTTGACAGCATGCGTGGCGCGTACCTCTTTGCCAGCTGTTTGCCAGCCATTCATTCACCTGTGCATTTGATTGCTACTTTGTTACACTCCCGCTTTTTTCGGTGAGGTATTTTGTGTTCATTTGTTATTGGATCGTTTTTGTTCACCACTGTAAATAAGAGCATCGCAGCAGTAGAGGTAAACTGCCGTTTTTGTTCAACCTGTTCTGTTTTGTGTAGGAAGCCAGGGTAGTGGCTGTCTTTTTGTTATTTCCTTTTCACGATCAGGGTTTACTTAGCAGGTGGGGTTTAAGTGAAGTTTCATTTTGTTTGTTGTTTTGGCCTAGGCTTACACTGCAGCCAGTTTCTTCCGCATTTTGTATATTTTGTTCATTGAGAGTTCGACTTGTGTGAAAAAAATTGTGTCCACTTGCAACTTGTGTGTGTGGCTCGTTTTATGTTACGCCCTTAGTGAGCCGTCCGTGGGACGTAACGGGGAGTATGGGATGCATGAGAGGGTCATTCCGCGCTTGCTTTAAATATTTTAACGTGATTAATTAAAGTAATTACCTCCAATTAACGTGCTAAATTTGACGGCACAAATTTATAAAAAATTAAAAGTTTTAAACAATGTCATGAATGTTTCCCCCAGCTACAAGTTAACTCCAGCATGTTTATAGTGTGTCTAGCAGTGGTAAAACACAGGGTTTCCCTTACATGTAAAACATTGTGGCGCACCGCCACACCAAAATAAAAGCTGCCACGACTTGCAAAAGTTTTTTTTTTTTTTTAAAGGACGTTCCAAACTAACAGCAGCTTAGTCTGAAGGGTTCAGTGGCAACCTATTGATTGTGTATTGTAATGTCCGTAACTAAGCTCGGTCCCCTTAAGAGACGAGCCGTGACATAGAAGGAAGCGAAAAGGACAACGGGCGGGATAGCGGTTGCATGTTGCGGCAGTCCGCTGTTATTTTATTGTTTTTCTTTATCATTGTTGCCACAGCAAAGTGGGAAAGCAAATACCTACTCCTCTCCTTCTTCCCCCCATCAGGGCTATTACAGTATTTTGGATCGGACTTTTCGGCAAAAATGAGCGGTGGGTGGCCGCCTTGGACGGAACGGCAAGTTTGAAAGAATTTGCACCGAGAAGCGGGGCCTAAAATAGAGCCTTGATATATTTCAGAGCGCCGCCGCGCTAACGTCAACAATAGCAGAGGGTCAGGTGTACTTAAATCTGTGCTATCAGGCTGTTACGGCAGGCAGATTTACGCAATGATGGCTGATGAAACCTTGGTAAATGTTTTTTTTTTTTTTTTCCCAAGGTTTGTGAGCTCTAAAAATGGCTCTCATACCTCTCCTTGCTAAGCTAAATGGTACCGCGATGCGCGTTAGTGTGGAAATGTAGTTCACGAACAACAACAAAAAAAACTATTCACCTTCTCACTGAAACAAGTAAAACTCTTTACACAGCAATCTGCCTTCATGAACACAAAATCCCTGTATTCATGTATTAGTACACATTCAACTTTGTTGCTGTGCTGGATGACTCGGAGCTTTTTAGGTTCCTGATTGCGTTTTCATGCAGTGCCATTAAATCAATAAAATACGAAAATATTTTTATCGTGGCGGCTCGGCCATTTCTTCATGTTGTCCTGCTATGTCGTAATGATGGCAGAAGAATGCGGAATATCCAAATTCCCTTTTTTGATGGATTTTAATTGTTAATGCCACTCCACCTCCATTGTTGTTTTGGTTGGAGACAGTGTTGTCACAGATTACTTGAAAAAGTAATTTAATTACTGATTACTCCTCAAAAAAGTAATCTAGTTACTAGGAGTGGGAACCTCAGGGCACCTCACGATACGATACGATTCGCGATACAAGGCTCACGATAACGATTATATCACGATACAGCGATTATCGATATATTGGTCAGAAATTGGATACATGAAATTCTTCGATACAACTGTTGAAACGAAAAAAAAAAAAAAAAAAAAAAAAAGATATTTGAAAATAGAAAAAATACTGTTTAAGTCATTTATTAAACAGTGACACCTTTTCTGTGCAACATTGCTGTAAAATATAAATCTACTGCAAATTGTGCCCCTGCAAATTGTGCCCCTGCACATATAGAGGAAACCAACCACGACCACTGATATCGCTTGGAGAGATCATGATGAATGGCACCCTTAATTTCTTTAAAGTTTTAAATCTTTAAAAAAATCAATAAATAAAAAGTGCCGTAGGTGTCAGCAGTTGAGCTTGGAGTGGGGCAATGATAAAATTGGTGGGTCTTTTCTTCGTATATGACCTTTGTTGCTTGGTTTGAGCACTTCCGCTATCTGCTTCAGCATTTAAGATGTCAGACTTGCTCAGTCACAGTCTTCCTCACCTTAAAAACAACAAAATAAAACAAAAAATATTAGCTACTTCATAGCGTTTGAGTTGAAATCCTGATTTTTTGTGTGTGTTGGAAGTATTGAATTTTAAAAAAATATGAATTGAATGTATAGAAATTAAAAAATCAATAATTACCTATTTTTAATATGTTGGCTACATTAATTATCATGCACATCACTTTATATATCTTGGAACCTATTCAAACCATTTTTATAGCTTATTGTATCAAAATGACAGTAATAACAGTTTGTGTAGCAAACTAGATGGAAATTGGTTCTCAAATAAATCGGTAAATTCATGTGGGCTTGTTCGATATTCATTTTCATCCAGTTTAGGGTCCTGGTTTATTTTATGTCATTCAACACCAAATGTCATCAAAATAATATATGTAAATTAAAAAGTCAATTACATTGCAAAACTTTCTTACCTCAAGTGATGAAAGCGAAGCTCACAAACTCCAGTGTCCACTACGTCACCAGCTCCCAGTGAAACTTATTTTTCTTAGACAATTCTTGCATACAGCAAAGTCCTTGTTCACCTTACTTCCTTTCTTGTTGGTGTAAAATCTAAAGTGTGTCCCCATGTGTGATTTGTAGCAATATTTTTCTCATTTTTTCCTCCACCGTTCTCACGGAGCTTTTTTATTTTTTCAACCCACTTGGAGCTTCTTCTCTAGACAACTTGTGCGCACTTTACCCTCACCGCCACTCCCGAGCGCCCCTAGTGGACCGCCAAGGGATTGCTCAACAAACATTGAGCAGTTTACAGCATCCATACTCCATTGTATGGCCAATATGTTAAATAAAAGTATCGATTCTTGGCGGGAGCATATCGATAACCCATCGGGTTGCAAAATATCGCGATATATCGCTGCATCGAGATATTGTCACACTCTTACTAGTTACTCTACTGATTACTTTATTATCAAAGTACCTAAGTTACTTTAAAAGTAATTTGTCAGTTACTTTTCCCAATTTTGCTCCCTTTGCTGCCTCAACAGAAAAAAATCATTGCATGTAATTGAATTGTTCAGATCAGGCTTTATCTTCGAGTTAGCAGGGGTTTAGTCGATGGAGTTGATTTCAACCACCATTGACTTGCGCTAGCTCAGCCACTCCGGAGCCCTGAAACTAACAAATAACTGACAAACTGCACGGAATTTGTTCAAAACAACCACAACGACTAATTAAACTTGAAGATTAAACCTAAAGTCAAAAATTCTGAACTCCCCCTTTAAAGTAAAGACATAGCCGTTAAAATGCTGTCTATAAAAGTTGTAAGGCAATAAAACAAACAACAAAAACAAATGAAATGAACAAGAATCCTACAAAGTATTTCATAATGCATGCAGTATAGGCCAAGGGTTTGGAGACACCTCAAGGGTGGATACTTTGAAGAATGTAGAATATAAAACCTGTTTTCAAGTACAATTCCTCATGTTCATTCATAGTTTTAATATTTTCAGTGAAAATTTACAATAGGAGTGAAAATATATAAAAAGCACAAATGATGAGGCGTGTTCAAACTTTTGACTTGCTCTTTTGTCTACCCCCCCCCCCCCACACACACACACACACACACACAAAGTCACACGCCACCTATGGTTACAAACTATAACTATAAAATGTACGTAAAGGCTGGTTACAAACTGTAAAAGTGCTGGCTGTCTCGTTACCTGATGGCTTTGTTTCGATTTTTGTCGCGTTGTGCTGTAATTCCAAGTGGTTCCTTGAACTAGATGTAGAGTTAATAGAGGTCAACTGCCCTTTTGACCCAGCGCAAAGTTTGCGACGCACGGAGATATTTTGGGTCATCTTTATTGGAGAGAAATGTGAAGTCATGGGTGAATGTCCAATAAGAAAATGCAGCCGTTTGTGGTTCTTCTCCTACGTCTTCCACTGTTAGCATCCTGAGAGGTAGCCAGTTGTTTGTTGGCCGCCAACAGCGCTCATAGCATGGTAATACACGTGACTAGTGTTGCACCGATACCATTTTTTGGCCCCGATACCGATACCTGGCTGTGCAGTATCGGCTGATACCGATACCATACCGATACCACCCCGTTTATATATACATATATATATATATATATATATATATATTTAATTTTATTTTTTCCCCCAAAGAGCTACATAATTGGATGTGAAATCATTGCTATCAAGGCTTTGTCAGGCTGTTGCTTACCTTTGCAAAATAGGAAAAAGACTAGTACAAAGTATAATACTAGCCCAACAGTAAGAAAGTATAAATCAGTTCATAATAATAAACTCTGAATGAACTGAGTAAACTTTTTTTAAACCTCTCAAAGGCCAAACAGTGCAACTTTCATGAAATTATTGTCACATTCTGCTGCTGGTTAGATTGTGTTTTGTTGCTTGGCTGTTAGTGGGGGCGTTCCTGACGTCGCACCTGAATCCAATGCGGGCTCATCAACGCAGCATTTAAGCACGGGTGAGCTCAGAGAAGGCTGCCGAGATATTTGCTTTGCTGATCGCCATTTGACATCTCGCACTATAGTCTCGCTTCATTTGCTTGTTACGCCCCTGCATTGGGTTTTTTCTGTTAGTGTGCTGCACTCGTTTGTAACCTCTACTAGAGGTGTGCAAAATTTCCGATTCTTAGATTATTCACGATTCGGCCGTGGAAGATTCGAGAACGATTCACAAACATCCAAATTCCGATTATTGAAATATGCCAAGTAAAGCGGAAGTACAACACACTCAGCGCGCCGCGCGGTCAATGAGCAACGGCGCAAGAGTAGCTAAACATCATGCTTCTCATTACCCGGCCCCTCGGGTAATGCCAATGCTCAACTCACGGCTCTAGCTCAACTCATGCCACGAGATAAAAAAACACAACAACATACCTGAAGCTGCTACAAAAGTACGTCATCCACATAATGTTACGGTAGATATCATTTATATAAGACTAGATGCACTACGGTAGCGGTAGCGTTTGCAGCACATCTACAAAAACCTAGATGCAAACGTAGTAAACGGCCGCCATCTTAAAGCAGTACACTTCTCTGCAAGGCTGTTGTAGCGAACCTTCCAAGCAAACCTAATGAACTTTTTATCTAAAATACTCCTAAATCTGTAAAATATTGACTTGATTCTATCTTTAAAATAGTTTTAAAACTTTCACATGTCGAAAGTTGACAAAAGGGAAATTATGGATTAACGGGAGCAATTTTAACAACTTTAACGGTTGATTCACAACATTAAATTAATTGAATGTAGTTTAAAGCTGCTGATACAGAATGGGGACTGGAGTTTTTTATTTACTGTTATTTTTGTATATTTGTTTACTGGTATATGTTAACTTGATACTGAAATAGTGTGGTTTAGCCTGAGAGTATTTTTGATCAATTTTGGAACTAATGTACAAAACATTAAAAAAAAAAAAAAAGGGGGGGGGGTGCATCAATAATCGTTTTAGAATCGAATCGGACCATCTGAATCGTAATCGAATCGTTAGGTGCCCAAAGATTCCCAGCTCTAACCTCTACCCTGTGCAGGTATTTGAGTGTTTTTATTTTGGCTTTTTGGCTCGCTGCCTATCGTCTTAGTCAACCTTCGAGTTTGTAGTATTGAGCTCCGTCGGCCTGCTGTCACGGACTGCTTTTGTTATTTCTACTATCCCGCGATCGCGTGTTATTTTTTGTTTGCAATCATTAAACCCTTGTACGTATCCCCCGCTTGTTGTCCGCTTCGAGGTCCAACCTCGTTTCCGCATTTGCGGACGCTAACAATTATACGTAATAATAATTGACCACAGCATCCCGTCTCTCTTATTAGCCTCCTTTTTTCGGGAGGGGAGGGGTCCCTTATTTCTATTTCTGAAAGGTGGCAACCCTACTTTGGAAACAGTTCCCAAATTACTGCAGCATTTCTTTAAGTAAAAGACAAAGTAAAGATGACGTAGTGAACTGACCAGAGATTGTTGCACCTGTCCAGCGCCCTTCCTTTGGATAGCAGTCCTGCTCTTGCAGGCTCAAACTCGTTGTGTTCGTTCACGTTTCGTCTTCAAATGTTTTATCAGGTTCGAGGTATTGAAACTGGCCGATTTAACTCCACATCTCGAAACTTTCAGGCCGCAAATCTTGCATGCAGCCATTGATTTTAATTGACGGGATTTTTCTATTTTGAAACATTTCCCGACCGCCGACATGACGGCGCCGATAAGCGGCCTTGTCATTGGTCAGGAGTGGCTATTGGCCCGTTCTCATTGGTCTGGAGCAGGCCAATAGCGATAGCTGCTTGGTGTTCACGTGTCATCACACAACACAGAGACAGTGTAGTGAAGCGCCAGGAGAAAAAAAAAGGCTGCGGTCAAATGTTATAATAATGGACCGGTAAATGGTATCAGCGCCGTCTTTGTTGGTACTCGCCGATACCGATACCACCATTTTGGGCCGGATCGGCGCCCCCTGCCGATACTAGTATCGGTGCATCTTTACACGTGACCTGTTTGTTTTTCCCCCCGATGAGAAAACATGACATCCGATGTCACTGCCTAACTCAAGAGCAATGTTTTCTATTCAGATTCTCTTCGTACATGACTACAGTATTCTTTATTCTACATACATCATGAGGAAAAAACAAAATAGTAACGCACGGACACTAAGGAAACAAACTTTAATCAGATTACTGGCTTCGAAAAATGAACTCATTAGATTACTCGTTACTGAATGAAAGTAATCAGATTACAGTTAACGCGTTACTGACAACACTGGTTGGAGAACATGTAAAACTGAAATTGCGAGCAGAAGTGCGGAAGTACCTCAGAAACGTGTCTATAAGTCATACTAATAAAGTCATAACATTGTTAAATACCGTTATACTCAATGACTATTCGGTATTTACTCACCAGTGAGTCGTCTTGTAGGGAGGCGAGAGAGCGGGGGTATCATGACCGCTCAGATCGCCAGCGTCTCCTCTCTCAAAGCGAGCCTGCCGTCCGAACTTTAAAAAAAAAAAACTGATTGGGACTCGCAAGAGGAGTCAGCGCTGGGGGAGAAGCAGTACCAGCAACATACTCATAGGAAGCGGCAGATCTCCTGGCCAAAAGGAACTGCATGACGGCTGCTGGGGGAGGAGGGGGGATCTTGACATGAAGAACGGCAACAGGAACCAGGTACTCTTTACACAACAAAAAAACCCAAACTGGAGACAAAACAGTGTACGAGACTCCGGCGTCGTAAAGTCGCAACCCAGGAACTACCTGGTCTGTGTACCTTTCTGCCATTTGTTTTTCCTTCTACGTTTGAAAAATGAGCCCAATTAAATGTTTTTATCTGGTTAACAAAAAAACGAGAAATGAATTGTCCCCCGTTCCCCCATTAAACACTGGAAATTCAATAACAGAAAACGAGCCTTGACCCGTTTTTCAAATATCTATTGAACGGAAATCCTCCCAATATTTGTATTCCAACAAGTTCACTTTTAAAATGAGCCATGGCCTGGAAGACGATGCTCTTGTTATAAATATTATGCGGCTGCAACAGGGTCTTGTTTATTAATAATAATGAGAATGTAATGTAATGGAAATGCAAAAACCTGGCTTGTGCACTACAATCTCTGCGCACGTCTTACCTTTGTTGTTCTGCGGTCAAAAGTTACACCCCAGCTCTAAAATAAGGCCGCTACTTAAATGTTGCTAGCTCGTTAGTCTGAATTGCAGTGTGAAGGTCCTGGTTGTTTATAGGGTTAAGTATACACTATGTTTAACAATATCTTTGCAGCCTTTCTTTTGTATTGTTCTACTGTATTAAGAAAGAGACTGAAACAACAAGAATAATAAAAATGAAGAAATTCTCAGTTTGTTAGCAGTTTATGAAGTTTTATACTTGTACGCTACTTACATTCTGCGCATCTCCTGATGGCTTAGTCCCCCTGTTCTGAAAACCTAGTGACGCCCCAGGCAATGAGTCTCTTTTGGATCGTGAAGACCAGCATCCTTAGCGGGGTTGCGGTAGCCATCTTTGCTTTCTGTACCCTCTATTCCCTGGATGATACACGGCAGCCTTCCTGAAGCGGAATGCGTCCACACCAGCATATTTGTATAATAATAATTTTTAAAAAAAGCTTCCACAGCCAGCCACATTCATTCATTTTTAAGTACATTCATAACAATGCGCGAAAAATTGTCCATAATACAACTATCTTTCACATGTGTTCTTCCTTTTTAAGCACTGCAAGAATTTGTAAATAAATGAAGCAAAAAAAAAAAAAAAAACAACAAATTTTCGTCAAATGTAAACATTGTTCTCATGTGTGACATAGGGACAAGATTTGTCACAGTGACGTTTTCACAGTCAAATCTTCGGTAATCAGTGTCCACATGATGGCGCCACAAACGCAGAATTCGCACTTCTGGCGGAGTATTTAAGTAGTCTCGTTTAAATGTGCGTGTGGATGATAGGCCAAACCGTAGAAAAAGTTCTTTTTGCCAAATACCGTGCTACGTGTAGACAAGGCTTAACCTTAGGGTGGGGTTCCGCAACCCACGGCTCTATTGCACTGGAGCTTTTTCAAAAATGTTCGAAGATGGAAAAAGATGGGGGAGAGAAATAGGGAGAAATAATGAAAGCCAGACCTCCCTCCCCCAAGCCACTTCAACCAGCTCTTCCGGTGGGATCCCAAGGCATTCCCAAGCCAGCTGAGAGTCTCTCAAGTGTGTCCTGGGTCGTACTTGGAGCCTCCTGCAGGTGGGACATGCCCGCAACACATCTCCAGGTAGTCGTCCAGGAGGCGGAGGAAACACATTTCGGCCGCTTGTATTTGGGATCTTGTTGTTTCTGTCACAACCCACAACTCTTGACCATAGGTAAATCGAGAGCTTGGCCTTTTGGATCAGCTCCCGCTTCACCACAATGGACCGGTGCAGAGTCCGCATCACTGCAGACGCTGCACCGGTCTGCCTGTTGATCAAGTAAGGCTTTTCATTTTTTGCGGCTCCAGACATTTGTTTTTTGCTCCAATACGTGTCTTTCAACATTTTGGGTTGCCGACCCCTGCCTTGGGGGTTCGGTGAAGGTTAGGAAAGCAGAGGCCGATTTTGTAAGCTGACTAAATCTAAGCAAAGTGGCGTTTTAGACAGACTGCTGTCTTGTCCTAAAAGGGAAAGGGGAAGCAAGCTGGCGACACCCCTTGAACTTGTTTGGCTTTGTGTATGCATGTAGGTGGAATTATATTAATGTGCGCTAATATAGTTCATTAAGCAATAGCCTTTGAGCAAGGAATAAAATGCAACAGTATGGTTTCTTAAATGTACCAGACAATATAGTTTTTATAATGTCTGTGGCTTGTCCCTAAAGTTGACCTGTGGAACCTAGGCTGGTTTGAACCAATCAGATTGACAAGGCAGTTTTATCAAGAGCTAAACATGTCTATAGTAATCAATCACTAAAATATCTATTTATAGCAGTCAATAATGGAACATCCTACTACAGCAATTAATTAACAACAGCCTCGACTTTATTGTGAGCATTCACTGGTAAAAACATATTTAATAATAACATTTAATAATTATCTTACCAGGTTTTGTACTAGTTTGCCCTCAATTTACAGGCGTTATTCCATTTCTTTCGAGTGCTAGCCCCCGGTCTAATGGGAGGAGAAATGTTTGCTGAGTGGAAGATTGACTAGCACTAGGTATGACAGACCTACAGACAGCGTGAACTGCATAGATAATAAAAAAAGTATCATTTTACGCCATGAAAATAGTATCTGATGCAAGGATATGACAATAAAATGAGAATGTAGACAACAAAAAAACAGTGTGAAATTAGTTTAATTTCAATTTCCAATGTGAAAACAGCATTTTTTAAATTTGAACTCTAAATGAAATCTGAACAGAAATTCACATCCACGCTAGCATGTTTTGAATTTGTAAAAAATCGCTTTATTATAAATTTTAATTAACATTTAGATGAATGAATATTTGAATGAATATTAAGAGTGTTTTTACAGCACATGGTGCAAGTGAAATGTTTCTCCTTGGTGTGTGTGTTCTTGCGTAATCGTTTAAGTTACCTGTTGTGTATGCGTGTTTCTTGTCAACGCTTGCTTCGAACAAAATCTTCTATCACCAAGAGAGCACACAAAGGGCTCCTCTCTAGTGTGTGTTCTTGTGTGTATCTTTAGCTAGCCCTTCTCGGTGAATATTTTACCAATAATTGTGTAGACAAATGGCTTTTCCATAGCCTTAATATATTGACGGGACATGGGGCGGATTAATAGGGGTCCTGCAACTTTTGCGTAGCTGTCAAAGCTGACCGAGTGGAATCGTAGACAAGAGCTTTTTCCGTTGGAAATTATTGTGAATAAATGCTTAAATCCCTGAATTTTTTATAGATATGGACGCAAAACAGTCTCGATTCTTGGTTAAAAGCAAAAAACGTGACATTAGCATTTATTTCACGTAAATATGGCGAACCGTGACGCCAATGCCGTAGCGGCTAGTTTGTCCCATCCCCCCCCACCTTTCAAAATGCGTGCATGGCACGAAAAATAATTACCTTGAATCCTCGAACAAATCACTCCTGAGACAATCCTTCCTGTTTGTATGCGGTACAGCTTTCGTACTTTTTCAACCTAAATCCGGCGTTAGATCGCTGCGTGCGTGTTTGAGAATAACTGCGACAGACTTCGACTGACTGAAGTGGAGTGTAGGACGGCCCCCTACTTGGCGTAGCGCAGCGTCTAGTGAATGTGTCCCATCAACAGTGTTGTTAATCTTACTTTTAAAAAGTAATTAACCCTTTAACACCTAAGCCTATTTTGGCTGAATTTGCATGCATTTGATGTTGCCTTTATATTTCAAAGAAAAAATGGTTTACAATGGCCAAGTTGGGTCCCTTTTTTCAGGACACCTTGAACTTCATGTCCAAACTGTTGTTTTCTTCACTGACCAATTATAATCCACATTTTGGACCCCAAAAGACAAAAAAAATCCCAAAATCTTTTTTCAAAATTTGTAATGTTGATGTCCCATTGACAACCAAACATGCCCGACCAACCGTTTTGAAGCTTGATAATATTTATTCAACTTGTTAGGATAAACATTCAATAGAAAAAAAAAATAAGATTAAATAGTTTTATGTTTGACAATTCAACACAAACAGCAGGTATGGTCATAGGCGTTTTTGGCCTTTATACATACTATGGTCAAAACAGGTCTTATACAGTGCAAAATAGTGAGAAAAAAATTATATAAATCATCTAACACAAAAGAGGGTTTGGAGGATATCTCTTTGTGAAGTTAGGTGTTGTACCCATCACCTTATCAAAAGTATATACGTACATGCAATCAAGTTTCTCGAATACACATCTACATAAAAATTGAAAAGATTATAGTGAAGAAAAAAATATATAACATTTTTCAGGCATGCGACCCAATAATTATTTTTTTTGCAGACTCAATAAAGCTTCTTCTTGAACAGGTCACGGAGCTGCGTCACACACAACGTCACACAGCCTACTCTTTCGCCGTTTGCGCACTGTTGTGACTTCAACTCGCCGAGACGCCGACTCGTCCAAAGAAAACAACGACAAATACGGCTCATCTTCCTCCTTGAGTTAATGAAATAATGCATTAGCTTGCGCTAAATGTAGTTTTAGATTCATTCTGCACGTTTCAAAGTCGCTCGCTCAAACCAACCGGCCGTTGCTTGCTTCGCATGCCTCCCTTTCATTAGTTGGCGCCTCGCTCGGAAATTCATTAACAATGATCACATTCAGTTCGTCCTTCTTGACATCACAACGGCTCTTGGGATATGTAGTCTTTTGTGCTGCTTTTGGTTTTGAAAAAGGACAAGAAATGATGGAAATATGGAGATAAACACATGGTCCATGCAGCGTTTGAATGCATATTTATGAATGCAATAAAACTATAAAACTCAAAAAACATTATCTCCTGTTTTTCTTGGTCGATTGACTTCAAGTAAGAATGGTGTGGACATCAACTTCGGCACTTTCAAATGAGAACAACCAGCGGCACGTGGGTGACGTAATTAGCTTCAAAGATGATATGCGTAAAGGCGTCTCTGCCGACACGTTCGGTGTTAAAGGGTTAATTACAGTTACAAATTACTTCTCCCAAAAAGTAATTGCGTTAGTAACTCAGTTACCTGAATGTATAAGAGTAATTCGTTGCTTGGCAAAGTAACTGGTGATAATTTTCATGTTTTTTTCTCCCAAAACAAAAACAAACAAAAAAACAGGTCACACAATGTGAAGTTTAAAGGGTTTTTGGGACAATTGGCCCTAGCCTAATTCTTTACCCTAAACTTAACTAGACACAGGGGTATTGGGGATATTGCGATAACTAGATAGTAACCTTTACTATGTGTGGAAGTCATTTAATGTTGTGAATCAACCGCTAAAGTTGTTAAAATTGCTTCCGTAATTGCATTAGTTCTTCTGTCCATTTTCGACGTGTCAGTTTTAAAACTGTTTCATCATTTAAAGATAGATTTACGTTTTGCCGATTTAGGAGTATTTTAGATGAAAAGTTACTTAGGTTCGCAAGGAAGGTTCTCTACAACAGAGCCTTCTTGAGAAGTATACTGCTTTAAGATGGCGGCTGTTTACTAACGCATCTAGTTCTTTATTACATGTGTTGCTAATGCCGCCGTGTCTGTCATTGCATCTAGTTCTGTATATATGTGATATCTACCAAAGCATCATGTGGGCATAGTTTGTAGGCTATCGGCTACAGTCAGGTATTATTGGAGCCACCTAGCATAGTAGCATTGCGTTTGCAACGGCGTCACACTCCTTTGCCTCCTCCACACTCCTCCTCCGTCTTTTTCTGACTTTTCTCGCGTCTGTCAACCAACATCGCAACGCATAGTAACGCACGCCTTTCCCGCCTTAGTAACTGTAATGGCGTTGCCGAGAAAAGTAATTAGATTACTCACTACTGAAGAAAATAACGCTGTTATATTCTAACGCCGTTATTAACAACACTGCCCGTCAATATATATAATTATGAAGTCTATGGCTTTTCTCCAGTGTGTGTACTCGTTTGTTTTGTCAACTCTTGCTTCGTACAAAATCTTTTATCGCAATGAGAGCAGACGAAAGGCTTTTTTCCAGTGTGTCTTCTTGTGTGTGTCTTTAAATTTCCCTTCAGGGTGAATCTTTTACCACAGTACGTGCAGACGAAAGGCTTCTCTCCAGTGTGTGTAATCGTGTGGTCTGTTAACCCTTGCCTCGTGAAAAAAGATTTATCGCAAAGAGAGCAGACGAAAGGCTTTTCTCCAGTATGTGTTCTTGTGTGTTTTGTTAAGTCTTGCTTTACACAAAATCCTTTATCGCAATGAGAGCAGACGAAAGGCTTCTCTCCAGTATGTCTTCTTGCGTGCAAATATAAATTTTCCTTCAGGGCAAATCTTTTACCACAAATTGTGCAGACAAAAGGCTTTTCTTCAGTGTGTGTACTCGTGTGTCTTATTAACTCTTGCTTCGCACAAAATCCTTTATCGCAAAAAGAGCAGACGAAAGGCTTCTCTCCAGTGTGTCTTTTTGTGTGTGAATTTAAATTTCCCTTTTTGGTGAATCTTTTACCACAAAATGTGCAGACAAAAGGCTTTTCTTTAGTGTGTGTATGCGTATGTATGATTAAATTTTCCTTGGTAGGGAATGTTTTATTGCAATGTGTGCAGGGAAAAGGTTTCCCGCCCGAGCATTCGTTTGTTTTCGTTTTCAGTAATGACTTGTTTAAGGATTTGGAAGCATCGAATTCAACATTCTCTTCTTCGGCGTGAAAGTCAGAAGAGTGTGACGTTACATCATCGCTATCCGAGAGTGGTGCTAAGAGGTCGTCCGGTTGTGATCGTCCGTCACCTTTTGTTGGCAGGTGTTGAAACAAGTTACTGCTCGCAAGTTTCGCTGCTCTTCTCTCTTCGCTTGGACCTTCATCTTCTTCACGCTTCACATTAACAGTCATTGAAAACTTGGGAATTTCCTGTTCTTCTTTAATCCTGGAAGTTTCTGGCTCAGCCTCCTGTTTGATGTACGGAATCTCCGACTCCTCCTGTTTAACGTCGGGGGGATCGTGCTTCTCCGGGTGAAGGTCTTCCACTATGACGTCTGCGGGACACAGGATTAAAAAAAAAATCATGCTCTTGGAACGTAACGGCTAATATTTCATTTCGGTATATTTTTTCCAGTAGGAATTGAAATGATTTTCATTCAAAATGAACAGGAAAGATGGGATGAGATGAGAAGAGAGTAGGGCAAAACCAGTGTTCTGCCAAAATGTGCTACACTGCCGAAAGAGGCTAATTTAACATCCAAAGTACAACAGTGGGCTTTGTTTTTTAGATGCATACAGGCAGAACGTACCAAAGATGTCTTAAGAAAATATTTAAAACGTATAAAATCAAATGAGGGTGGTTTAAATACGCTAGGTGACTAATGTGGTAAACAGATCAACAATCTGCTTTAAAGCTACCACAGCATAACTAAAAAAAATATTTTGAGGCAATGAAACGTAATAAAAGACTCAAACACACGAATGGTAAGTACTTGCCGCTTTTAGATGTAGCATTTGCAACGCAGGAAAGAGTTGAAGAACACCGGTAGTGTTTGTCTAGTGACAGTGACCGCTTCAGACTCTGGCCCTTCGTTGCACGCAGGAAGCGTTCAAGACCACACCGATTAGTAACATTAACTAACACCACAAGGACCATGTTCTTTTTTCAACATTGATAATAACTATTTTTTTATCACTCTAAAAGCTGCAATCAGTAACTCAAGTCCTCAGATGAAAACTAACAAATCTGTTACGGTCCACGAATGCATGGTCGGACCCCAAATAGCAAACAACAATAAAAGGAATTTTGTACAAGGATTTATTGATCACACAAAAAACACGCAATCGTGAAAAGGGAGACAAAAAGGGTCTGTAACACTTGGTCTGGATCGCTTAAAAAAAAAAAAAGATGAAGATGAAGGAAAACCGCAATGAGTGGCAGACAAAAAAAAAAACAAGGCAATGATGCAACTCGCAACGAAGGGATACACTGTACAAACTGTCAAATGATAGCAAGTCAATATCTCGGCAACTTGCCTAGGATCGGTTTAAAGACACTGCTGATGAACTGGAACTGAATGCAGGTACGAAATCGGGAACTCATCCCACAGCTGTTACAAAACAATCTGACCAGGACCAGAATGTGACAAAATCATGCCAGTTGTCATACTAGCTTCGCTTGCTAGCTAGCACAGCAATTCTCCCAGTCCATCCCAACCATGTCATCACCCCAGAGTCCATTGCGCGCATAAAACATTTGCCCTCCGTAGGTCAAAAGAAGTACTAAATATTAGAGATTTTTAAATCAATGGCAATATTCTGTGTTTCTAATAACATATTGTAGTAAAAGACAACAATTGTGGCTTATTAGAGCCTACAAGTCTGAGGTACCCTTTAAGATAAACGTACAGCGTATTTAACATCGGTGTTCAGAAATGCATGAGCAACAAATGGCCAAGCAGAAGAAAGTCACAGTTAACAACAATGCATTTTTTTGTCACCGATAACGATACCGAAAATATTTCATAGACGAATAATTTCAAAATAGTTATCGACGACTAAAACTAGATGAATACGAAAAAACTTGAACAATGCTATTGTTATTATAGTTTATTGTAAGCATGATACCGTAGTCGTCCAATTGTGTTGAATTATGAGGATTAATGCAATACAAAGAACACTAGTATATACAACCCATATTTCTAGAAGACATCTCTAAAAACAGTTTACAAAAAAGGAATTAAGACAGTCTGTAATGAACAAAAATGTTTAATAATAAAAAGGTCCAGTAATTCTACAATGAAACAGATTTCAAATGATTACAATGCACAAGACAACTCCTTACACAATATTGACATGATCAGCAGAGATCATTAACTCTGATTGGTCCAAATGCAGTTTTCTGGAACAGCAAAAAAAAAAGAACAAAGCTTGTTGAAGGGGTGCAATAAAAAAGGGCAATGCAACGGAAAACGGAAAACTCTTTCAAGGGTAATCTTGGATAGAAAGACGTAGTTCTTAAAAGATAAATGTTAGTACAAGTTATAATAACTTGATTTTAAAACCCGTCTTAATGTTTTCGTTTCAATAATATTTATAAAATTATTCACAGGGTCACGCTGAGGTACTTCAGTGTCTCTTTAAAAAAAAAAAAAGATAAATAAATAAAAAAGTCACTCTTTAATTATGTAAGGTAGTGATTTGAATACGCCACAAGGTGTCAATGGTGAGTTTTAAATTAATTAGGGATCAAGCCAATGCAGGGTCCCCCCAGAATTGATAAATCTAAATTCAAGACTTTTAAGACCTTTTTTTAACGCCATTTCAACTGAAAATTAATACTTTTCTCGCACCCATTATTCAGATAATATTGAATCATATTAAAAAAATAAAGCACTGAACATCAAATTTAACCTCCATTACTCAGTGTGTTTGACAAAAGAATGCACATTTACTGAAGATATAATTAAAACAAAAGGTTTCGTGCCACAGACCGGCCCTCTTTATGTCATGACCTACCTTATTAAAATATTGTAATAATAATCGTGCTGTCAAGCGATTAATTTTTTAAAATCGCGACTAATCGCATGCTGTCAATAGTAAATTTGCGATTTTTAAAAATGCATAAATTATATATTTAAATTTCTAAATACACCTATTAGCACAGGAGTTCATCAAATTTAAGCCTCATTAGGAACAAGAAAAGAGTTTTCCTTTACACTTGCAAAGAATCAAATATGAATTTTCCCCAAATAACTTGTAAAAAGGGAGGCACAGAGGAAGAGCATGTCTACTGACAGTTCTGAGATCAAGGGCTCAAGCGCCCGCCCTCCCTCCCCGGGCTGGCTGGGTGGGGGCCGTGGCACTGGGTTGGCGCCCGCGGGGTTTCTCCGCCCGTCTGCGTGGCTGTCGCGCGCCCGGTGGGGCTTGCGTGCTGCTGGATGTGGTAGGGCATGCTCGGGTTGGGGGTTCCGGTGCCGGGATTGGCGATGCGGCGACGTAGGGTTGGTCGCCAACGGGCTTACACTCATAAGAGATTCACACGATTACTGGGTTCTAGATCACAGAACTGATTTGTGTACACTCTACCCCTTTCAATCACTTAGCTTATAGTCTTATAGACACCCCCACCCCCATTCTCCTCTTTCACTGGCCAATAGGCCCCCACATGGTGTAAACCGGAAATACATTGCGCTGACGATAGCACCAGCATATTAGTAACTAGTTTAGATGTTCAATGTATTTCTTGTTGTTGTTTCTGTATGTGTTTCTTTTCTTTCTACTCTTGTATTTCTTTTCTTCTGTCCCCCCATAATCCCTTCCTGTTCGCTGCTTTGTCATAATAAAAAGGTATTTTGAATGATCACAATGGGAGTATGTCAGACTCTCAATGTGAAACATTAAAACTGTTCAGAACCCGGGCACTTAGACTTCCATTCTCTGTGTCAAACAGCTGAACAGGACAGGTTTTTAAAAAAAAAAAAAAAAAAAAAAAAAAAGGGCTCAAGCGCAGGTTCTGTGTGAAGTTACCATTTTATTTTTGGGGTACTATCTATAATTCTATCTTATATTAGACTGACTTTTTAAAGAATGAGGAACCTTTTGCAGGTGTTTTGAATTACACATGTGGCAAGTGTGTACAAAACTGAAGCTTTTCATCATATTCTTTTTTTTTTGGTTTGTGGTACATGCAAATTGACATACTCAATTTTGTTGGGTTTAATCTACCAAAATAAAAACTTACTTGATATTCAAAATTTTGTGGGGTGTACTGTATATAGTTTAAATAACTAAAAAATTAATATATCATTACTTATGAGTGTTTTCATATTATTCATGACATAAAATTACCGCAATTAAATGTGAAAGATTGAATGATTGATTGAAAGAATAATTCAACTCACCAAAACGGCTGTCTCCCAATGCTCTTATACAGTTCAGACACCTGTGTATTTCAGGGTAGTTCACGCTCATCAGTCCACCTCAGAGTGCATTGTTTTGGGTTAAAATGCGCAATTTATGTTTTGCCTGAGAACGTGGATTTCACCCCAATCCTCCGTGTTTGTGCCCAAAAATAGTGCCTGGAGCCTCCATGGTGGAAGTCTTAGTGGTGCTCTCATGAAAAATATTTCATTCTGCATGTTCATTTACAGTTTATCACTGTACTTTTATCCAAACACGCTCAAAAACAACGATAATGGGTCGCGCCAACAGCCAGACAGGTTCACGCTCGTCATGCTACCTCAACGTGCCCCATTTCGGCCATTAAAACCCAAAATTAAGTTTTTCCAGAATCAAGTCAACAGGATGATATCATGATACTCTTTCCCAGGGGGAGAGCTGGCGGCATTGGAGAATGACAGAGAGCCTGTTGCGGGGTATCGAATTTCAAACTACGGAATGCTAGAAGGGCCACAATTTATCACGCTAAACGGGTTGCGTGATGCCGGTAGTAAATAGTTTAACTGAAAACTTCGTTAAAAATGTGTATTACGACCGGCCCAAACGTCAGGCCGGCCCACGGGGAACTGTCCCCGTTCTCCCGATTAGTCACTCCGGGCCTGGTACTGTGCGATTGCCTGCTGTTATGTTGATGCTAATGATGCTAACGGCACGCGCACGCACGAGGTGCAGTGCATCGTAAAAATTCTACGCGTCATCTTCGTCATGGATTAAAAAAAAAAAAAAAAAAAAAACTTCGTCACGGATATAATTTAGGTTGCACTAAGATGTTCTTGAAAATTAAAACCACGGTGAAAAAATTCCAGACTTACGACAGCTAATTTAATACTTTTAATACCTTTAATAATGGAAAACTAAATTCAATGCCTTTTTCATACTTTAATAACCCGCGGGTACCCTGCAATGAGTGCATATTGTCCCTTGACTGACGCCGTAGTTTTCCTTTCATGCACAATTTGGTGTAAGGCAGAGAGAAAGGAGAGTGGACACAGGCGTTCAGATTCGTAGCTCAGACCGCCCTGTTTATTAGCATAAGCTTCAGCAACTCCTTCACAACATACATAAGTATCATATTGTGAAACTACAACAAAAACAATATTCATATCTCTCAAAAAATCCTGTTCACAAAAAGTAAAGTGCTTCAATCTGTATTAATGAGGCCCTATTCTCACACAGTTAAAAAAACAATGCAAAGAGAACTGCCATTCACAAATTCACAAAATATATAGGCATAATACACATAAAACTAACTCAGAGTTCGGTCAAATTCTATTTAAACATTAAAAGATGCACGATAATATCGGTGACCGCTAATTATCGGCCAATAATGGCAATGACGTTATACAGATAATCCAGATTTTAAAAAATTCAACGGATAATGGAATCCGATAATTATATGCTTGATTTAGCCTCCAAATGTGAGCAACCGAAGAATTCAGCAACGCTGCCTCCTCAACCCCTCCCCTCTCTGAAGCCCCTGAGGGAGGAAGAGGTTACACAACAGAAGCAGTTGGTGATAATGGCGGAACTGTCACCGGCATGGCTGGATTTATCCGTGTGTGGAAAAAAACGACGCTCTCGCCACCTGCAAAACATGCACTGCAGAAGTTCCACGAGGCGGAAAAAAAAGCGCTCTAATTCAGCCCAAAGTGGTAATCTCCATCGAAGGCTAAACATTGGCACGTGACCGATAGTCGACAAGTAGCAGTCTTCTGACGGAGCCTGCCGCTCTGGCCGGTCTGGCAGACCGCCTCACCCTAGGCGGCCCGGTTCCCCGGCAGAGGGACCTCCAGCGAACACCCCGGTTTCTCGAGCGTTCCCCCACGGCGTGCACCTCCTTCTGGAGCAGAGCCAGCCCCCAAACACGCCGCGGCGAGCCGGATATCTGGGACAAACGTAGCTGCCGCCGCCACTCCAGTTTAACGCATCGACCACCACGGCCAGACAAAGGCCTGGCACGGTTCCTAATTTGGCGGCCGGACGGACTAAAGGGCACAGGCGGGAGGAGATGCCGGACTAGAGACGTTCTTTTTTTAGGTTCTTTTTTAGTTTTTTTTTTTTTGGGATAAAAAAATAATACAATTTATACGACCACCATTCTTCGTGAAAAACATGCCAGTCACATCAGTTTCACCAACGACATTTGGACAAGTGATGTCAAGTAAGCATGCTCTCTCTCAATATCAGAGGGGTGTCCTAATAACTAGCACGAGCATAACGCAAATTCGGGTCCACTTTGCAGTAAATTGGGGGCTTAGAGGGACGTCATCATCGAAATCAATATCTCAAGCCCCCCAATTTACTGCAAAATGGACCCGAATTTGTGTTATGCTCGTGCTAGTTATTAGGACACCCCTCTGATGTTGAGAGAGTTGGTACGCTCCATTAGCCGCGGGAGCTAAACTGAGGGAGAGCTACAAGTGACGTCACCACTCGAAATTAATATCTCCATAAAAGCATAATACTGTATCAACAAAACCGTTGCAGCACAAACGATTGACATCATTTTTATATAAATTTGCATCTGACGGGGGGTGGGAGGCAACTTCATGGAGGTCCGTATAGATGGTCACAAAGCACATATAAAGTGTCGTCCTTTATTTATTTATTTTTTAAAAACTTCGGGTCATCCATTTGCCGTTGTGTTGCGTGATTTTGCTGCTGTGCTGTGAGCCGTTTGCTGTTGTGCTACGAGCTATTTCCTGTCGTGTTGTGGCAGTTGGGATTCGTGCTTTTGCCAATTTGCAATTGCGGTTTAGGAATTGGGGATCGTGTTGTGGCAGTTTGCATTCGTGCTGCGAGCCATTTGCTGTCGTGCTGTGGCAATTGGGGTTCGTGCTTTTGCCAATTTGCAATCGCGCTTTGGGAATTGGGGATCGTGTTGTGGCAGTTTGCATTCGTGCTTTTTTCTTTTGCAAAGTGTTTGGAATTTGCATTTCGCCTGACACCTCTCGGCCACCGTAGCAAAGTATTGAGATGAACTTTTGGCATTGACCAAATACTTATTTTCCACCATAATTTGCTAATAAATTCTTTAAAAAACAAACAATGGGATTTTCTGCTGTTTTTTTTCCACATTCTGTCTCTCATGGTTGAGGTTTACCCATGTTGACAATTACAGGCCTCTCTAATATTTTCCAGTGGTAGAACTTGCACAATTAGTGGTTGACTAATACTTATTTGCCCCACTGTATTCTGATTCTTTGAATAACATTTCTAAGTCTCATATCAAATCCGATGTAGCCAGAATGTTGAAATTTTCCATAGCTAACTGTATGGGTGTGTCTATGCTGTCCAACTGAGCTCCTACTAAAAGCTTTGCATAGCTTCTTTGGAGTGTCCCTTTCGGGAATCTAATCAGATGAACTGTTTGTAGTAGTATATGACCTTGTTTTGTGAGTTCCTTGATATGATGCGTGAACTAACAAACTGGAGGGAGAGTGAAACTACGCGATTGGGTCGGGACAGCTCATCTAGATTTATTTTTTAACTGAAAAAAATCCGCGATGGACTGAGGCCGCGAAGTAGTGAGGTATCACTGAAATTCACTGCTTGTACTCGCCTGCAAAAGACCAGATCCTCTTCTACTGATGTTCCACATCCTCCTTGTCGTTGTGATGCCACTTTGTTGATGTAGTTGTGAGAAAAATTGATTATTCCAGCAGAGATGTGATATGAAACATTGCGGATGCAAGATGCCACTGATGCGAACTTCAACTTGCTAACTTCAAGTCAGCTCAGGAAAACTCATTTGGTGATCATGTGACAGTGCAGCTATCTGGTGTTGAATGAAAGAGCTGCTATTCCTCTATATCAGAACTCCTCAATTAGTGGGGCGCGCCCCCCGCCCAGGGGGACAGAGAGAGATGCCGGGGGTGACACATGTGCCCTCGGGAAACAGTTTTTTGTCGAACTAGCATCAAGTGTAATTGCACATCCACTCAGTGGGTGGCTGCAGCGCTCTCATTTTCGGAGTGTGGGCAGTATTTTCGAACCAAACAAGAGCACACAGCAAAGAGCACTGGAGATGTGAAGAGCTAAGACGAGGAAATATGAGTAAGTGGATGTAGCGTTTGGCTTTGACTTTTAAAACAGTGGGATATGAGGAAGGACCAGTGTGTTTTCTGCGTGTAACAATGCAAACATTGATTATATTTATGATTTTATTATTATTTATTGGGTTTATTGATTTTGATTTTTCAGTATTAAATGGTCAAAAATGTACCTAGAGTGTTTTTACAGTTTGGATGTTACTTTTTTTTTTAATTCAGGCAAAGTGATGTGCTTTAGGTCTTTTGTGTTACAAACAAGTAGTTTAGCATTTAGCAGTTCTCAGCTAAATGATCTAAATGACTTCTTCGCTCGCTTTGAGGCACAAAACAACATGCTGGCACAGAAAACACCACCTCCTCCTGGCAAACAGGTGTTAACACTGTCCCCTAACGCCGTGAGAAGGACACTTAGCAGAGTCAACGCCCGCAAAGCCTCTGGTCCTGACGACATCCCGGGAGGCGTTCTGAGGGACTGCGCTGGAGTGCTCACAGATGTCTTCACATACATTTTTAACATCTCCCTGAGCCAAGCTGTTGTTACCACCTGCCTCAAAACCCCGACTATCATCCCGGTGCCGAAAAAGTCATCGCCCTCGAGTTTCAATGACTACCGTCCGGTAGCACCCACTCCTGTCCTCATGAAGTGCTTTGAACGGCTAGTGCTGAAACACATCAAAACTGTCCTCCCACCCTCCATGGACCCCCTCCAGTTCGCGTATCGGTCGAACCGCTCGACCGACGACGCCATCACCACCATCCTCCATTCAGCCCTCACTCATCTGGACAATAAGGACGTCAGAATGCAGTTCATCGACTTCAGTTCAGCATTCAACACAATCATCCCCCAACAGCTCATCATTAAAATGGACCAGTTGGGGATCAGCACATCACTGTGCAACTGGCTGCTGGACTTCCATACTGGGAGACCTCAGGCTGTCCAGGTTGGCAGAAACACATCCAGCAGCACCATATTGAACACTGGGGCCCCCCAAGGATGTGTGCTAAGCCCCCTCCTCTTAACTCTGCTGATCCACGACTGCACAGCGCTGCACAGCTCCAACCTCCTCGTCAAGTTCGCTGATGACACAACTGTGGCGGGCCTCATCAGCAACAACGAGGAGACCAACTATCGGAGCGAGGTGAGCCACCTGGCCCTGTGGTGTGGCCGCATCAATCTCTGAACGTAGAGAAGACGAAAAAGATTGTTGTGGACTTCAGGAGAACACGCCTTCAGCATGCGCCCCTGACCATCAATGGTGCGGTGGTCGAGAGGGTGAGCAGCACCAAGTTGCTGGGGGTGCATGTCACTGAAGACCTCTCCAGGACCACCAACACTGCATCACTGTCCAAGAAAGCCAACCAGCGCCTCTACTTCCTCCGCAAATTGAGGGGAGCCAGGGCCCCGGCCAACATCATGACCATGCGGACCTTCTACAGAGGCACCATTGAGAGCATCCTGACGAGCGGCATCACCGTGTGGTACGGAGCCTGCTCCAGCTCCTGTAAGAAGATCCTCCAGCGCATGGTGAGAGCCGCTGAAAAGATTGGTTCCTCTCTCCCCTCTCTCAGAGAACTGAACTGACTGCGGAGTCTGCGAACCAGAACTAGCAGACTGAGGGACAGCTTTATCCATCAGGCTGTCAGGATGCTCAACTCTCTCCCTGCTCTGCCCTCGTTCCTCACATCCACTCCGTCTGGACTCTGACTCCCAGTCACTTTACTATAGTCATTTTATAACAGTTACTTTATAGTCACTTTATAACATTTATAAATAGTCAACATTTATAAATAGTCATCTAGTCACTTTATACAACCATTCCTTTTTGCACAACCATGCATGTCGGTCTGTATGAATGTATGTGTATGTATGTGTATGTATATATATATATATATATATATATATATATATATATATATATATATATATATATATATATATATATAATGGGTTTTCCCATTGGCAGTGTATCAAATACTTGTTCTCCCCACTGTATATACATACACCTAAAAATGCCTTTACGCTTGATAACACACGACTTAAAAGTTAGGATTTTTTCCCACGTGTTTCAATTGAATTTCTATTTGTGTCAAGCCATTTTTAAGTTCTAGTTAAGTTTTAAGTTAGTCTAAACCAGACATGTCCAAATTCTGGCCCGGGGGCCAAATGCGGCCCGTGGTCAAATTTCAACAGGCCCCCAGCCTCTGTCATAAAATCAATAATGTCTGGCCCGCACACAGACTTAATAAATTGGTCAGCAGTACTCAAACCAACATTACCCCATGTGACCCTTTACTCCCAATTTCCTAAAATGGCGACAATCAACAAAAGAAATTTGACTGCGATGGCTGACGCTTCAGGAATAGGTGGAAACTGGACTATTTCTTTACTAAAATACGCAACAACTGTGTCTGCCTCATTTGCAAAGCATTTGCAAAGAGACAGTCGCTATTTTTAAAGAGTTCAATGTGGGGCGATATTGCCAAACAAGACATGCTGACATGTACGACAAGATTACAGGGAAGATACGTGGCGAGAAATTGAAGCAACTTGAAGCTAGTTTAATTTCACAGCAGCAGTATTTCGCAAGAGCCCAAGAGTCGAAAGAGAACGCTACAAAGGCTAGTTGCGAGACTGTTGAAATTATTAATTAAAAAAATAATAATAAAGAAAGGACGTCAGCCAAGGTCGGCCCCCCACATTTTTACCACACCAAATCTGGCCCCCTTTGCAAAAAGTTTGGACACCCCTGGTCTAAACTGTAAGTCCTGATAGGATTTTGAGTTTTTGCAGTGTTCAAAATAAATGTATGATACAGGCTGTATTGGAGCACATTAGGGACTAGTGCTACTTGGTGTTTTATCCAGCAATGACTACTGAGCTAAAATTGATAGTTAGCATTATTGAGTTTTTATTTTACATCCTCATCACTCCACAACGCTATGTTGTTAAAGCCTGTATGTAAGACATGTTAGCCACGCATCGAAAGTGGTCATAATTATTAGAAACCTAGCCCTCCGCAGGGCTAACGTTACGTGAGCTAGTCACAGTAACGTTAATCTTATTTATTAGCTTTAGCGCTCTTTATTAGCGTTTAGCGCTCTACTGCTTTAAGATGGCGGCTGTTTACTAACGCTGCCCAGACGCGGCCGAGTCTGTCAATGCGCATCTAGTTCAACATACATGTGATCTCTATGAGACTCATCAGACGCTACCTGCTACCAACCATCGTGCGGGCTAGTATTTAGCAACGTCGGCGTTGTTTGTAGGGGCTGTCGGCTGCAGTAAGTTTTTTTTTTTTTTGCTTCTTCCGCTACGCACGTGACATCAGCGTGTTGTCCCGCATTAAAAGTAGTCCGAGCAAAACGTGATGATTAGAGCTGTCAAAATAAACGATTATTCGAGGTGAAAAAAATTACTCGGATCAGTTTTTAAACTCGAGTTACTGGAGTTGCTCGAGTATTAGTTTCAGCTCTAATATATATATACACACACACAGTATATGTATATAGGACAATACATTTGCACTATTGCAGTCAGCTTCTTTTCCATTCACCTGTTTATATTTTGTGTCGTTTCATATTGTCAGACTGTACAGTTGTCTATTTTTATATATATGTCATTTTTTACTTGCCACTGAGGTTAGAGTGTCACGCAATTTGAATTCTGTCCTTGTACATGTGATAGAATTGACATTAAAGCAAACTTTGAACTTTTATAGTGTAAA
Organism: Corythoichthys intestinalis; assembly: GCF_030265065.1. Lineage (NCBI taxonomy): Eukaryota > Metazoa > Chordata > Actinopteri > Syngnathiformes > Syngnathidae > Corythoichthys > Corythoichthys intestinalis. The sequence goes on from NC_080395.1 coordinate 8,348,848, forward strand.
CGGTTAAGAGAAGGTTTTTACACAGGGTCCCCCCAGATTTGATAAATCTAAATTCAAGACTTTTAAGACCTTTTTTAATGCCATTTCAACTGAAAATTAATACTTTTCTTGCACCCATTATTTAGATCATACTGAATCATATTAAATAAAGCACTGAACATCAAATTTAACCTCAATTACTGTGTTTGACAAAAGAATGCACTTATATTGAAGATACAATTAAAACACATTTAAAGTAACATTATAAAGTCTGTCAGAATTTTTTTTAAACACACACGCACACAATAAGACAAAAAGAGGAGGAGGACAGGACTCAGACCAGCCATCTTCTGTTGTAACAGGTTAGTCGCTAGTGCACCTGCCAAGACCCCAGTGAACATGGCTAACTCGAGTTAAAACGGCGAAATTCACATTCATTCGAAAGGCAAACCGAAATGTTTAAGCAGGTCCACTGCCTTCGCATGACCCATAAACTGCAACCTCAAGTTTCTGGATCTAAGTTGAGCCCCTATCACATACTCCAAAACAACGGGAATATCGCAGGACTTAACCATGCAGCAGTTGTGTGTGAAAAAAAATTCCCGTGTCGACTGACATGGGAAGCAGTGTGCGTGAAAGCAGGCGTTAAATTCCCGGGTCACAGCAGATGGCTGATGACTTGAATATCATAGCGGCGGCCGATGTAACTTCCTCCCTCTTCGCAGTAAGAGGAAAAGCGGTAAACATCGCAATTATAAACATAGCAAGCTGGAAACAGCTAAATGAAACTGAAAACATGACCAAAATTAAAATGTCAATTATTACGTCGGGCCGGGCCAGGATTCTTTCTCGCCAACTTTTTGAAATCACTATATATTAACGATGTATGAATGATAAACTTAGGAATACTTGTTATAAAATAAATAATTTGGATTAAAAAAGGCGCTGTATGGTCATTGCAGAGCCAGAGCGTGCCTATACGCCTTTTTTAATCTTCCCCTCTGCGAGTTTATATTTAACAAACTTTTCCAGCGTTATTTCGTTGTGTAAATAAATTTATAATGATCATAAAGATATGCAGTCTATTTAAACATTAAGAAAATGTGCGTTTTTCTTCTGCCAACTGAGAATTCGTTACAAAAGACAGGCTTTTATGTAGACATCGTCACAAATGTTCTCACACAAAACGCGGGTCGGGCTGAATTTTTTTGGCCCGATTTTACCTCTTTCTTAAAGTCTTGATGAGCTTAAATTGACTGCAGTTACGAAGTCGGGAATGCTCTCTCCGGAAAAAAACACGATTTGACCAACATTATGTTTAACAAACTTTTCCCTTGTTATTTCATTGCGTAAATGCATTTATAATCATAAAAATATGTAGACTATTTAAACATTAAGAAAATGTGTGTTTTTTCTGCCAACTGAAATTTGTTACAAAAGACAGTTAAGACATCGGGAACGCTCCGTCTGGAACAAAACGCATTGTGACAGCCGATGCCGACCAAAAATGACGTTATATCCTAAACACATCACCAATGGACTCATTTGAAGTATATGAATGGTGGTCTGTTCTGGTGTTCAGAATCCACAATACTTCTGCCTGCAGGGTTTTCGTTCCACGCATTCACGATGCGGAGGTGGGTGGATTCTCCGTTTTGCCGGTTGTGGTGGTTTGGCACGCACGAGTTGCATTTCGATTTGTAGTGCAGTGCATCGTAAAAATTCTATGCGTTATCTTCGTTATGGATTTTTAAAAAAAACAACTTCGTCACGGATATAATTTAGGTTGCACTGAAATGTTCTTGAAAAGACCACGGTGAAAAAATTCCAGACTTACAACAATTAATTCAATACTTTTAATACCTTCAAAAAAGGAAAACTAAATTCAATGCTTTTTTAATACTTTTAATAACCCACAGGTACCCTGTTACAGCACACAGTGAAGGTGAAAGGTTTCTCCTTGGTGTTTTCTTTCGGAAACGTTTAATTCTTGCTTCCGGGTGAACCTTTCACTTGGCGTGTATACGCGCATGTCTTGTTAACTCACGCTTCAAACGATATCTTTTATCACATAACGTGCAGACATAAGGCTTTTTTCCAGTGTGTTTACATTTGTGTCTTGTTAACTCATACTTGGTAAAAAATCTTTTATCGCAAAGTGAGCAGACGAAAGGCTTCTCTCCGGTGTGTTTTCTTGTGTGTACTTTTAAACTTCCCTTCTGGATGAATCTTTTACCACAAAGTGTGCAGACAAATGGATATTCTCCATTGTGTGCATTTGTGTGATTTGTCAACGCTCGCTTCGAAACAAATGCTTTATTGCAAAGAGAGCAGACAAAAGGCTTCTCCCCAGTGTGTGTTATTGTATGATTTTTTAAACCTGTTTTGGCGCGGAATCTTTTACCACATGATGTGCAGACAAAAGGCTTCTCCCCAGTGTGATTTTTGGTGTGTCTATTAAGATTTCCCTTCCTGTTGAATCTTTTACCACAAAATGTGCAGAGAAAAGCTTTTTCTTCAGTGTGTGTATGCGAATGTATGATTAGATTTTCCTTTTGAGCGTATGTTTTATTGCACTGTGAGCAGGAAAAAGGTTTCCCACCCGAGTATTCTTTTGTGTTTCTTTGCAGTGATGACTTGTTTAAGGATTTCGAAGCATTGAAGTCAACATCCTCCTCATCCGTGTTGAAGTCAGAAGAGTGTGATGTTAAGTCGTCGCTGTCCGACAGTGGCTTTAAGAGGTCGTCCGGTGGCGATCGTCCCTCACCTCTCGTTGGCAGGTGCTGAAACAAGCTACTGCTAGCTAGTTTTAATGCTTGGCTCGGACCGTTATCTTCTTCACTCTCCACACTAACAGTCCTTGGAAACTTGCAGATTTCATCTTCCTGTTCTTCTTCCGCCTCCTGTTTGATGTACAGCATCTCCAACTCCTCCTCTTTAACGTCAGGGGGATCGTGCTTCTCCAGGTGAAGATCTTCCACTGTGGCGTCTGTGGGACACAGGATATTAAAAAAAAATCACTTTCGCTGCATGCAGGAAACGTTTAGGGCCACACCGTTTAGTAGCATTAACTAACACCACAAGGACCATGTTCTTTTTTCTACATCGATAGTATGTGTATTTTCCATCAATCTATTAACTGCAATCAGTAACTCAAGTTTAGTTTTACGGTCCACGAATGCAAGGTAGGACTCCAGGTTCATTGAAAAAAAGACAAACGATCAAAAACAGGGTCCGAGACAGTTGGTCGGGACAAAAAAAAAGGAAAACCACAACCAGAGGCATACAAATGAAAACGACAGGTCAATAATGCAAATCGCAACGAAGGGATATACTGCACAAACTGTTAAATGGTAGCAAGTCAATATCTCAGCAACTTGCCTAGGATCAGTTTAAACACACTACTGATGAGCTGGAATTGGATGCTGGTACTACATCGGGACTCATCCCACAGTTCTGTTACAAAACTATCTGACCAGCAGCAGAATGTGACAAAATCCTGCCTGCCGTCATACTGGCTTCGGTTGCTAGCTAGCACAGCTATTCTCAGTCTAGCTCAACCACATTATAGCCCCCAGCGTCCATTGCGCGCATAAAATATTATGTAGGTCAAAACAAGTACTAAATATTAAGAGATTTTTAACTCAATGGCAATATTCTATTTGTTTTAATTAACATATTGTCTTTAAGTGCAAGGTACCCTGTAAGGAAACAGTTTTAAAACATTGATATTTCGAAAGTAGACAGAAGGGAACTAATGCAATAAATGCAATAACCTTTTTTTTGGAATGGGGAAAAAGAACATGAAAATTAACCCCAGTTACTTTGCCAAGTAACTAAGGCTACGTTCATACTACAGGTCTTAATGCACGAATCCGATTTTTTCATGTTTTTCCGACTCGAGTGAGGCATTAACTTGACGGTCTGAACGTGACAAAGTCGCATAGAACTGGACCATTTCAAATCCGATCTGGGTCACTTTCGTATGTGGTTCAAATCCGATCTGGGCCACATTTTTCCAGACTGTCGAGGCGGTCTGTACTGTCCACTCTCCCAAATCGGATTTCATGCAGCAATCACATCATCAAATAGCGAGAGAGACGCTACCGTTGCGGTGCAGCTGTGCGTCATTAGCGCCTAGCTTGCAGTGAACACGGCTTTTGGGAAAGGGCTGGGCTTGACAACAGTCATAAAAAATAAAAATGGGTTGAGGATTAGAGATGTCCCGATCCGATATTTGGATCGGATCAGACGCCGATATGGGCAAAAAAATGCGCATCGGTATCGGATCGGAACACGGGAAAAATTCCAATCTAGACTTCAGATCCATTTTTTTTTTTTTTTTTTTTTTTACAGTCCGGTCCGGGTTTTCCAGCGCACCGGTTTACATAATCCATTCCAGTTTTTGCTTCGGCTTCCCTAAAATCTGGTCCGCATTCTACGGCACACCTTCAACACACTACATTTACATTACCGTCTCCCAATTTACCGAGAGACTATCGGTAAAAATGTCAGCTGTGTGGGATCATTTCACCTTAAAGGACGACAAAGACGAAGAGGCAGGGAGCAACATATGCCACAATAAAGGCAAGCGTAGTGGTAAAGCTGTAAGAAGTTTTAATACAACCAACCTAATCAAGCATTTAGCAAAATACCACCACAAACAATATGAGGAGTATTTTAAGAAAACCGAAGACAGAAAGGTCCTACGCAACTAACACTGACAGAAACTTTTGCTATGCGTGACAAACTGGCACTCGACAGTCCCAAAGCCCAGGGAATAACAGGAATTATTGCCGAAGAATTCATTCTGGATGACGAGCCATTATCTCTCGTGAGTAAAGACGCACCATCCAACACGCGATTCAGCCGTGGAAGATTCAAGAACGATTCACAAACATCCAAATTCCGATGATTGAAATATGTCAAGTAAAGCGGGACGCAATCGTCCCGAAAATAAACATAACTTGTCTTAGACCCGGGTAATGCCAATGCTCAACTCACGGCTTTAGCTCAACTCATGCCGCTGGATAAAAAACACAAGAATACCTGACTGCTGCTGATAGCCGCTACAAACTACGTCAACGTCATTTTACTGGAGATAATAGATATCATATGTATATAGAACAAGATGCTACACGACAGACTCGACTGCATTAGCAACATTGAAGTATTGAAAACCAGATGCGTTAGTAAACGGCCGCCATCTTAAACCAGAAGACTTCCCTAGTAGGCTGTTGTGAACCTTCCAAGCGAACCTAATTAACTTTTTATCTAAAATACCCCTAAATCGGCAAAATCATGACTTGAATCTATCATCTAAACAGTTTTAGAACTTTCACATGTCGAAAGTAGACAGAAGGGAAATTATGAAATAACGGGAGCGATTTTGACAACTTTAACATTTGATTCGCAAAATTAAATGAATTGAATGTAGTTTAAAGCTGCTGATACAGAATGAGGACTAGAGTATTTTATGTACTGTTGTAAAATGTTAACTTGATACTGAAATCGTCGTTTATTTAAACCTGAGAGGCTTCTTATACAATTTTTGTAACTAATGCACGAAACATCAAAAGCATCTAATAGCTTGGGGAATTTGTGGGACTTTCCACTGAGGTTGTTGGTGTGTTTTGCTTTTGTAAGACAGTTTGCAATATTATTTGCACGTTTTACTGACTGACTATGCCATTTCTGTTTGTTATTTATAATGTTTTGTGTTTGTCACTGAATAAACAGGTCAGTTTCTTGTTACCAACCGCTGTGTGTTATTCAAACTCACCGAATTCAGCTGGCTAATTGTTATCAAGAGTACTAAAACCTTTTTAAACACGAGTCTGACAACAAAGTAAGGAGGCTAAATAACCAACACGTGCTCAGAAAAGGTCGCTATCGGCATCAGCCAGTATTGGTATCGGATCGGAAGTGCAGGGAGGTTGTCTCATTTAAAAGTAGATCTTGGAGCAAAAAACTTTGAGCACCCCTGTGTTAGATGATAAATAATCGATCCAAACAAAGAAAAATTGGAAAAAAAAAAAAAGAAAAAAAAGAAAAACTAGACCACTCCTTTATGTCTGCATCGTGACTCTTGTCATATGACCATGTTTCACCCATAAAATCCCCCAAAAATCCAGCTATGGCCATTGCATTACACATTCCTGCATTTACTAGAGGTAAATCTCAGCTGGATGCCATGGATGTTTTAGAAACTAGAAAAAATGCTAATGTCAGGATACATGTAGAAAGAGTTAAAGGAATGTTTAGAAAAAAAACCTGTTCTAAATTCAGTAATTCCAATCACTATGATTCAATCAGTTTCATATTGAAACAACATGTCTCGATAAAATTGTTGCAATTCTTTGTGCACTTTGCAATGCCTGCCCTCCCATTATTCCGTCCGACTGATTTATGGCCTTACTGTGGAAATGAAATTGATGAAAAAGATTAAATGATTTCTTACAATGCTATATGAAAAGTTTATTCGAATATTTTTTTAATTTATTGTTTGTTTGTTTGTAAATTTTGTTCTCTTCAGCAATGTCCTACAAAACTGACAAAACCAGCCCTTTTTAGGCATATTTTTAAGACCGCAGCATTCCTTGTGGAAAGCCTTAACCTCCTACGACCTGGCGTCCACATGTGTGGACATCACATTTTTGGTTGTCAAGACTACAATGTTAAATTTTGGACTACAAGGGCCTGGCGTCCACTTATGAGGACGTTAAGCTTCCACCTAGTGGTGGAAGAAGAGTGTAACAAAGCACATGTCAAATTCAAGATGGCTGACAACCCACCCAAACATTCTGATGGCTCCTCCCAATCCAAAAGTCGACCAGGTAAAAAATTCAAACAAATTTCATGGCTGATTCTTGCTCAGATATGTTTAGAAGTGTTCAATGTGTGTTGTGGAAGTTAAATTTTGCAAAAGTAAAAAAAATTGACGATTTACCATGCTGCTAAACTTGATGTACACATATGTGGACAGAGGGACTTAGTTTTGATGGTTTTGTTGAACATGTCCACAAATGTGGACGGAGGGAGTTGATTTAGAATTTGTATTTTGGGATGATTTTGTTAGAAAACATAATTTTATACAGTACAAACAAATATGTCATGTTTTATAAATAAATATATGTAGATTTGTTTTTGGTTTGAAACAAAATGTTTTTTTTCCTAGAGCGTTATTCTCTGCAACAAGTAATGAAAATGCTGGGGTTAATTGGTGGAGAAAACTCTGAGGTGGAGGATTTATCAGATATCGATGATCCTGTGGGAGATGCTGAATATCAACCTCCTCCCACCAGCAGTGAAGAAGACAGTAGTGGGTGTGAGGACCCCGTGCCACAGCCCTGTCAGCCTATCAGGGGACGCAAACGTTTGCGCGAGGAATACGAGGGATATCGGTCAGATCGTGACATTGCCACATCACGCACCCCCAGGCGTCGCTCTCAGACACCGCAGGAAGAGGCTGATGTCTCAGGCAATGTCTCTGAAGATACAACACCAGGACCCAGCCATGAAGAACAGAACAACAAAGGGCGTGGAATGCGATGGAAGGCTTCTTCGCTTACCCCACATCAACCTCCGTTTGACCACGAGGAGGAAACTGTTCATGACAGAGAAGGCTGGACCCCCCTGGACTACATACAACAGTATATTGACACAGATTTGATAAAAATCATTGCAGATTGCTCAAATGCTACATCACTGTCTAGAAGTGGAGATCCACTCAACACAACAGCTGATGAAATTTTTCATTTTTTTGGTGCCTGTATTTTGATGTCTTGTGTACCATATCCTGCAATCAAGATGTATTGGTCTAAATCCTTGAGATTCCCTGCCATCACTGAAAAGTTCACACGTGATAGATTCTTCCGACTGAGGAGGTCACTCAAAGTGCTCATTGATGAGGATGTTCCAGAAGATCTGAAAGAGTGTGACAAGTTCTGGAAGGTGAGGCCTTTTCTCAACCGCATTCTGAAAGGCTGCAAATCTCAGGCTCGGCCACAGTGCGTTTCCATTGATGAACAGATGATTCCATTCACAGGAGCTTGTCCATGTCGACAATATCTGCCGATGAAACCAAACCCAGTTGGCATCAAAAACTTTGTTTGCGCAACATCAGATGGTATAGTACTGGACTTTGAGATTTATCAAGGTGCAGATGGACTCCGTGAACAAGTTGAAGAACCAGGGAATCTGGGTTTGGGAGGCTTGGTGATCGATCGTCTGTCTCAGACTCTGAATCCTAATACAAATGTGTACTGCGATCGATTCTTCACATCAATCCAGGCAGTGGAACACATGATGAAGAAGCATCTGTATATAACTGGTACAGTTATGAGGAATCGAGTTGCTGCTGCAGCGCAGAAATTGCCAAGTGACAAGACCATGAAAAAAAATGGAAGAGGAACCTCGGCACAAGTTACCAATCTGGATGGAAACATTTATGTCACCAAGTGGTTTGACAATAAACCAGTGTTGATGATGTCTACTGTACATGCGAGAGAGCCAGAAGACACGTGCCAGCGATGGGACAAGAAACTGAAACGGCATGTGACCATCTCTCGACCATTTGTTATCCGTGAATACAACTCCAAGATGGGTGGAGTTGACCTTGTGGATAGAATGATGAGCTACTATCGAATGAGTGTCCGTACAAAAAAATGGACACTGCGGATGCTGATGCACTTTACCGATCTGGCTTTAGCCAACAGCTGGCTACTGTACCGCAAAGACCTCACTCTGAATGACACACCAAAGAAAAACATCATGCAGTTCCTTCAATTCCGCATGGAAGTGGCCATGACCTTCTTGGCTCAGAGAGACAATGACAACTCTGACTTTCCAGAGCAGGAAGATGACACAGACGTTTCAGTCCAAGGGAAATTGCGTCCAGTGCAGGAAGTGCCCCACATCTCATTCCGCAGAAAGGGTAATGCACATCTGCCAGAAGTGGTACACTCAAAGAACGCATCACGATGCAGAGCAAAAGGATGCTCAGGGAAAACTCGAGTGCAGTGTGTTACATGCAAGGTGTTCCTCTGCTTACAGGCAGATCGCAACTGTTACGCTGCCTTTCATACATAGGCATGAACATTTTCCCAAGGCAAAAAAATGTTGGAGCACTTTTGGTGTGCAAGTTTCATGTTTTATGCCATGTTCAGAAATTGAAATGAACAGTTCAACAGTAGCAATGAAAAACATTTTTGAAGTGTACTTGTTTTTCTTTTTTGTCCTCCTGCAACTGTTAGCAGCACTTCATAGGACTTGCATAAAGGGGCACAAGTTGTTGCTTTGAATTTTGTTTTTGCACTCGGAAAAACTGCTGCCATGTTCAGGCAACAAATAAAGTTTTGTACATCATTACTCAATTGTGACGTTATTGTGTTCACTCAAATTTAAAACGAATGTCCTCATATGTGGACATCATTTTTCTCAGAAACCACATCATGTAAAAAGATAATTCTTTGTTTTTACACTCATCAGGTCCCAATTAGCCTAAATATCAAAGAGAAAATAAAAATGTATGCCTTGCAAGAGTCCGGGTCTTAGGAGGTTAATCTTACAATTATCCCTGCTGCGATAAATTATTGTCTTATTATTATCACTTTTTTGGCAGTAACAGATCCTATTCTCTACATTTTCAACTGGCAAACACAATGTATTTTTTTTGAGAGAAGGACTTGTTAAGAAGTTCAGGTAGTATGCACATTTTGTAGAAGGTGGAAACCTTCTCCAGTGCTTCGGCAAAGAACTTGGTGTCCAGGGTTATGCGCTGGATAAGCATTTCTTTACCTGTCAACAAACTCCGGTCCCGGTAGCTCCGGCCAGTCACACCAGGCTGACACTCGATCTGGTACGAGTATGTATGGTCTGCTTTCCATCCGAAATGCCCATCTATGCAGACATTTTTATCTTGCACTGCACTTTCGATTGTTGAATCTATGTGGCAGAAAGAACATTTTATCTCCAGGAGTCCTTCTCCGCAGCAGTCGTCACACTTTACTAAGCCATCAGGTGAGGCACCTAAGTAAGGAAACTCCTTATGGATGTAGATTCCACTCTCTGTCACTTTCATGTCTCTTTGTTTTGGCTTAGTGATCATTTCATAGTCTTTCCTCACTTTCCATTCATGACTGCATCCATACCTACAATGATAAAATTATATTAAAAATATTAGAAATAATTAGGGCTGTCAAAATTATCGTGTTAACGGGCAGTAATTAATTTTTTAAAATTAATCACGTTAAAATATTTAACAAATTAATGCATGGCCGCGAACAGAGTAGGGCTGTCCCAAACGACTAATTTTCTCCCGATTAGTCAGCCGACTATTTTTACGATTAGTCGACTAATCTAATAATTTAAAAAAATTTATCTATTTTTTTTTACTAATTTAGCAATGAAATTTTTGTTGACGCTTATCAATTCACAAAAACATATTGGAACACTTAAATTATTTATTAAAGTACAAATAAACACGTAAATCTCAATAATAAATCACAAATAAACAATGAGTTCAAATGCTGATAGAATTAACTAGTGCAAAAGAATGGAATGTAAACAGATTCAGAACACTGACTTCGCCTTTCCAACATGATTCAAAACAATTCTTAAAAAAACACCTAGCATTAATAGTATAGCATAGTACTATATATAATAGTATTATAATAATTATAATAATTATTCATTACCAATCAGATTTTTCATAAAGGGTGTCATTTTAAAGGCTTAGTGTAGAATCTGAATTCTGAAGTATGTGGGATTAACTTCAGAAATCGCTATTTATATGATGAACATGACATGCTTTTATTTTGAAATGTTCACCGGAAGTACGTTCGCTAAACCGCTAACTTCAGCTTTACATTCCTCAAAAAACGCACTTTTTGTCATTGCATGTAGTGTCAATAATAGATTTTTTTGGTCATTTTTTTCGTTTGCAAATGCTGTTAACCAGCGATTTTTCATGTCTGAAGTGTCACCTTTTAACCGCAAGTTTGCTTTCACGAGACGACTGCCAAAGTTTTATAGCAGGCTAAAGTAAGTTGCCTTTTTCCCCCATTCACCTCAGTGTAGCAGTGCTAACGTTACAGTGTTTAATATAGATGTGTTTTCTTATTTTGTATGTCTGAACTTTAATTCTACAGCGTGTTGATAAGAGAAAGGAACTCGAGACTCAAATGCCATCAGCACGCACGCACCAATGTATGCACGCACGCATGTGCGCAGCTATAAAAGGCAGCCGTGAAAATTACCGCCCTCATTTTTATTTGCCGTGCGATAAATGGACTCATTGCATATCGTGACAGGCTTAGCAACTTCAATAAAACATGTCATTAGTTAGTTAGATTGACTTAAATACTGGGTGACGGCGCTTTGGGTGTTTATTCACGGCCGACGTGCAGCCAAGCTTGGCATTGAAGAGACAGGACACAAGAGTGTTCCCTCATTTGTTTGTTTGTTTCTTTGAAATAAGTCAATGTTTTGGACACTCTGGTGCGCTTTTTTTGGCTTTGTGCCGCTTTCCCCGCTTGCATACAGAGCGTCAAACATTCTGAACTTTCCACGCATATATTTTTTAACCCTTCACTAACCGTCGACGGGATGTTGTGCTCGTCGACGGATTTACGTCATCGATGTCGACTAGTCGGGACAGCTCTAGAACAGAGTATAATGGCGCCGCTTTAAGTATATTGAGAGCAAAGTCAAGCGAGTGGAGTGGACACAGGCATTCAGTGGAGCCGTGCTATTTATTGGTATAAGCTTTGCCATGTCGTCCACAACAATTATAACTATTGTGGCGAGAGACGTGGGGAAGAATGCCAGGCGATGAGCTTTTTCTTAACACCATGTATTGTACACAACGCAGAGGAGATATACCATTTGCAGCCACCACAGACAGTCATGGTTGCCCAACTTTCCAGTAAATAAGACGATCTTGGTCTTTTTCAAAAGGTCTAGATAATTATAACTACTGTGGCAAGCGACGTGGGGAATAATGGCAGGAGATTATCTTATTCTTAACACCGTGTATTGTACACAACGCAGAGGAGATATACCATTTGCAGCCACCACTGACAGTCATGGTTGTCAATGTCCCATCATGCATTTGGACTGTTAAGTTAAGAACAGTTAAGTCGCTACAGTATCATTCAGTGAAAGCACAAATAATATTCCTATCTCTTGAAAAAAATAATGTTCACAAAAAGAAAAGCGCTCAATGCAAAGAACTGGGATTCCAAATCAAAATAGCTATGCAAAATAATACTCACAAACTCTATTCAAACATTTTGTTTAGCTCAACAAATACACTAGATGGCAATATTTGGTCACAATTTACAAACTATCAAAATTACTAACTTGTACTCACATTTATCTTTTAAGAATTACAAGTCTTTCTATCAGTGGATCCCTTTCAAAGAAAGAATGTTAATAATGTTAATGCCATCTTGTGGATTTATTGTTATAATAAACAAATACAGTACTTATGTACAGTAAGTTGATTGTATACATCCGTCTTGTCTTTCCATTCCAACAATTTACAGAAAAATATGGCATATTTTAAAGGTTTGAATTGCGATTAATTACGATTAATTATTTTTTAAGCTGTGATTTAACTCGATTAAACATTTTAATCGTTTGACAGCCCTAGAACTAATACATTCATGTTTGTCACTGCTACATTTCAATGAAAATTGAAAATATGTATCAATGGATATAATTATTATAGTGATAATATAATGATCCTCCCCTGCAAAAATTTGAATGAATGCAAACCTGTGAAAAATGCATTTATTTCTGAAGGGACTTTATGATTTTTGATCATACCTTGTAGCCTCTGTTGTGAATTTGAATGCATCAGGGTAGCATATCCTCTGAATCAGTGAGTTGGAGGGATTTTCTATCTCTGTCCGAGATGCAGCTTTAAAGTTACTAGCTGTAATACGGCCGGCCCGATTCAAAAACCGGGATTTTGTAGTTGACTGTTCTCCGGCACTGATCTGAAATGAAGACAACATATTATTCTCACTGGACTGGTCACAGCTTAAAATATTACAACTCGACAATGACAGTGAAATTTAGCCTTACCTGAGAATCATCTGTACTAGCTTCCGCTGTAAGTTCATCCAATGACTTAGACGCATGTATCTCCATGAAGACAGAAGACACTGGTTTCGGCAAGTCCAACTTAACAGTCTTGGGGACAAACTCCTTACAGTAATCGGGTAAGACTGACAGTACCACTGGCTTGACACCAGAAAAGTGCAATTTTCGGTAAAAGTCAGTATAATCCTGAGGGGGTTGCAGTTCCTGTTCACCTGGGGTTACTGACGTAACAGACTCCCCAGCACATTTCCGCTTTTTTGCTGCTGGGCTTGTTAAGTCCATGTCTGATGATCTGGAATACTCAACATTTTGGGTTTGTGAAGGGGCTTGCCAGCTACAAGAAACTGAAGTGCTGGTAGTGTCATTTTTCATCTTTACAGCAGTTTCTACAGCAAACATTACAGAAGTGACATGTGAACATGTTTCACCCAAACCAGCCATGCAGGTGCAATGTCCACACAAGATTGTTCCTGAGGGCTGAGCAGCAAACCAGGGCGATTGAGGCGTCTCACTCAGATGTTGTGAATGAACTACCTGAAAATATATAATTATAAGGGCATAATAAGACAGTTGGCATACAATTAATTTACAACATCACTTTTGAGGTCAAAAGCCAAAAAATAAATTAAACTAAGGACAATCTGGAGTAGTGCTATCGATAAACCATATAAACATAAAAAGCACTTGCTGCATTGACAAATGACATGAAATACAGTGGGGAAAATAAGCATTTGGTCAATACCAAAAGTTCATCTCAATAGTTTGTTATGTGCCCTTTGTTGGCAATAACGGAGGGCAAACGTTTTCTGTAACTCTTTACAAGCTTTTCACACACTGTTGCTGTTATTTTTGCCCATTCCTCCATGCAGATCTCCTCTACAGCAGCGATTAGGGATGGGAATCGAAATCAGATTCCAATTCCTAATGTTTCGAGGCCTCGACATCACAATGAAAAAGCCTTAACGATCCCTTTAGCGAGTCCTGAAGACGCATATTGCGTCCTGACTGTCTTGTTTTCCAGACGCATCAAACTAGCATGGCGCCAAGAATCACCGAGACAGCTGTACAGTTAGCTAAACTCCGAAATGGCGATACAGAAGACGTTGGCATAATTTGCTGACTTTATTCAACCATCGCTTGAAGTGTGAAACTAAAAATAGAAATGAAACAAATCAATTTCGTCCCCAATAACAAGCAGGTTTGCATCAACGTAAATGAGCGATGATTAGCTGCTAATTCAGCATGCGTTCGCTAGCATTAGCACATCGTTCAAACCACTACACAACTGGATTTAAGTGTCCGATCGCGAGTGGAAACACACACCACCACCACAAAAGATGATACATACATGCGTTGCCTCTGTAGATATTTTACAAACTAAGAAAGAACGTAGGGTCGTAGCAGTGCTTCCCTCTCTCACTCGCTTGGATGAGGTGTAGGTTCACTATCCCGATCCCCTCACTATCCATTCGCGGGGCCTGCGCTTGACAGTGACGTCACGCTATTCTCGCTATATGATTGGCCGATGAGTCGAAATGCTCTCCCGTGAAATGCCTGTTTAAAAACGAAACATCGGTCATCATCACAACAACGCTTGTTGCACGAACTATTGTGTTCTTTCTTTGTATAACCATGGACGACTTTTATGAGGAAATTTTCCACTACTTAAAGACAGGAGAATACAGCAGCGGGACTCGCTCATCGAAATGTCCCAAGGCCCGAAAGGCCCACATTCGTGGGGCAGCCAAAAAGTACTCGATCAAAAGTAAGTTTAACCAACAGTAAGAATTTGAAGTCATTTTTTTTCCAAGACACGAGGCACCTGTGTTTTTGAGATGCATGTGTTAACACGGGCACTTTAAGTTAATGTTGTGTTTTCATGTTACATAGATGAGCGGTTGTTTTACAACCATCATTTCGACTCATCGGCCAATCATATAGCGAGAATAGCGTGACGTCACTGTCAAGCGCAGGCCCCGCGAATGGATAGTGAGGGGATCGGGATAGTGAACCTACAGCGGCATTTCTTCTTCGCGAATAAGCGCGCTCTTATTCTATGGGGTCACAGGAGTGCCAAAATTAAAAATAAATACATGAATAAATATATGAATGCATAAATAAATATAAAGAGAAATATTTAAATATATAAATAAATGAATGAATAGGTAAGTAAATGAACGAATAAATAAATATAAAGACAACTAAATATATAAATAAATAAAAATATAACGGTATACTTTGTCATTGACATTTACTTGTGGTCATTAACAACCACAAACGGAAAAAATAATGACAATATTTTTCATCGACTTTTACTGTCTGTCATTGAACACCACAAACGGAAAAAACAATGACAATTTTATTTTTTGCCTTTGCCTTTTCTGTTTGGCTTTTACATTGTCATTTGTCGATCGCCTTTCCTCTTGGGGAATGTAAATGGCAAATGCGCAGAGAAACGGTCTGCCAATCAAATGACGTTGGGCGGGGCTTTCCAACCAGGAATAGTAGTCGATAACTGATTATTCCTAGTTTATCTGAAGGAAAGTGACGTCGGTTATCAAGTTGCACGTGCGGTTTTTATGGATAGGATAGACTGGATAGATATGGATATGGATAGACTTTTTACGTGACAGATATAAATTTTTCTAGACTATAAAAAAATATTGTAGCGTTTGCTAAGCGGAAGTTTGGCCGCGAAAACAACACACGAGCCTTTTTCCTCTTTTTCCTTTATTAACTTCCCGCCACCTCACCAATGCAAAAACAATAACTATTATTTACACTGACGCAATCTAGTCCATCAATCCGAGCGTCGCGCTGGTGCACCAGCGCACCAATGACAGCCCCGCGTTGGTGCATAAATTAACCCCTTGATGACAGCCCCGACAACGCTACAATATATTATTCGACACACGTGCCAGACCATTCAAAGAATAATTATTTTCTATGTCCGAATCTTTGCGTTTATAATCATGACGACATTGGAGGAAGTGGCGTATTTTTTTTTTTTTTTTTAACAATATGCACACAAAACAAAGCACTCAAGTATCTACATCAAATACAATATTATAGATTGAGCATAACCGAACAACCAATGGCAACGACAACAACCACCACAACAAAAAATAAAAAATAAAATAAAAAAATTTAAAAATCAACTTTTTTCTCTTGAGAGGACTTCCTAAACCAACTTGAAATGTTTGAATAAAGAAAACAAATGATGGGCCTTCCCATCGATCACATTCAAAACTTTGCAATATATAGAGAACTCATTTCTCCAGTGAGCCATACAAGGTTTGGTTTTAAAAAACCTACTTATGAACAAAAAATTTCCCCATAAGCAGAATTACATTTAAAAGGAAGTGGCGTAGTGCAGTCACACAAAGCAGCCGCGGTCGCGCTAGGGTAGCCGTACAGCGCATGTGCCTTAAAGCTGTAGTTGGAACTAATTTCTTCACATGCCAAATAGGGTCACAAGTAAAGTAATTAAACATTGTCCAACAAATAAAGCATGAAAAAATAATTTATATGTTGTATATTTGACAAAATAGTCGCGTTTCCGAAGTTCGAGCCTGAAAGGGGACGAACCCGGAAGTAATACGTCACACCGGGAACGCGATGGCACCTCCATACATACGGCCGCCATACAAAGCCCTTCAAACAATGATCCAAACAGCGATAGATCAAGCGCAAGGGAGGAGATCCAAGTTTTTGAAGAGTTGGAGGAAGAAGAGGAGATTGGAATTTTATATTATTAGCCAGACGCCAGTCAGGATGCCAACAATGTGCCTAGACTTCCTGACATGGAATGGATACAAGACCCATCGAGATTACAACATTGGTAAGATATAGGCTGTTATTATTTTCATGATTTGAAGATGCAGGCATTTGCACATAATTTTATGGTTTTGTCTATCTGATGACATAGTTTAAAAAAAAAAAAAAAAAATCAGACTTCATGTTCATTTTGGCAGATCCGGCAGCTCTCGTGCATATTAAATAATAAAACAAAAACGTTGGGGGGGGGGGGGGGGGATGAGTCGTTGTTATATCTTGACCGAGTGACCCACACGACACCTTTATTGGCTTTTAAAACTTTACTCAACGTCTTGCCAAGTGACTCTGTACAATAACGTTTTTCTCTTAGTGAAGGGGTAAGGCACAAACAATAACACATCTAAATGACATGCGTACACTCTACTGGTCAATTCCCGTATTACAACTAAATAATATCCACTATATCACAGTCGCCGATGACTTTCTCCACTTTTTTGAGGCATCAATAAGAAAAAAAAGTGGCGTCTAATGGCGTGAGGAAATGTAGTTTTTTCACACAAGCGAACAGATTACAAAGCACCAATTCAGTGTTGTCCCGAGACTACATTTCCCATGATTCACTGCGTGGCCTGCGCGCTCGCTGATTCGCTGCCAGACATTAAAAGCAACACTTGTCACCTGTCAGCGGCTCTCGCAAAGCGGCGAAACACAAACTAGAAGGCTATCTGCAACATGACCGTGAATTATCGCGACGCCGACCCGCTTATGTGCACATCCACACCCCTTTCCCGATTGATAGTGGATTAACCCTTTCGGACAAGATCGTAGATGACGCACAATTTAAACACGCTTAACCTAGCGAACGCAACAACAACTATGATCGGGGATAGCCTCGGCTAACGTCGCTAGCTTATACTGTTCATTCCACAGCAGTTGGCAGCCTCTGCTTTGACAAAGTCATCAGTCATCTATCCAAAAATCACACTTACTTTTTGGCAAATCCTTGATCATAAGCAGACCGGTTTAGGAAGCAGGCATCTTCGAAGTGTTTGCAGCAGAGAACACTACTCGATGATGGCATGAAATTCATTCGCTTCGTGCGAACGAAAGATGTCCATTTACGTGCCCTGCTATCCTTTGGCCACTCATACAACTTTTCGTTTGAGTGAGAACAAAACATCGCCACACACCGCCGTGGCATCTTACCGAGAAACAATGCAACAAACAATACTGTTCTATGGCGGACTTCCCTCGCACTTCCCGGTGTGACGTAATTTCCGAAGATTTCCGAAGATTGCCGAAGAAAAGCATTTTCGTTGTCAAGGGCGTTGCTATGGGTTAAACAAAGAATCTGGAAGGGTTGCGTAAAAAAAAATAATGAAAATATGCTTATAATTGTTTAGCCATTGATATTATTCAAAAACATGGTTGGCCAACCTTACTTCAAAGTTCCCCTTTAAGTTAAACCAGGAATAATCAGTTATCGACTACTATTCCTGGTTGGAAAGCCCCTCCCAACGTCATTTGATTGACAGACCGTTTCTTGCGCATTTGCCATTTACATTCCCAAAGAGGAAAGGCGATCGACAAATGACAATGACAATGTGAAAGCCAAACAGAAAAGGCAATGGCAAAAAATACAATTGTCATTGTTTTTTTTCCGTTTGTGATGTTCAATGACAGAAAGTAAAAGTCAATGAAAAATATTGTCATTGTTTTTTCCGTTTGTGGTTGTTAATGACCAAAAGTAAATGTCAATGACAAAGTATACCGTTATATTTTTCTTTATTTATATATTTATTTCTCTTTATATTTATTTATTCGTTCATTTATTTATTTATATATTTATTTCTCTTTATATTTATTTATTCATTCATTTATTCATTCATTTATTTATTTTTAATTTTGGCACTCCTGTGACTGAGCGCGTTCTTCTTCGTCTTCGCGTGAGGAAGCGCAAGGGCGCCCCCACTTGAGTGTGAAAGCACCATAAAAACTAAAAGGCATGCATTTCAATATACTGGTAAATAATACACTTTAACAGGGGTCCCTAAACTACGGTCCACCCCGACATTTGGTCCGGCCCCCAGAACCATACCAGAGAGCATTTTGATTTTTTTTTTCCCCTCAATAGTGTTATTTATTTTCTGGCCTTTTTCTGTGAAGAACTCAGAGAGGGTTATTTGGTTATTATCTATTTGCTTAATAGTGTTATCATTATTAATTATTATCATTATTTTTATTTACTTTTGTTCCGTGAAATATCCAGAAAGGGTTATTTGTTTGTGGCTTTCTGAAAAACAAAACATTCTTTTTACATTTAGGCACTCCTGCAATCGTCACACTTTTTCTGTTACAAACTGACCCCGGCCCCTCATCAGAGAAGGAAAAGGTTATGTGGCCCTCACTGGAAAAAGTTTGGGGACCCCTGCAAGTTTAACACATATTGCCAACGGCAGACCAACGACCTATATGCCAATATATACCAATATTTTTATTTCTATTAGAAAAATGTTTCAGTAAAATGTTACACATTCTTGTGCATTTGCCACTTATTGCCAAAGTTAATATTGAGGCTTTGGGCCTCTTTTGACCTTGTTGTGAGTTTTTAAGGTTGTGACTTCTGATTAAACAAACTCAATGCCAATCAAAACTAGGGTTGTTCCGATCATGTTTTTTTGCTCCCGATCGTTTTAGTTTGAGTATCTGCCGATCCCAATATTTCCCGATCCGATTGCTTTTTTTTTGCTCCCGATTCAATTCCAATCATTTCCGATCATTTTTCCCGATCATATACATTTTGGCAATGCATTAAGAAAAAAATGAATAAAACTCGAACGAATATACACATTCAACATACAGTACATAAGTACTGTATTTGTTTATTATGACAATAAATCCTCAAGATGGCATTTACATTATTAACATTCTTTCTGTGAGAGGGATCCACGGATAGAAAGACTTGTATTCTTAAAGGACTATGTATATTGTGACTAAATATTGTCATCTAGTGTATTTGTTGAGCTTTCAGTAAATAATACTGTAGCCATGCCCAAATGCATGATGGGAAGTGGAACCATGACTGTGCGTACCAATTGATATATCTTCTCTGCGTTGGGAAATAACATAGGGTGTTAAGAAAAAGATCAATTACTACTTTGCTTCCCCACATTGCTTCACACGATATTTCTAATCGTAGGGAGAGCGATTGTAAGGCTTTAGCCCAGGGGTGGGCATTACGTCGATCGCGATCGACCCGTCGATCGCAACGCTAGTGTGGGTAGCTCGCACCATCAAAAAAAAAAAAAAAAAAAAAAAAAAATTTTTTTTTTTATTTAAATGTACATAGTTAATCATGTTATGTGAGCAAACATAATTTACCGTCCATTTTTTATTTTTATTTTTTAAATGTACACAAAGCATAATTACTGTAACTGTACATTTAAATTTTTTTCTTTTAGTTCACCGTCCTCTCATAAGGTAGATCGCGGGAGGTTGTCTCATTTAAAAGTAGATCTTGGAGCAAAAAACTTTGAGCACCCCTGCTTTAGCCAATTAAAAAAAAGGCTCCAAAGGCCTCCAAAATTCACTCTACTCATTATAAGCTGCCTTTTAGCTCTCTATATGGGTAAAACGGCGCCATTACAGATTGAGCGCGACAATGCATGAGTGGGTCGTGCAGCGCATGCATTAATTGTGTTAAATATTTTAACGTGATAAATTAAAAAAAAAAAATAATAATAATTACCGCCATTATCGAGATAAATTTGATAACCCTACCTTAAGCCAAAACTAAAGACTCTGGATGAGTAACATTATGTCTGAAACGTCAAATACAATTAGAAAACGATTTAATTAAAAAATATACATATATTAAAAAAAGGCATGTCCGATATTTTTTTGCCGATTCCGATACTTTGAAAATGACGTGATCGGCATCTCTAATCAAAACGTTTGTTCTTCTTTTCCCCCAAATTAGAATCGATAAGAGAATCGATAAAGAATCAAATCGTTAAGCAATATCGATAATGGAATCGGAATCGTAAAAATCCTATCAATTCCCATCCCTAGCAGTGATGTTTTGGGGCTGTCGTTGGGCAACACTGACTTTCAGCTCCTTCCACAGATTTTCTATTGGGGTTGCGATCTGGAGACTGGCTAGGCCACTCCAGGACCTTGACATGCTTCTTACGAAGCAACTCCTTTGTTGCCGTGGCTGTGTGTTTGGGATTATTGTCATGCTGAAAGATCCTGCCACGTCTCATCTTCAATGCCGTTGCTGATGGAAGGAGATTTTCACTCAAAATCTCTCGATACATGGCCCCATTTTTATTCTTTCCTTTACACGGATCACTCGTCCTGGTCCCTTTGCAGAAAAACATCCCCAAAGCATGAGGTTTCCACCCCATGCTTCACAGTGGGTATGGTGTTCTTCGGATGCAATTCAGTATTCTTTCACCTCCAAACACGAGAACCTGTGTTTCGACCAAAAAGTTCTATTTTGGTTTCATCTGATCCTAACACATTCTCCCAGTCCTCTTCTGGATCATCCAAATGCTCTCTAGCGAACCGCAGACGGGCCTGGACGTGTACTGGCTTCAGTAGGGGGACACGTCTGGCGGTGCAGGATTTGAGTCCCTGGCGGCGCATTGTGTTACTGCTAGTAGCCTTTGTTACTGTGGTCCCAGTTCTCTTTAGGTCATTCACTAGGTCCCCCCGTGAGGTTCTGGGATTTTTGCTCACCGTCCTTGTTATCATTTTGACGCCACGGGGTGAGATCTTGCATGGATCCCCAGATCGAGGGAGATTATCAGTGGTCTTGTATGTCTTCCATTTTCCCCCATTTCTAATAACTGCTCCCGCAGTTGATTTCTTTACACCAAGCGAAGAGTTACAGAAAATGTTTGGCCTCCGTTATTGCCAACAAAGGGTACATTATACAGTATTGAGATGAACTTTTGGTATTGACCAAATACGTATTTTCCACCATTATTTGCAAATAAATTCTTTAAAAATCAAACAATGTGAGGTTTACCCATGTTGACAATTACAGGGCTCTCTAATCTTTTTAAATAGGAGAACTTGCAAAATTGGTGGTTGACTAAATACTTATTTGCCCCACTGTAAATTAGACTTGACAGCGGATGTTAGCGAGAATGAAATATTTTGAATTGGAAATTTGGTAACTCACCTTCCCGAGCACAAGATAGATTCCTGCCGAATTCTTGTGGACGAGGACCTGTTTTACCCAACCAGCAACGAAGTGTTTATATGCCTCCAAGCTCTTCAAGTTTTTCAAACTTTCGTGAGAATAGGCTGACTTCGTGTGGACAAGATAATTGTAGATATCAGGGTAGGAGATGTCAGGCAGAGACGGCGAAGACAGCGGGTCGAAAAACATCGATTTGGGCATCAAATATGGATCTGGCGACTGGATCGACTGAAGCTTTTCCACATAACGGCTTTTATGTAACACATCCAATGAGTTTCCAGCGTCTGAAAGCACCGGGGTTTCCATAAATTGCACGATAAATTGCACGACAACTGACAATACGGACACACAATGACGGACAATATGGCGGCACAATACAGCGATCACGTGATTGTGTGACGTTGGTGAATGGGGTCTACAGTGATCCCTCACTGCTTCGCGCTTCAAGCATCGCGCCCTCAGTCCATCGCGGATTTTTTTTTTTCAATTGAAAAAAATGCAGGATTTTATAGAGGTGTCCTATCCGATTACGTACAGCATCTCCCTCCTGAAGTTTGTTTAAGTTAATGATGAGTGACAAATGAGCCGCATTAAACTTGCCAAAGAAGCTTGAGAGTACTTCAAAGGCGCTGAGTCGTTTAACTTGTTAAACATTGGCTGTAGTGTGCTATGGCAACTCATTGTGATGTGTTGTTCGATGCAGCATAAGTTGATTTGAGAGGACTCACTTAATGAAGCCTTTAATAAAGAATTATACCAGCCATTGTTAAAGCGATCCTCGATTTTTAAGACAATTCTTAAAAGATGAATGTTAGTATGAGTTATAATAATTTCATATTAAAACCCCTCTTAATGTTTTCGTTTTAATAAAATTTGCAAAATTATTTTAAGCCATAGGTCGCCATTCTTTTTGACGTCGCAGTGCGGTGACGTCACCGGGCTCGTTGCCGAACTTCCAGCGTGTCACTCGTTAACTACCCCAACATGTCGTCGGTTCTGCCCTTCCAATTTGAACCAGATTGGAAAAGTGAAGAGCAGGATAGCATTGTCGGTCGTTCACAAGACTGGCAGCTGAAGCAAAATGCAGAGCGGGAAATACCTGATAAGACAAGAGTTGGGCATAACTGGTGATGTACTCGCGGCAAGTGCGTCTCAATAATAACGAAGCGAGAGAGCGTATGCTGTTGAGAACTCCGGTTTTTGTTAGCAGATCTTCAATGTGAACTATTGCATAATCAAATTTATTCCAGTATAATTATGTACATTGTTAGCGTCCAGAGCTGTCGTGTGCTTTACATACAGTACAGGCCAAAAGTTTGAACGCACCTTGTCATTCGTGCATTTTTATATGCATGACTATTGACATTATAAACTCTCACTGAAGGTAATAACACTATGAATGCACACGTGTGATAGTCAGGATCGGAGTCGTGTCGTGGCTAGAGGAGTTCCAAAAAAATCGATTACATGCATCGCGATTCGATTACGGTTCATAAAGGTTCAAAAACGATGATTTTTCACTCATAACTTTATGACAGCTGCTTGTTGCCGAACGAAATTCAAGTAATGTCTGCCGCCCAGACACCGTTAACGGACGCACGCACAACGTAATGATGGATGCTCCCAGTTACTGGGAGAGAGATTTACTCCTTTTTAAAAGACCGGAAAATAAATTTTTGTATGAGACACGCGGCGGTCGCGCTTTTGTGCGCAAGTTATTTATTTTAGCGCAAGAGGGGAAGGGGAGATAGTTCGTTGCTCCTTGTCTTTCCTACTGTCCAGCAGTAGTTTTAAGGCATTTCAATTGAAAAATGTCCTGAGTGTGTTGCTAAGACCTGTGTGCGACTATAAGAGTACACGAACCCTCTTGTACGGTTTAGCCTTTATTGTTGTTGTTTTTGAGATTTTAATCGTTAGCGCCGAGCGCTAAGCTAATTAGCTAATTTGCTAACGTGTATTTCATATGCAGAACGTGTAAAACCATGATTAAGTGCAGCGGTAACACTACAAACATGCGAAATCGTACAGAAACCTGTGAAAACAAAGTATATTGGTTTAAAGAAGTCTTATTTCTGAAGACACTTTGTGTCCAGAAAATGTGGAATTCATTCCACCAGTGTAAATTTTATTGTATTGTTGAAAGAAATAAGTGCTCCCTTTAAAATGGTTAATGTTTTTGCTAGGGCTGTGAAAATTATCGCGTTAATGGGCGGTAATTATTTTTTAAAAATTCATCACGTTAACTATTTGACGCAATTAACGCACAAATGCCCCGCTCAAACAGATTAAAATGACAGCACAGTGAAATGTGTACTTGTGTTTTTCGGAGTTTGGCGCCTTCCGCTGGCGCTTGGGTGGCGACTGATTTTATAGGCTTCAGCACCCATGAGCATTGTGTAGGTAATTATTGACATCAACAATGGCGGGCTACTAGTTTATTTTTTGATTGAAAATTTTACAAATGTTATTAAAACGAAAACATGAAGAGGGGTTTTAATACAAAATTTCTATAACTTGTACTAACATTTATCTTTTAAGAACTACAAGTCTTTCTATCCATGGATCGCTTTAACAGAATGTTAATAATGGTAATGACATCTTGTTGATTTATTATTATGATAAAGAAATACAGTACTTATGTACCGTATGTTGAATGGATATATCCATCTTGTGTCTTATCTTTCCATTCCAACAATAATTTACAGAAAAATATGGCATATTTTATAGATTGTTTGAATTGCGATTAATTGCGATTAATTACGATTAATTAATTTTTAAGCTGTAATTGACTCGATTAAAAATTTTAATCGTTTGACACCCCTAATTTTTGCACTTTTGCGTATTTCAAATAAATAATGAACATTAATTTGTTTGGCTACTTTATTAATCAGTACTGTACGATGCATCGATAATCGTGATCATCGTCAATACCGCGATCATCGTTCAAAAATCGAATCGTAGCACCCTGAACAGTAATGTAATCGAATCTTGGGGTGCCTAGAATGGCACACCCCTAGTCGTGGCTGTCCAGATTAAATTCGTCATATGGATCGAGTGTCCTCCATGTCTTGTACATCCAACTCACATTTAGCTACGTAAGGGTGGTCCATATTAATTGCTCGGCGCGCATCAGCTGGCCACTGTATCGTTGCATCGTACGTGTCTGGATCAGTTTGAGTGGGAGCATCACTCATATTGGGTGAATACTAAACAGACACACTTACTGCCTGATGAACTGACAGTAAAGGTGAATTATTAACTTCTGTGACTAGCGGTACGCCAGAAGGTTCACCTACAGCGACAGGGGCGGCTTGCCTATTTAAAAGAGCGGCCAGCAGTTTATCTTTGCCGCTTTATTGCGCGCATTTCACTCGCTATCCGAGCGCGTTAAGGCCTCTTGTGAGGGAAAATTGTTGGAACAGCATTTGATTTTAGTCTCTGCTTATATCCAGCCGCTCCGGTGAGCTCATTCATAAGTTGTCGTCGACTAAAAGCCTCGATCGCGTAGGAGAAATAAATGGCGTGAACGAAGCTTTGGGTCTTTGTTTTCCCAAACCTTTCACCTCTTCTTGTCAATAGGAAATCTGTGGAGACTCAGATCACCCCCCTTGTTTCCATTTGACTGGAAATTGCATCCAAAAGCAGCAGATCGTGACATTTTACTTAGAGAGTTTAGGCAGCCATACACAATTGTTGTACACAATTGGAAACATCCCAATTATACGTCATCACTCCGAGCCCGCAAAACATGGCGCCAACTATCGGTCAAAATATGTACTTAATATTATAAAATATTGCCATTGATTTAACATTTTATCTGTTTCTACAACATATTTTAGTACAAGATAATAATTGCGGTTTATTACAGCCTACATCTCTTTAAAGTGATCCTCTAACTTAAATACATGTAGGCTCTAATAAACCACAATTGTTCTCTTGTACTAAAATATGTTGTTAGAAACACATAAAATGTTAAATCAATGGCAATATTTTATAATTTTTAGTCCATACTTTGTCCATTAGTTGGTGCCATGGTTTGCGGGCTCCCAGTGATGACGTCATTGGCATCTTTCGTGTTCAACAATTGCTTATTGCTGCCTAAGCTCGCGAAGTAAAATGCCACAATGTGCTGCTTTTGGATGCAATTTCCAGTCAAATGGAAACAAGCGCAGTGAAGTGAGTGGTCAAGGTGGAATTATTATTTTTAGTGAATAAATGTGCATAAGTGGAAGCTTCTCCCCCTTTTTGGTCCCTGTATGCACGTATCCTACCCACCACGCGTTACAACTAGCGCCCGAACATTTTTTCTGGATCCTCAGTCAAGAAAGGGATCCGTCTGTTTTCTGGATTCGACGGTCCCACCGCGTCTGCAATATTGGTTTCGGATCAGTCCATTTTTTTGATTCGTTGGTCCCACGGCGGCTTTTCGGACCAGTCTATTTTGTGGAATCGACAGCCTAATTGCGGCTGCGACATTGCCATGGGATCGGTCTAATTCCTGGATCTTCGAGTGAGTAAAAACGCGGATTTGGATTACTATTGCTATCTTTTTTATTGACTATTCTTCGTGGGTTTTTTCCCCAAATCATACTAAATAAATAAAGCACTATGGCACGCTACAGTGACGACAGTGACTCTGACGTGGACCTTACAACAATGTTGGGAGTTCGTCAGGGAACGCGTGTTTGCGTACTGCTGAGCTCCCGAGTGAAGAATGGTCAAGGTGGAAATATTATTTTTTGTGAATAAATGTGCATAGGTGGAAGCTTCTCCCCTTTTTGGTACTTTTATACACCTATCCTAGCTACCACGCGTTACAATGTACAAGACATGGATTTTACAAGGTGAGCTAATTTGGCCTGTACTGTAAGCACACGACAGATCTGGATGCTAACAATCTACATAATTATATTGGGGTTAGTTTGAAAACGCAATATGCTTACCTTGAGTATCTGCTAATAAAACCGGACAGCATACACTCTCGCTCCCAACCGGACTTCCCAACAGGACTCTCTCGCATCACCAGTTTTGCCCAACTTTTGTCTTATCAGGTATTTGCTGCACGCATTTTTCCCTGAAGCTCGTCTTGTGAACGACCGACAGTGCTGTCCTGCTCTTCACTTTTCAGATCTTGTTCAAATAGGAAGGGTAGAAGTGACGACATGTTGGGAAGCTAACGAGTGACACGCTGGAATTGCGGCAACGGGGCCAGTGACGTCACGCACTGCGACGTAACAAGAATGGCGACCCATCACTTAAAATAATTTTACAAACTTTATTAAAACAAAAACATTAAGAGGGGTTTTAATATCAAATTATTATAATTTATACTAACATGTATCTTTTAAGAATTACTTGTCTTAAAAACAGAGGATCCCTTTAAGATCGAGGATCCCTTTAACTATCTTATCACAAAGTGAGCAGGCAAAATGTTTCTCTCCAGTGTGTGTTTTAGTGTGACGGTTTAACTTTTCTCTTAGAATCTTTTGTGGCAAACTGAGCAGGGTAAGGGATTCTTTCCAGAGTATATATAATAGTAAGTTGACAATGAGCGTTTTGTTTCCCGTCATTCTTGAGGGGAATTCTAAATTAGGCTGCTTAGGCAATACTTTTCGCCAAAATCATCAAATATTGAATATGGTACGCCCGCAGGTGTCGTGCCAATGTAGTTACCCCAGTCAAAAATTGCATCCCCTGGGTGGAGCCATAGGAGGAAGATCTGCATCCATATTATTCAATCAAAAAAAAAGTTGCTTCAATCAAAATATATATTTTCAAACCCCCCCCCCCCCCCCCCCCAAAAAAAAAAAAAAAGTCGATTTGATGAAAAAAGTGTTTGAATGCAAAAATAAATTTGAAAAAAAAAAAAAAAACTACAAATAATGCATGTGAAAGCTATTTTATGTGATTTTTTTTTTGGGATACAAGTCAAGTTTTTTTTTTTATTGAAGCAACTTTTTTGATTGAAGTAATGTTGATTTGTGTTTGGGCCACATTTTGGCTAGGACATTGTTGTCTTTATTGTTCAATCAAAAAAATAAGTTGCTTTAAAAAAATATAAATATTTTTAAAAGAAAAATAACTTCAATCAAAATTAGAAAAATTTCAATCATAGGAAAGTTTTTTAAATGCGAAAAAATGTTTGAGATTGAAAAATTTGCATTTGAACAGTTAATTTTTCATTTAAAAAGTTTTCTTTGATTTAAGGAATCATTTTTGTGTTTGGGCCATATTAAGGGTTGGACATTTGTGTCTAAATCATTCAATCCGCCCAAAAAAGTTCTTTCAATCAAAAAAAAAAAATATATATATATATTTGCAATCAAAGAAAACAATCATTTGAAAAATAAAATTGCCCCACCCTAATTTTTTTTGTTGAAAATTATATGCAAAGCAAATGACCGTCTAAGTCGCTAGTCACATGATCTGTTCGAAAAATAATTTTGATCCAATTTTTTGTTTATTTCATTCATTGTGGTTGCAATTATATTGTTTTGCAACTTTTATAAATATATAGGAAAGTCAATTACATGCAATGACACTTTTTGCCCTCCCCCTTAAAATCCGCTTATGGCAAAAGCACTTGTGTGTGAAAATTTGACCGTTTCTTGCCCCTCTTCCTGATTTCTCCTGTGAAATCGGAATCTCTCTGCTATCACAAGGGGCTTGGGTGAAAAATGTCCAATAAGAGTTTCCACGATTTCCCTGTACGTTTTACTACCAGGTTTATCGGGTTGAAGCAAGTTTCTCAGTAAATTGAAAGTCTTAGGCCCAATAACGCTAAAAAACGTGGGCACCACTTTCTCTTCCGCTATTTCGTTAGCTTCCACAAAATAGCCGAACCGCTCCGTGTACGAGCGCCACTGTTCCACAAGCTCATCAAAAGGACAAGCAGAACCAATAACTAGTAAACAGCCGCCATCTTTAAGCAGTAGACTTCTCATCGCTAATAAATAATGTTACTGTCACTCGCTCACGTAGACGCAACGTTAGCCCTTCAGAGGGCTAGGTTTCTTTTGATTATGACCACTGTCGATGCGTGGCTAACGTGTCTTACATAAAGGCTTTATTTAATCCGTAAAAATCCAGCGCTGTAGAGTGATGAGGATGTAAAATGAAAACATAATAAAGCTAACTGTCAGTTTTAGCTCAGTACTCATGGCTGAATAAAAAAACAAGTAGCACTGGTCCCTAATGTGCTCCAATACAGCAGATATCATACAGTGCATTTATTTGGAACACTGCAAAAACTCAAAATCCTATCAGTACTTACAGTTTAGACTAACTTAAAACTTAACTAGAACTTAAAAGTAGCTTGACACCAGAGGTTGCGCTAGACTCTTTCGTTGTCTGTCATTTTGACTGACAGGGTCATAAAAATCCGGTCATCATCCATTTTTACCCGTCACTTAAATTTTTAAAATGACTATATCTTGATGTAGTCACTATATGTATATACACAATAATACAATAATACTTTATAATCACGGGTGCACATAAGTGGTCCGCATGCGCGCATGCGTACCGGACATAGACAAACGCGCTGCCCCTCAACGGCTTCCATACGCTTTTGCGTACCAATGGCTGACCATAAGCCTGTCGCAATATGCAATAATTCCATTTATCGCGCGATATATAAAAATGAAGGCGGTAATTTTTCCGCTGCGATTTATCGCGCGGCAGACGTGCTGTTAAAAGTTCGGATTCCTCGTTACCAACTGCGCAAAATGCATCTTCGTTCCAAGTCCGGCAAAAACTAGCGCCAATCGTTCCCATTATATCCTGTTGTTCAATGTATACCGGCCGCATCAGTGCTCCGGAGTGACTGTGGACCATCTACAGCGCGCCGGTGTCGTTGACGTGTGGGCGCTCCCGTCAGGAGTGACATTTCACGCGGGTGGCTGTTTTTCGGCACAACGCCGGATATTTACAACGAAGTCCGCCAAAACATTGTTACCGACTAGGCTGCTACAAACAACCTCGCTTTGACAATAAACAGCTGACTGAAATTAAGAGCGCTGTGTCATATGCTGGTGTTGTGTAGTAATGAGCAGACGTGACTTCAGCGGCGCTTGTTAACTTTTTTAATGCGCGCACACACTAGATATCATGAAATGGCACTCTAGATGTGCTACGTCCCATGCCATTGGCTACGTGACCACAGAGTGATTATGGGTTACGTAGTCCATATACTACATCGATGAATTCTAAACTGTCATGACTGAATGGAAGTTAGGAAGGCCAAATCATTCCATACTAGTGACTACAGATAATGTTGCAAATATTGTTAATTCAGTACGTGACACAGATGGATTCGGACCACAAATAGGATGTCTTGCTCATGTAGTAAACCTAGCTGCTAAGAAAGCTGTAGCAATCAACAGTGTGCCTTGTCTCACTTTACAAACAGTAAAGATTGTTCTCAGCACCTTTGTACAAAACATTTTTCAGATCAGTAAGAAGTAAGCACATACAGTAAATATTAAGCACTAAAATGCATGTTTATATGATGGCAATTTAATTTTTGCTCGCGAGCAAAAAAAAAAAAAAAAAAAAAAACCGAAACAAAAAATATAATTGTTATATTTTTTTACGGAGCATTAAATGTATTGAATCGGATCGAAAATCGTGACCCCCGTATCAAAAATCGTACTGAACCGTGACTTAACTGTATCGTTGCATCCCTATGGAACACCATTGCAGAAGCTATGACGGGGAAAAGTTTTCATTTGCCTAAATGCTTAAGTTATTAAGTGCAATTTTTTTTCTCCCTTTTTTAAAAATTTTTTTTTAACACATTTTATTTATTCTGTGATGCTGTGCGGTATCAATATTGTTGTCTTTTTTTACTTAAGAGGCATGGTCTATTGTTTTTAGTTGTGATTTCTTAAAAAGTATTTTTGAATTTATCTATGAATGTATGCTGTATTCTCACTGTGTTATTGTAAATTGGTTGAAAAAAAATTGGGGGGGCGCAATAATATCGCAATAATTTATGAGAATAATTATCGCACACTAATATTTGTTATCGCGACAGGCCTAGCTGACCACTGTATTTGCGGCGGACACGAGAAAATCACTTCTCAAAATGTCAAAGAGGCAGGCCCCACTGAGTAATTATTTCCGTGTTCCCCCACCCCCGTCAAAAGAGAGACAGACGACAGAGACATCACCGGAGCTACCGAAAAAAAGGACTTTTGCTGAAAAGTGGCTGCAGGAGGTACCATGGCTAGAAGCAAATGATGTTCGCACGGAAATGTGGTGCAACATTTGCCATGAGAATCCCAATGTCGCTAATAAGAGCAGCGCATTTTATGTTGGGTCAAAGAATTTTAGCCATCCAAACTTTGAAAAGCACGAAAAAAACAGAGCATGTGGCAATTAATCAAACTATCGATGTCAGACAGGACCCCACTCGCCCTATGGACAAGTGGCGGAATAAAGTTATTGTAGAACAGCGCCATGCGCTGACAAATGTGTTTTTGCCCGCATTTCACAAAGCTAAACATGCACGTTCAATGAGCTCTTATGAGGAGGACATCCCACTTTTACAAAGGCTTGGAGTTAATGTGAGAGCCACATATGAATGCCCTTTATTTTGAATTAGTGCTTTTATGCTTATTTCTTTACATTTCACTTCAAAGTAATGGCAATTTTGTTGTGCCAGTTGATGTTAATCAAGCGTTAATTGTTTATATAATTAATTAAAGGTAATTGGCTTTAAGTAAAGCTTGTCATAATTTTATCGCATCAGGCGGGTCGGCTCTCAAGCTCAATGAGGACTAAGTCACATCTCCAGGTCCTCCTCTGAGAACCTGGGCAAAAAAATTATGTGCACCCCTGACCATAGGTGAGAAAAGGAACGAAGTTCGACTGGTAAATCGAGAGCTTGGCCTTTTGGCTCAGCTCCCGCTTCACCACAATGGACCGGTGCAGCGTCTGCAGTGATGCGGACTTTGCCAGTTGATCAAGTAAGGCTTTTAATTTTTTCGGCTCCATTTGTTTTTTTGCTCCAATACGGCTCTTTCAACATTTTGGGTTGCCGAGGTGAAGGTTAGGAAAGCAGAGGCTGATTTTGTAAGCTGACTAAATCTAGGCAAAGTGGCGTTTTAGACAGACGGCTGTCTTGTCCTAAAAGGGAAAGGGGAAGCAAGCTGGCGACACCCCTTGAACTTGTTTGGCTTTGTGTATGCATGTAGGTGGAATTACATTCATGTGTGCCAATATAGTTCATTAAGCAATAGCCTTTGAGCAAGGAATAAAATGCAACAGTATGGTTTCTTAAATGTACCAGACAGTAGTTTCTTAATGTCTGTGGCTTGTCCCTAAAGTTGATCAGAATGACAAGGCAGTTTTATCAAGAGCTAAACATGTCTATAGTAACCAATCACTAAAATATCCATTTATTGCAGTCAATAATGGAACATCCCACTACAGCAATTAATTAACAACAGCCTCGACTTTATTGTGAGCATTCACTGGTAAAACATATTTAATAATAACATTTAATAATTATCAGGTTTTGTACTAGTTTGCCCTCAATTTACAGGCGTTATTCCATTTCTTTCGAGTGCTAGCCCCCGGTCTAATGGGAGGAGAAATGTTTGCTTAGTGGAAGGTTGACTAGCACTAGGTATGAGGATGTATGACAGACCTACAGACAGCGTGAACTGCGTAGATAATAAAAAAAAGTGTCATTTTACGCCATGAAAATAGTGTCTGATGCAAGGATATCACAATAAAATGAGAATGTAGACAACAACAAAAAACAGTGTGAAATTAGTTTAATTTCATTTTCCAATGTGAAAACAGTAGGGCTGTCAAACGATTAAAATTTTTAATCGAGTTAATTACAGCTTAAAAATTAATTAATCGTAATTAATCGCAATTAATCGCAATTCAAACCATCTATAAAATATGCCATATTTTTCTGTATATTATTGTTGGAATGGAAAGATAAGACACAAGATGGATATATACATTCAACATACGGTACACAAGTACTGTATTTGTTTACAATAAATCAACAAGATGGCAATAACATTATTAACATTCTGTTAAAGTGATCCATGGATAGAAAGACTTGTAGTTGTTAAAGATGAATATTAGTATAGTATAGTATAGTTATAGAAATTTTATATTAAAACCCGTCTTAATGTTTTCGTTTTAATAAAATTTGTAAAATTTTCAATCCAAAAATAAACTAGTAGCCCGCCATTGTTGATGTCAATAACTACTTACACAATGGTAATGGATGCTGAAGCCAATAAAAGCAGTCGCACCCGAGCGCCAGCAGAGGGCGGAAAAACTCCATAAAACAAAATTGACAAGTTGGCCTTTCACTATACTGACATTTAAATCTGTCTGAGCGGGGCTAGTGCGTTCATTGCGTCAAATATTTT
Source organism: Corythoichthys intestinalis (assembly GCF_030265065.1). Taxonomy (NCBI): domain Eukaryota; kingdom Metazoa; phylum Chordata; class Actinopteri; order Syngnathiformes; family Syngnathidae; genus Corythoichthys; species Corythoichthys intestinalis. The sequence continues at coordinate 8,382,328 of NC_080395.1, forward strand.
AACGTGATTAATTAAAAAAATTAATTACCGCCCGTTAACGCGATAATTTTGACAGCCCTAGAAAACAGCAAAAGGCATTTTATTTATTTTTTAAAATTTGAACTCTAAATGAAATCTGAACAGAAATTCACATCCACGCTAGCATAAGTTTGAATTTGTAAAAAATTGCTTTATTATAAATTTTAATTAACATTTAGACGAATGAATACTTGAATAATATTAAGAGTGTTTTTACAGCACGTGGTGCAAGTGAAATGTTTCTTCTTGGTGTGTGTGTTCTTGCGTAATCGTTTAGTTCTCGCTTGCGGGTAACCCTTTTACCTGTTGTGTATGCGTGTGTCTTGTCAACGCTTGCTTTGTACAAAATCTTCTATCGCAAAGAGAGCACACAAAAGGCTCCTCTCTAGTGTGTATCTTTAGGTGTCCCTTCTGGGTGCATATTTTACCAAAAATTGTGCAGACAAAAGGCTTTTCGGGACATGGGACGGATTAATAGGGGTCCTGCATCATTGGCGTGGCTGTCAAAGCTGACCGAGTGGAATCGTAGACAAAAAGCTTTCTCCGTTGAAAATTCTCTCGAGTGAATGCTTAAAACCCTGAATTCTTTATAGATATGGACGCAAAAATGTCTCGATTCTTGGTTAAAAGCAAAAAACGTGGAGTTAGCATTTATTTCACGTAAATATTGCGAACTGTGGCGCTGATGCCATAGCGGCTAGTTTGTCCCATTTTTTGTCACGTTTCAAAATGCATGCATGGCACGAAAAATAATTACCTTGAATCCTTGAACGAATCACTCCTGAGACAATCCTTCCTGTTTGTATGCGGTACAGCTTTCGTACATTTTCAACCTAAATCCGGCGTTAGATCGCTCCATGCGTGTTTGAGAATAACTGCGACAGACTTCGACTGACTGAAGCGGAGTGTAGGTCGGCCCCCTACTTGGCGTGGCGCAGTGTCTAGGGCAGGGGTGCCCATTACGTCGATCGCGATCGACCAGTCGATCGCAACGCTAGTGTGGGTAGTTCGCATAAAAAAAAAAAATAAAAATAAAATATATATATATATATATATATATTTTTTTTAATGTACATAGTTAATTGTTATGTGAGCAAACATAATTTACCATTTTTTATTTATATTTTTTTAAATGTACACAGTTATTTGTGTTTTGTGAGCAACATAACCTCATATGTTGCTCACAAAGCATAATTACTGTAACTGTACATTTAAATTTTTTTCTTTTTTTAGTTCACCCTCCTCTCTTAAGGTAGATCGCAGGAGGTTGTCTCATTTAAAAGTAGATCTTGGAGCAAAAAACATTGAGCACCCCTGGTCTAGGGAATGTGTCCCATCAACAGTGTTGTTAATCTAACTTTAAAAAAGTAATTAACCCTTTAACACCTAAGCCTATTTTGACCGAATTTGCATGCATTTGATGTTGCCTTTATAGTTCAAAGAAAAAATTGTTTACAATGGCCAAGTTGGGTCCCTTTTTTCAGGACACCTTGAACTTCATGTCCAAACTGTTGTTTTCTTCACTGACCAATTATAATCCACATTTTGGACCCCAAAAGACAAAAAAATCCCAAAATCTTTTTTCAAAATTTGTAATGTTGACGTCCCATTGACAACCAAACATGCTCGACCAACCGTTTTGAAGCTTGATAATATTTATTCAAGTTGTTAGGATAAACATTCAAAAGGAAAAAAATAAGATTAAATAGTTTTATGTTTCACAATTCAACACAAACAGCAGGTATGGTCATAGGCGTTTTTGGCCTTTACACATACTATGGTCAAAACAGGTTATATACAGTACAAAATAGTGAGAAAAAAAATTATATACATCATCCAACACAAAAAGGGGTTGGAGGGTATCTCTTTGTGAAGTTAGGTGTTGTACCCATCACCTTATCAAAAATATATACGTACATGCAATCAAGTTTCTCGAATACACATCTACATAAAAATGGAAAAGATTATAGTGAAGAAAACATATATATAACATTGAAAAAAAGTATTTTAAAAAATATTGACAAGTAGTTGAGTTCAATTCAAATTTTTCAGGTATGCGACCCAATATTTCATATCAATATTTCAAGCTTCTTCTTGAACAGGTCACGGAGCTGCGTCACACACAACGTCATACAGCCTACTCTTTCGCCGTTTGCGCGCTGCTGTCACTTCAACTCGCCGAGACGCCGACTCGTCCAAAGAAAACAACGACAAATACGGCTCACCTTCCTCCTTGAGTTAATGAAATAATGCATTAGCTTGCGCTAAATGTAGTTTTAGATTCATTCTGCACGTTTCAAAGTCGCTCGCTCAAACCAACCGGCCGTTGCTTGCTTCGCATGCCTCCCTTTCATTAGTTGGCGCCTCGCTCGGAAATTTATTAAAAATGATCACATTCAGTTCGTCCTTCTTGACATCACAACGGCTCTTGGGATATGTAGTCTTTTGTGCTGCTTTCGGTTTTGAAAAAGGACAAGAAATGATGGAAATATGGAGATAAACACATGGTCCATGCAGCGTTTGAATGCATATTTATGAGTGCAATAAAACTATAAAACTCAAATGACATTATCTCCCGTTTTTCTTGGTCGATTGACTTCAAATAAGAACTAGTGTGGACATCAACTTCCGCACTTTCAAATGAGAACAACCAGCGGCACGTGGTTGACGTAATTACAGCGTGACGAAGCTTCAAAAACGATATGCGTAAAGGCGTCGCTGCCGACATGTTCGGTGTTAAAGGGTTAATTACAGTTACAAATTACTTCTCCCAAAAAGTAATTGCGTTAGTAACTTAGTTACCTGAATGTAAGAGTAATTAGTTGGCAAAGTAACTGGTGATAATTTTCATGTTTTTTTTCTCCCAAAAAAAACAAGTCACACAATGTGAAGTTTAAAGGGTTTTTGGGACAATTGGCCCTAGCCCAATTCTTTACCCTAAACTTAACTTGACACAGGGGTATTGCGGATATTGCGATAGTTAGATAGTAACCTTTACTATGTGTGGAAGTCATTTAATGTTGTGAATCAACCGCTAAAGTTGTTAAAATTGCTTCCGTAATTGCATTAGTTCTTCTGTCCATTTTCAACATGTGTCAGTTTTAAAACTGTTTCATCATTTAAAGATAGATTTAAGTTTTGCCGATTTAGGAGTATTTTAGATAAAAAGTTACTTAGCTTCGCAAGGAAGGTTCTCTACAACAGAGCCTTCTTGAGAAGTGTACTGCTTTAAGATGGCGGCTGTTTACTTATGCATCTAGTTCTTTACTACACTTGTTGCTAATGCCGCCGTGTCCGTCATTTGCATCTAGTTCTGTATATATGTGATATCTACCAAAGCATCATGTGGGCATAGTTTGTAGGCTATCGGCTACAGTCAGGTATTATTGGAGCCACCTAGCATAGTAGCATTGCGTTTGCAACGGCGTCACACTCCCTTGCCTCCTCCACACTCCTGCTCCGTCTTTTTCTGACTTTTCTCGCGTCTGTCAACCAACATCGCAACGCATAGTAACGCACGCCTTTCCCACCTCAGTAACTGTAATGGCGTTGCCGAGAAAAGTAATTAGATTACTCACTACTGAAGAAAATAACGCCGTTATATTCTAACGCCGTTATTAACAACACTGCCCGTCAATATATATAATTATGAAGTCTATGGCTTTTCTCCAGTGTGTGTACTCGTGTGTTTTGTCAACTCTTGCTTCGTACAAAATCTTTTATCGCAATGAGAGCAGACGAAAGGCTTTTTTCCAGTGTGTCTTCTTGTGTGTGTCTTTAAATTTCCCTTCAGGGTGAATCTTTTACCACAGTACGTGCAGACGAAAGGCTTCTCTCCAGTGTGTGTAATCGTGTGCTCTGTTAACCCTTGCCTCGTGAAAAAAGATTTATCGCAAAGAGAGCAGACGAAAGGCTTTTCTCCAGTATGTGTTCTTGTGTGTTTTGTTAAGTCTTGCTTTACACAAAATCCTTTATCGCAATGAGAGCAGACGAAAGGCTTCTCTCCAGTGTGTCTTCTTGCGTGCAAATTTAAATTTTCCTTCAGGGCGAATCTTTTACCACAAATTGTGCAGACAAAAGGCTTTTCTTCAGTGTGTGTACTCGTGTGTCTTATTAACTCTTGCTTCGCACAAAATCCTTTATCGCAAAAAGAGCAGACGAAAGGCTTCTCTCCAGTGTGTCTTTTTGTGTGTGAATTTAAATTTCCCTTTTTGGTGAATGTTTTACCACAGAATGTGCAGACAAAAGGCTTTTCTTTAGTGTGTGTATGCGTGTGTATGATTAAATTTTCCTTGGTAGTGAATGTTTTATCGCAATGTGTGCAGGGAAAAGGTTTCCCACCCGAGCATTCGTTTGTTTTCGTTTTCAGTAATGACTTGTTTAAGGATTTGGAAGCATCGAATTCAACATTCTCTTCTTCGATGTGAAAGTCAGAAGAGTGTGACGTTACATCATCGCTATCCGAGAGTGGTGCTAAGAGGTCGTCCGGTTGTGATCGTCCGTCACCTTTTGTTGGCAGGTGTTGAAACAAGTTACTGCTTGCAAGTTTTGCTGCTCTTCTCTCTTCGCTTGGACCTTCATCTTCTTCACGCTTCACATTAACAGTCATTGAAAACTTGGGAATTTCCTCTTCTTCTTTAATCCTGGAGATTTCTGGCTCCGCCTCCTGTTTGATGTATGGAATCTCCGACTCCTCCTGTTTAACATCGGGGGCATCGTGCTTCTCCGGGTGAAGGTCTTCCACTATGACGTCTGCGGGACACAGGATTAAAAAAAAAAAAAAAATCATGCTCTTGGAATGTAACGGCTAATATTTCATTTCTGTATATTTTTTTCCAGTAGGAATTGAAATGATTTTCATTCAAAATGAACAGGAAAGATGGGATGAGACGAGACGAGACGAGACGAGACGAGAGTAGGACAAAACTGGTGTTCTGCCAAAATGTGCTACACTGCCAAAAGAGGCAAATTTAACAATGTACAACCGTGGGCTTTCAGTTTTTTAGATGCATACAGGCAGAACGTACTAAAGATGTCTTAAGAAAGTATTTAAAACGTAGTAAAATCAAATAAGGGTGGTTTAAATACGCAAAGTGACTAATGTGGTCAACAGATCAACAATCTGCTTTAAAGCTACCACAGCAAAACAAAAAAAATATTTTGAGGCAATAAAACGTAATAAAAGACTCAAAAACACAAATGGAAAGTACTCGCCGCTTTTAGACGTAGCATTTGCAGCGCAGGAAAGAATTGAAGAACACCGGTAGTGTTTGTCTAGTGACAGTGACCGCTTCAGACTCAGCACTTTCGCTGCACGCAGGAAGCGTTCAAGACCACACCGTTTAACTAGTTTTTTTTATCACTCTAAAAGCTGCAATCAGTACGTCAAGTCCTCAGATGAAAACCAACAAATCTGTTACGGTCCACGAATCCAAGGTCGAACGCCAAATAGCAAACAACAATAACAGGAATTTTGTACAAGGGTTTATGGATCACACAAAAAACACGCAATCGCGAAAAGGGAGACAAAATAGGGTCTGAAACACTTGGTCTGGATCAATAAAAAAAAAACTGAGGGAAAAGCGCGATGAGAGGCAGACAAACAAAAAAAAAACGGCAATGATGCAACTCGCAGTAAATCAATATCTCGGCAACCTGACTAGGATCGTTTTAAAGAAACTGCTGATGAGCTGGAACTGGATGCAGGTAAAACATTGGGAACTAAGCCTAAACGATAAATCGTTTAAACATCGCCATTGCGATGTGCGCGTGAGCGATAGTCCCATCGCAACCACGTGCGATAGTTTAAAAAAATTTATTCCCACATACGCCATGCCTTCTGCTCTGTGCATAACCTCACACCCTCCCTCTCCCAGCCCTTTGTTCCTCACAGTCACTGCAGCACTTGCTTATTAAAGTTAACGATGCTCGTCTTAGATCTTGCCAATGAAGGGGACTTCAAAGCGGAACAATGTGTCAATCATTGTTTAACTTGTTAAACAGTTTCTGCAAGGAAGCTGTGCTGGAATGAATGTGTGTGTGTGTGTGTGTGTGTGTGGAGACGTTGGAGACATAAAATGCCAGAAGTGATCATGAGTTTGAAATTTCTACATGTCACTCCAAGTGTAACAGCTAAGGTAGATAAACAGAAGCATTTAATAAAGCCAAGCCTTTTTCTACTACAGTACTTTATTCTTGTTCAAAAATGATTTGTTTGGACAGTTATGTTTAAAACTGATAATTATGACATTTGAAGTGCTTAAAAACCATTTATTTATATGCATTTTTTAAATCACTTTGGGGGGGGAAAAGTGAGAAAAAAAACGTCTTATATGTATCTCTTTCCATTGCTAAATCTGAATAAATTGAGCACAAAAAACACACAAACACACACAAAAAATGAAAATAAAAAAATTGGGGGGGTGTGCTACTTTGCGGTTTTTCACTTATCGCAGCGGGTTCTGGTCTGCGAAACCGCAAAAAAACGAGCGATCACTGTACACTGTGGTGATGGTGAGTCATCCAAAGTCTTTCCAAACAGCTATTCAAGTCATCTAGTGAAATTGAGATATATATATATATTACTTTTTTAAAAATATTGCAATACAATATCGCAATATATCGCAAACCCCAAAAAAATCACAACAACAGTTTTTTCCAATATCATTCAGGCCTATCGGGAACTCATCCCACACGTCTGGTACAAAACAATCGGACCAGCAGCAGAATGTGACAAAATCATGCCAGTCGCCATACTAGCTTCGTTTGCTAGCTAGCACAGCCATTCTCCCAGTCCATCCCAACCATGTCATCACCCCCAGTGTCCATTGCGTGCATAAAACACGATGCCCTCCGTTGGTCAAAACAAGTACTAAATATTAAAGATTTTTATATCAAAGGCAGTATTCTATGTGTTTCTATTAACATATTGTAGTAAAAGACAACAATTGTGGGGGTGCGGGGTGGCGTGGCTCAGTGGTAGAGTAGTTGTCCCCCAACCCAGAGGTTGTCGGTTCGATTCTTCGCCCTGATGAACTCGCCTAAGTATCCTTGAGCAAGATACTGAACCCCATGTTGCTCCTGGTGCTGCGTCACCAGTAGGTGAATAGTGAGATAGTGTAAAGCGCTTTGAGCGCCTTGAAAGGTGGAAAAGCGCTATATAAGTATAACACCATTTAACACCATTGTGGCTTAATAGAGCTACAAGTCTGAGGTACCCTTTAAGATAAACGTACAGTGTATTCAACATCCGAGTTCAGAAATACATGAGCAACAGATGGCCAAGCAGAGGAAAGTTAGTTAACGACAATCCTAGTAAAGTAAAACATACTTATATACGTATAATATATAGTATGTGTTGTTATTGTAATTTAATGTAAGAACGATTCAATAGCATTGTTTTTGTCGCCAATGACGATACCAAAAATATTTAATTGACGAATAATTTTAAAATAGTTATCAACGACTAAAACTAGATAAATACGAAAACACTTGAACAATGCTATTGTTATTATAGTTTATTGTAAGCATACCATAGTCGTCCAATTGTGTTAAAGTATGAGGATTAATGCAATACAAAGAGCACTAGTATATACAACCCATATTTATAGAGGACATCTCTAAAAACAGTTTACAAAAAAGGAATTAAGACAGTCTGTAATGAACAAAAAAGTTTAATATTAAAAAGGTCCAGTAATTTTACAATGAAACAGATTTCAAATTATTACAATGCACAAGACAACTCCTTACACAATATTGACATGATCGGCAGAGATCAATAACTCTGATTAGTTCAAATGCAATGTTTTCTGGAACAGCAAAAAAAGAACAAAGCTTGTTGAATCGGTGCAATAAAAAAGGGCAATGCAACGGAAAATGGAAAACTCTTTCAAGGGTAACCTTGGATAGAAAGACATGTAGTTCTTAAAAGATAAATGTTAGTACAAGTTATTATAACTTGATTTTAAAACGCGTCTTAATGTTTTTGTTTCAATAATATTTGTAAAATTATTCACAGGGTCACGCTGAGGTACTTCAGTGTCACTCAAAAAAAAAAGTGTCACTCTTTAATTATGTAAGGTAGTGATTTGAATACGCCACAAGATGTCAATGGCGAGTTTTAAATTAATTAGGGATCAAGCCAATGAGTGCATTTTGTCCCTTGACTGACGCCGTAGTTTTCCTTTCATGCACAATGTGGTGTAAGGCAGAGAGAAAGGAGAGGACACAGGCGTTCAGATTCGTAGCTCAGACCGCCCTGTTTATTGGCATAAGCTTCAGCAACTCCTTCACAACAAACCTAAGTATCATTTTGTGAAAAAGAAAGAAAAGTGCTTCCATCTGTATTAATTAGGCCCCATTCTCACACAGTTAAACAACAATGCAAAGAGAACTGGCATTCACAAATTCACAATCAAAATATATATGGCGGAAAACACAGACAAGACTGAAAAAGCAGTTTCTGCTCTTGCACTCCTCTTTAAAAGAAACTATTTTAAGCCAAAACAACTGTTGTTTGATAGAACAATATGTCTATATGCTGCCATAGCAAATTCATGGCGCATTAAGCCCCCGAACTATTTTTAATTTGTCCGTTTTACCCTGAAACCCCCCGTGTACAGACATCGCGCAACCGCTTTTGTTTCAACTCAGCCATGAAACGAATTATATCAAAATGTCATTTTTTGCTTAGAATCATTAATTGATGTCCAATATTTCGTTTAAGAAAAAAACGACTAGAAAATTATTCACTCGCATATTTCAATCTTTTAAACAAATTACATCACAATGAAAAAAAAGGTGTCTGTAAAAGTCTCGGATATTTACTATCTACTATCTATCGCTTCATTGTATTTTTTTTTGTTTCTGTCACATTTTTTCAGATATGTTAGATGATAAATAATCCATCCAAACAAAGAAAAATTGGGAAAAAAAACATTTAAAAAGGTAAATATATGAAAAAGAAAATCTCGACCGCTCCTTGATGTCTGCGATTTCTGCATTGCAACCCTTGTTATATGACCATTTTTCACCCATAAAATCCCCCCAAAATCCAGCTGTGGCCATTCACAGCTGTGTCTTGACACTCAGTGACACAAGCTACATGGAGGTTTTGGATCATAACAAGGTATGTACGCGATAATATCTCGTTAAAGTCATGGCTTCTGTAATTCTGCTCTCGCGTGCTCTCACCTCCAGATAGGGTTTTGCTGTTTACATTTAAAAAAAAAATAAAAAAATACCCTCCTGTTCAAAATGTTTCTTCCCCCAGAAAATTGAGATTTTAAGCTTTCCAAAGATGTATCACACATCAGACAATTTTGAAAGTTGGCTAAATTGGGGGTCTCAGAACGGAACTTCAAGTCACCTGAGTGTTTTACGCCATATGCATAATACACATTAGAGTTTGGTCAAATTCTATTTAAACATTTTAGCAACTCATTTAGCTAAAAAAATACACTGGATGGCAATATTTAGTCACAATATACAAACTATGATGCTCGGAGCCATTATCAGAAGATATCCTGTTTGTTGTGACTGACTACAACGGTGTCAGACGAGGGACAAAACGCACTCGTCTTGAGCTTTTATTAATTGAAAACTCGCCAATGACACCTTGCGGTATATTTAAATCACTACCTTACATAATTAAAGAGTGACACTGAAGGTATGGCAGCGTGGCCATGTGACGTCACCGCCGTGCGACGTCAACAACAATGGCGAGGTACTTGGTTTTTTATTTAAAATTTTACTAATTTGAATAAAACGAAAACATTAAAAGGGGTTTTAATAACAAATTATTGTAACTCGTACTAATATTTATCTTTTAAGAACTACATGTCTTTCTATCCAAGGTACCCTTTAAGAGAAAGAAACGAGTTGAAGACGCTTATTTATTTTATATACTGTAAATCAGGGGTGCCCAATCCCGGTCCTCGATAGCCCCTATCCAGCTTGTTTTCCATTGTCTCCCTCCTCTAACACACCTGAATCAACTAATCAGGATCGTTATCAGGCTGCTGCAGAGCTTGCTGATGAGCTTATCATTTGATTCAGGTGTTTAAAGAGGGAGACACGGAAAACAAGCTGGATAGGGGCTCTTGAGGACTGGGATTGGACACCCCTGCTGTGCATCATGTAATTAGACCTGTCAAATGTCATTGAAATTGTCACTGAAGGTAAAAGAACAATGAATGAACATGTGTGGAACTAAAGAATGTGATTAGCAAAACCGTGAAATAACTAAAAACATGTACATATAATGTTCTTCAAAGTAGCCAACCTTTGCACTGATTACTTTTTCTTGCCATTCTCTTGATGAGCTTCAAGAGGGAGGCACCTAGAATGGTATTTGACTTATAGGTATGCCTTTTCAGGGTTCATTAGTGGAATTTAGTGCTTTACCAATGGAGTTGGACCTTCATTTGTGTTGCATTGAATGAGGTGTGTCCAAACTTTTGGCCTGTACTGTATCTTGCGTATGTCTATTATTAAAAAAAAAAAAAAAAAAATAGAAAGAAAAGTAAATGTTTGCATGAGCTTCAACTTTAATGTACATCTAAAATTAAGGTTTTTCATTTCGATGTGGGGGAGAAAAATAGAAGATGAAAGGGGGGACTGCTGTTTTTGTTAACTTTTATTTTGCAAATAATTGAAAAAAAATCAGTTTTCTTTGTATGTGTTATAGCAATAACTGTCAAAAGCAGTTTTATCTGCATTTTAGTGGTTTTAGGAGTATTGAGATTTTTTTTTTTAATTAGGGGTGTGTCAAAATATCGAAATGGTGATGTATCGTGATACTTTGTATCCCAAAAGGTTATCGATATGCTCCTGCAAAGAATCGAGATCTGGTTTTAAAGGGTATGACAACACCTGGGGAAATGCTAATATTCCATCTTTATCCATAAACGCATGCCTTTTGGATTCATATCATGCCACTTCGTGTAAATACACACATTGCAACACCAAGAAAATGATAGAAATTAGGTCGAATGTCAAGCTAAAAGGACCCGCCCCCGAGATGCCGGAAATCTAGCATATTGTGTGCGTGACGTCACTATAGGGAAACAACGGGCTCAGTGCTTAGTACTGAATGGCGGCGATGATGGCGGACAATTTTGTTTCTAGTTGCAGCGACGAATCCGACGAAACGAACATTCTTCTAATGGTGACGAGGAGAATTATGAACCTTTCTTAGGAGTTTTGGGTTATCAATTTGAGCCCAAACGAAAGCCAATGCAGCCTAATGAAAGGATCATTGAGGGGAGCAATCACACTGATGAAACCCCGACAACAGTTCGTGTGGGAAACACCAAATGGTATATTTTGCATTTCTTTTTGTGAAGCTGATACGCCATGACCGCAAAATAATGTATAGAATAATTATCATTTATTGTGCTATCATCGGTTTTCGCTCTACCAACCGACACAAATATGAATGGGATTAGAGGATTTGTTCTATATATTTTACGAGCAATAATTTGTACATGTGTCCAGTCCTATATCCAATAAGTGATATGTTTTTTAATTATCAAAGAGTACTCACTCTGGCCATTTTCCTCCTTTGCTTTTCCTGGGGCGGTGGGGTGGTCTCATCAGAGCCAGTCATCGTCCTCTTTCTTGATATCTCGGGACATTTAAGTGCTTTCGGCAGCAATTTCTTAGCAAAACCTGATTTAATTTGTCCATAGTTCGTATAGCTTTCAGGAGTAAAATGAGTACCACACAAAACCGTGCCGGAGGCTGGGTCTGCAAAATTAGCCCTCTTAGCACTGACGAACTTTACTCATTGTCTGCGTAGTCCAGCTCTTTTTCTCGCGTTCGGGAACTCATGGGTACTACATTGCGACAGATGGCTATTTGTACACCACATAGCATGACAGGTTTGAACCATTTTAGCGATTTTTTGATGAAACACGAACGCAACTCTCTCGTCGATAAAAAACGATGGCACCTGCCTCGACCTATTGTTTCCTTGTTATGACGTCTCCGCCCCTTTGGGCTGTTACCGGAATACTTTCGGAAATGTTCGTCATTTTCAATCTATTTTCAATAATTGCTCATTAATGTGATTGATTTTTATGTTAACTTTATCAATATTTGTTATCTTGGCACATAACGGTTCCATTGATGTCTCACACCCACTTTGCGTTTTCATACCCTTTAAAAAGGTTTTGGTGTTTTAAAAAAAGGGACCAACATGTTGCTACCAAAATTTTTCCACCATAATAGTGTCTCAGGTTGCCATTGACAGTGCTCAATGCCCAATCCATTTAGACTGGGAACGTTCGTTCATTCGAAATAGGGCTGCAGCTATCGACTGTTTTAGTAGCTGATTAATCGATGAAGTATTTATTTCGAATAATTGAGTAATCGGATAAGGAACATAAAAAATTTAAATACCTGACCTGACCCTAAAACGGTATTAAAAAAATAAATGAGGATATACAGTGCCCTCAATACTTATTGGATTTATAGTAATTATGTGTTTTTTAGCTTCTAATTTTTTTTTCTTCTAAATAATATGAGACCTTAATGGAAAAAAAGTAGGGCTGTCAAACGATTAAAATTTTTAATTGAGTTAATTACAGCTTAAAAATTAATTAATCGTAATTAATCGCAATTAATCAAATTTCAAACCATCTATAAAATATGCCATATTTTTCTGTAAATTATATATATATATTCTGTAAAATAAATTGTTGGAATGGAAAGATAAGACACAAGATGGAAAGGACTGTAGTGGGCATTTCACTCTACTGTCATTTAAATCTGTCTATGCTGTCCTCACTCCGAAGCTAGTGAACGACGCCTTAATAATCAGACTTCCTTTTTCATCTGATTTATTAATAAAATGGCCTCAAACCATTGTCCTCTTTAGACCGTCGTAAAACTACAAAAAAAAAAAGTACACAAGCATTGCATTAGCAACAATGTTAGCTTAGCACGCTATACAGGTTCACTAAACATAAACAAAAAGCGTCTCATACAAAAAATATAACATTTCGCTTATTAACATAATATGTACATTCTTTACAACAACCATACTTACGGACAAATCTTGTCCAAGGATCATATAAGCACAACATTACAACGTAGGCGTCAGCCCGAGACGTCGTGCAGCCATATTGAACTGGCAAGAAAACAATAAACCATGTCGCAAAGTGACCACAAGAGTTCGCTGTTAGACAGCACAAAAAGCCTTGCTGTAAAACTTACCAAAAGGAAGAATACTGTCTGAGCGGGACATGTGCGTTAATTGCGTCAAATATTTTAACGTGATTAATTTAAAAAATTAATTACTGCCCGTTAACGCGATAATTTTGACAGCCCTAAATAAAAAAAAAAAAGAAAAAAGAAAAATCCAACCTTCAATACAGTGCATTTATTCAGTGGGGAAAAAATCCCAATAATTATATTATTAAATTATTAATTATTAAATAATTATTTGACATCAAATAATGTGTGTCACAATTATTAGCACCTCTGGTGTTAATACTTTGTACAACCCCTTTTGCCGACAAAACAGCACCTAATCTTCTCCTATAATGTTTCACAAGATGGGAAAAGACAGAAAGAGGGATCTTCAGCCATTCATCTTTGCAGAATCTCTCTAAATCATCCAGAGACCTGGGTCCTCTCCTCTACTCTCCTCTTCAGCTCACCCCACAGGTTTTCAATGGGGTTGAGGTCTGGGGACTGAGATGGCCATGAGAGGAGCTTGATTTTGTGTCTGGTGAGCCATTTCTGTGTAGATTTGGCCATATGTTTAGGGTCATTGTCTTGCTGAAAGACCCAGTGACGACCCATCTTAAGCTTTCGGGCAGAGGGCAACAGATTTTGATTTAAAATATTCTGGTATTTCAAAGCATTCATGATGCCATGCACCCTAACAAGGTTCCCAGGGCCTTTGGAAGCGAAACAGCCCCACAGCATCACTGACCCACTCCCATACTTCACAGTGGGAATGAGGTGCTGTCTACACGCCAACAAGCTGTTGGCTGTATTGAAGGTTGGATTTTTCTTTTTTTTTTCCCCATTAAGGTCCCATATTATTTAGAAAAAGAAAAAATATTACAAGCTAAAAAACACAATTATTATAAATCCAACAATTATGGAGGGCACTGTAAGTATTTAGTCAACCACCAATTGTGCGAGTTCTCCTACTTGAAAATATTAGAGAGGCCTGTAATTGTCAACATAGGTAAACCTCAACCATGAGAGAAAGAATGTGGAAAAAAACATAAAATCACATTGTTTGATTTTTAAAGAATTTGTTTCCAAATTAGAGTGGAAAATAAGCATTTGGTCACCCACAAACAAGCAAGATTTCTGGCTGTCAAAGAGGTCTAACTTCTTCTAACGAGGCTCCAATCGTTACCTGTATTAGTGGCACCTGTTTTAATTCATTATCGGTAAAAAAGACACCTGTCCACAACCTCTGTCAGTCACACTCCAAACTCCACTATGGCCAAGACCAAAGAGCTGTCGAAGAACACCAGCGACAAAATTGTAGACCTGCACTAAGCTGGGAAGACTGAATCTGCAATAGATAAAACGCTTGGTTGAAAGAAATCAACTGTGGGGGTAATTATTACAAAATGGAATACATACAAGACCACTGATAATCTCCCTCGATCTGGGGCTCCATGCAAGACCCGTGGCGTCAAAATGATGATAAGAACGGTGAGCAAAAATCCCTGAACCACACTGGGGTACCTAGTGAATGACCTACAGAGAGCCTGGGACCACAGTAACAAAGGCTACTATCAGTAACACAATGCGCCGCCAGGGACTCAAATCCTGCACTGCCAGACGTGTACCCCTGCTGGGGAAAGTACAAGTCTGCGGTGCGCTAGTGAGCATTTGGATGATCCAGAAGAGGACTGGGAGAATGTGTTATGGTCAGATGAAACCAAAACAGAACTTTTTGGTAGAACCACAGGTTCTCGTGTTTGGAGGAGAAAGAATACTGAATTGCATCCGAAGAACACCATACCCACTGTAAAGCATGGGGCTGTTTTTCTGCAGAGGGACCAGGACGACTGATCTGTCTAAAGGATAGAATGAATGGGGCCATGTATCGAGAGGTTTTGAGTGAAAATCTCCTTCCATCAGCAAGGGCATTGAAGATGAGACGTGGCTGGGTCTTTCAGCATGACAATGATCCCAAACACACAGCCAGGGCAACAAAGAAGTGGCTTCGTAAGAAGCATTTCAAGGTCCTGGAGTGGCCTAGCCAGTCTCCAGATCTCAACCCCATAGAAAATCTGTGGAGGGAGTTGAAAGTCCGTGTTGCCCAACGACAGCCCGAAAACATCACTGCTGTAGAGGAGATCTGCGTGGCGGAATGGGCCAAAAATACCAGCAACAGTGTGTGAAAAGCTTGTGAAAAGTTACAGAAAACGTTTGGCCTCCGTTATTGCCAACAAAGGGTACGTAACAAAGTATTGAGATGAACTTTTGGCATTGACCAAATATTTTCCACCATAATTTACGAATAAATTCTTTAAAAATCCAACAATGGGATTTTCTGTTTTTTTTTTCCCCACATTCTGTCTCTCATGGTTGAGGTTTACCCATGTTGACAATTACATGCCTCTCTAATATTTTCAAGTGGGAGAACTTGCACAATTCATGGTTGACTAAATATTTATTTGCCCCACTGTATTCTGATTCTTTGAATAACATTTCTAAGTCTCATATCAAATCCGATGTAGCCAGAATGTTGAAATTTTCCATAGTTAACTGTATGGGTGTGTGTATGCTGTCCAACTGGGCTCCTACTAAAAGCTTTACATAGCTTCTTTGGAGTGTCCCTTTTGCGCATCTAATCAGATGAACTGTTTGTAGTAGTATATGACCATGTTTTGTGAGTTCCTTGATATGATGTGTGAATTAACAAACTGGAGGGAGAGGGAGACTACGCGATTGGGTCGGGACAGCTCATCTAGATTTATTTTTTAATTGAAAAAAATCTGCGAAGGACTGAGGGCGCGAAGTAGCGAGGTATCACTAATTCACTGCTTCTACTCGCCAGATCGACCAGATCCTCTACTACTGATGTTCTACATCCTCCTTGTCGTTGTGATGTCACTTTGTTGATGTAGTTGTGAGAAAAATTTATTATTCCAGCAAAGATGTGATATGAAACATCGCAGATGCAAGATGCCACTGACGCGAACTTCAACTTTCTAACTTCAAGTCAGCTCAGGAAAACTCATTTGGTGATCATGGGACAGTGCAGCTATCTGGTGTTGAATGAAAGAGCTACTATTCCTCTACATCAGAACTCAATTAGTGGGGAGCTCTGCCCTCGCTCCTCACATCCACTCCGTCTGGACTCTGACTCCCAGTCCCACTTCACAAGGAACAGTCATTTTACACAAGTCACTTTACTATAGTCATTTTATAAGTTACCCTTATAACATTTATAAAGTCATCTAGTCACTTTATACTGTATAACCATCCCTTTTTGCACAACCATGCATGTTGGTATGTATGAATGTATGTATATATGTGTGTGTGTGTGTATATATATATATATATTAAGCTTGAGGACGATAAACCGATACGACCGGATATCCAGTTTTCCAGGTGAGAGATATAGATGTATCGATAGTAAAGTTACCATTCGACATTAATTAGCCATTAAATATTCAGTGAACCGACAGTAGAGAAAGAATTCGGCTATCGCGAGCACAAGAATCGGCTTCTAATGCCTAGTTCAATGCATTGCTTAGTATGATAATTTAGCTTTTACTTCACATGCTGCGCTTGTGTCTTTCAGTGAATTACACAAGAGCGCCTCATTCACCACACAGCGCACACTGAGATCGAGACCGCATGCATGATATAATATGGACAAGCACTACTCACAGTCGTGGTTAACTCAACTTTCCATGCATTTCGGCAGAACCGCTACTAGTGGCCGTCATTATCCCATCGTCACGGGCGTGCCATAACAACGCGAGAGCTAACGAAACCACTGTAACGCACGCTCCGTAGCAATTTCTTCACAGCCCAAAACGAAACTAGTAGTGGCAACGAAGCAACATGCTAAAACAATGGACAGTGTGATCACCGACGGCAGCGACGTGCTGTGATTGATTTCCAACACACCCAGGAAAACAAAAGTCGGACTTTGAAGTGATGAAGGCGGCCAGATCTGTTCGCATGGGACAGAGCTTGTGTGAAGTGTGGAGCGGTACAGAAATCGCGAGTTTTAACCCTGAAAAATAACCCACTACAATGCTGGAAAGGGCGGCATATTGTTTCCACGAAACGCAGTCTGCTTAAACATGAGGATTAGTTGATCAAGAAAAATCTGCCCTTCAAAGATATGGACAGTGATGAGCAATAAAAAATGAGGAAGCACAGGCATAAGTGAATGACTTTGCTGTGTATTAGCTTAAAGTAATGATTATTGACCTGTTTAAAATGCCATGTTTTTATTCCCCCAATTATACCAGTCGTAAAGCATAATTTAATATTTATTTATGATAACACTAGCAGGTTTAATTTTTTTTTCAAGAGCTGCTGCATATAATTAATTTTTTTTTTTTGTAAGATGTTTACGTTGAAAGTTTGCACTTAAATTACTTACCTCTTATGTTAAAAACACCAGGAAATACAGTAATTGAATTACTGCACTTTATTGTTGTCTGTGACTGGAGTTTTATTGTATTATCAATCCCATCAAACAAAATGACGGTCATATAGTAAGCCTCATTTTTTTTCTCATAAAACATTAGTATGAAATTTTGTTAATTTTGCTATTAAAAAATGTGGTCTTTTTTATATTTTTAAAATACTGAACGAACACACACAACAAATGTTCACTATCATATCGTTTTCACTCTGTATCGAACCGTATCGTTCTTAAACTGTATCGAATCGTATCGAATCGCTCAGCCTTAAAAATGTATCCTTTTTTAATCAAATCGTAACCTGTGTATCTAGTTACATATCGAATCGGCTTCATGCCAGATTCCCAACCCTAATATATATACAGTAAATGTATATAGAACAATACATTTGCACTATTGCAGTCAGCTTTTCCATTCACCTGTTTATATTGTGTCTTGTTTCATAGATATTGTCAGACTGTACAGTTGTCTATTTTTATATATATGTACTTATTTCATTTTTTACTTGCCACTGAGGTTAGTGTGTCATGCAATTTGAATTCTCTGTCCTTGTACATGTGATAGAATTGACAAAAAAGCAAACGTTGAACTTTTAGAGTGTAAAGAATTGAGGTTTTTACACAGGGTCCCCCCAGAATTGATAAATCTAAATTCAAGACTTTTAAGACCTTTTTTAATGCCATTTCAACTGAAAATTAATACTTTTCTTGCACCCATTATTTAGATCATATTGAATCATATTAAATAAAGCACTGAACATCAAATTTAACCTCAATTACTCAGTGTGTTTGACAAAAGAATGCACATATATTAAAGATACAATTAAAACACATTTAAAGTAACATTATAAAGTCTGTCAGATTTTTTTTAAAACACACACACGCACACAATAAGACAAAAAGAGGAGGAGGACAGGACTCAGACCAGCCATCTTCTGTAACAGGCTAGCCGCTAGTGCACCTGCCAAGACCCCAGTGAACATGGCTAACTCGAGTTAAAACGGCGAAATTCACACTCATTCGAAAGGCAAACCGAAATGATCAAGCAGATCCACTACCTTCGCATGACACATAAACTGCAAGCTAAAGTATCTGGATGTAACTTGAGCCCCTATCACATACTTCAAAACAACGGGAATATCGCGGGACTTAACCGTGCAGCAGTTGTGTGGGAAAACAATTTCCCGTGTTGACTGACATGGGAAGCAGTGTGCGTGAAAGCAGGCGTTAAATTCCTGGGTCACAGCAGATGGCTGATGACTTAAATATCATAGCGGCGGCCGATGTAACTTCCTCCCTCTTCGCAGTAAGAGGAAAATCCGTAAACAAACATCTCAATTATAAACGTAGCAAGCTGGAAACAGCCAAATTAAACTGAAAACATGACCAAAATTAAAATGTCAATTACTACTTCGGGCCAGGCCAGGGTTCTTTCTCGCCAACTTTTTGAAATAACTATATATTAACGATGTATGAATGATAAACTAAGGAATACTTGTTATAAAATAAATAATTTGGATTAAAAAAAAGAAGGCGCTGTGTGGTCATTGCAGAGCCAGAGCGTGCCTATACGCCTTTTTTAATCTTCCCCTCTGCGAATCCGCAAAACCGCACCTGTTTATTTATATTTAACAAACTTTTCCAGCGTTATTTCGTTGTGTAAATAAATTTATAATGATCATAAAAATATGTAGTCTATTTAAACATTAAAATAATGTGCGTTTTTTTTCTGCCAACTGAGAATTCGTTACAAAAGACAGGCTTTTATGCAGACATCGTCACAAATGTTACACAAAACGCGGGTCGGGCTTTAATACCCGCGGACCAGTTCGGGTCAGGCTGAATTTTTTAGGCCCAATTTTACCTCTATCTTAAAGTCTTGATGAGCTTAAATTGACTGCAGTTACGAAGTCGGGAATGCTCCCTCCGGAAAAAAACACGATTTGACCAACATTCTGTTTAACAAACTTTTCTCCCGTTATTTCATTGTGTAAATGCATTTATAATCATAAAAATATGTAGACTATTTAAACATTAAGAAAATGTGCGTTTTTTCTGCCAACTGAAATTTGTTACAAAAGACAGTTAAGACATCGGGAACGCTCCCTTGAACAAAACGCAATATGACCAACATTGTGACAGCCGATGCCGACCAAAAATGACGTAATATCCTAAACAGATCACCAATGGACTCATTTGAAGTATATGAATGGTGGTCTGTTTTGGTGTTCAGAATCCACAATACTTCTGCCTGCAGGGTTTTCGTTCCACGCATTCCCGATGCAGAGGTGGGTGGATTCTCAGTTTTGCCGGTTGTGGTGGTTTGGCACGCACGAGTTGCATTTCAATTGGTAGTGCAGTGCATCGTAAAAATTCTATGCGTTATCTTCGTTATGGATTTTAAAAAAACAACAACTTCGTCACGGATATAATTTAGGTTGCACTGAGATGTTCTTGAAAATTAAGACCACGGTGAAAAAATTCCAGACTTACAACAGCTAATTTAATACTTTTAATACCTGTAATAATGGAAAACTAAATTCAATGCTTTTTTAATACTTCTAATAACCCGCAGGTACCCTGTTACAGCACACGGTGAAGGTGAAAGGTTTCTCCTTGGTGTTTTCTTTTGGAATATTTTCATTCTTGCTTCCGGGTGAACCTTTCACTTGGCGTGTATACACGCATGTCTTGTTAACTCATGCTTCATACGATATCTTTTATCACATAACGTGCAGACATAAGGCTTTTCTCCAGTGTGTTTACATGCGTGTCTTGTTAACTCATTCTTGCTAAAAAATCTTTTATCGCAAAGAGAGCAGACGAAAGGCTTCTCTCCGGCGTGTGTTCTTTTGTGTACATTTAAACTTCCCTTCTGGGTGAATCTTTTACCACAAAGTGTGCAGAAAAATGGCTTTTCTCCATTGTGTGTACTTGTGTGATTTATCAACGCTCGCTTCGAAACAAATGTTTTATTGCAAGGAGAGCAGACAAAAGGCTTCTCCCCAGTGTGTGTTATTGTATGATTGTTTAAATCTCTTTTTTCTCGGAATCTTTTACCACATGATGTGCAGACAAAAGGCTTTAATCCACTGTGTGTACTCGCGTGCCTTATCAAGCCTTGCTTTTCAATAAATCCTTTATCGCAAAATGAGCAGACATGAGGCTTCTCCCCAGTGTGTTTTTTGGTGTGTCTATTAAGATTTCCCCTCCTGTTGAATCTTTTACCACAAAATGTGCAGAGAAAAGGCTTTCCTCCCGTGTGTGTATACATGTGTTTCATTAAATATTCCTTGGTAGTGAATGTTTTATCGCAATGTGAGCAGGAAAGAGGTTTCCCACCCGAGTATTCTTTTGTGTGTCTTTGCAGTGATGACTTGTTTAAGGATTTCGAAGCATTGAAGTCAACATCCTCCTCATCCGTGTTGAAGTCAGAAGAGTGTGATGTTAAGTCGTCGCTGTCCGACAGTGGCTTTAAGAGGTCGTCCGGTGGCGATCGTCCCTCACCTCTCGTTGGCAGGTGCTGAAACAAGCTACTGCTAGCTAGTTTTGATGCTTGGCTCGGACCGTTATCTTCTTCACTCTCCACACTAACAGTCCTTGGAAACTTGCAGATTTCATCTTCCTGTTCTTCTTTAATGCCGCGGGTCTCTGGCTCCGCCTCCTGTTTGATGTACAGCATCTCCAACTCCTCCTGTTTAACGTCAGGGGGATAGTGCTTCTCCAGGTGAAGATTTTCCACTGTGGCGTCTGTGGGACACAGGATAAAAAAAAAAAAAAAAAATCACTTTCGCTGCATGCAGAAAACGGTTAAGGCCACACCGTTTAGTAGCATTAACCAACACCACAAGGACCACGTTCTTTTTTTTACATCGATAGTATGTGTATTTTTCATCAATCTATTAACTGCAATCAGTAACTCAAGTTTAGTTTTACTCAAGTCTTACGGTCCACGAATGCAAGGTAGGACCCCAGGTTCATTGAAAAAAAAAAAAAAAAAACAACGAACAAAAACAGGGTCCGAGACAGTTGGTCGGGACAAAAAAAAAGGGAAAACCACAACGAGAGGCATACAAATGAAAACGACAGGTCAATAATGCAAATCGCAATGAAGGGATATACTGTACAAACTTAAATGGTAGCAAGTCAATATCTCGGCAACCTGCCTAGGATCGGTTTAAAGACACTACTGATGAGCTGGAATTGGATACTGGTACTACATCGGGACTCATCCCACAGTTCTGTTACAAAACTATCTGACCAGCAGCAGAATGTGACAAAATCCTGCCTGCCGTCATATTGGCTTCGGTTGCTAGCTAGCACAGCTATTCTCAGTCTAGCTCAACCAAATTATAACCCCCAGCGTCCATTGCGCGCATAAAATATTATGTAGGTCAAAACAAGTACTAAATATTAGAGATTTTTAAATCAATGGCAATATCAGTTTTAAAACATTGACATTTCGAAAGTAGACAGAAGGGAACTAATGTAATAAATGCAATAACCTTTTTTTGAATGGGGAAAAAAAACATGAAAATTAACCCCAGTTACTTTGCCAAGTAACTAAGGCTACGTTCATACTACAGGTCTTAATACACGAATCTGATTTTTTCGTGTTTTTCCGACTCGAGTGAGGCATTAACTTGACGGTCTGAACGTGACAAAGTCGCATAGAACTGGACCATTTCAAATCCGATCTGGGTCACTTTCGTATGTGGTTCAAATCTGATCTGGGCCACATTTTTCCAGACTGTCGCGGCGGTCTGTACTGTCCACTCTCCCAAATCAGATTTCATGCAGCAATTACGTCATCAAATAGCGAGAGAGACGCTACCGTAGCGGTGCAGCTGTGCGTTATTAGCGCCTAGCTTGCAGTGAACATGGCTTTTGGGGAAGGGCTGGGCTTGACAACAGTCATAAAAAATAAAAAAGGGTTGAGAATAAGCCTGAGAATGCTCAGTTTTCTCTCTGCTCCAAGTGAGCAATATTTCATCATTGCCTACACGGCCAAGAGTCGGGGCAAACTGCCCGTATGTGTGTGTGACATGCACGGACCGTGCGTGCAAGCTATCGATCCATATAAACTTTGAATATAAGACTAAACGGGGATTATTTATGTCTTATTTGTGTCCTCCTTTTGAAGAGCAAAATATGATATCCCTGGAATGACGGATGACGTGTGTCATTTGTTTTGATGCTTCTGCGCATGCGGGTCTTCTTGCTCAGCGCGTGTCGGACTGCGAATTAGTGCGCATGCGTAATACTTGAACGGTCTCAATGGACAAAGGCAGTCTGAACGGGCACGCCAAAAAAACATGACAAAAAATCAGATTCGTGCATTAAGACCTGTAGTATGAACGTAGCCTAATTACTCTTACATTCAGGTAGCTGAGTTAGTAACTCAATTACTTTTTGGAATAAGTAATTTGTAACTGTAATTAATGACTTTTTAAAAGTAAGATTAACAACACTGGGCAATACAGTCCCCACATCCCCGAAGATTTATTTTTGCATTAATAATTTAGCCTATCAATTAACGTTCAACTTAATTAACAAATAACTAGAGCTGGGCATCTTTGGGCACCTAACGATTCGATTACGATTACGATTCAGAGGCTCCGATTAGATTATAAAACGATTATTGATGCACCCCCCCTCATTTTTTTTTTTTTTTAATGTTTTGTACATTAGTTCCAAAATTGTTCAAAAATACTCTCAGGCTAAACCAAACTACTATTTCAGTATCAACTTAACATATAGCAGTAAACAAATATACAAAAATAACAGTAAATAAAAAACTCCAGTCCCCATTCTGTATCAGCAGCTTTAAACTACATTCAATTAATTTAATGATGTGAGTCAACCGTAAAGTTGTTAAAATTGCTCCCGTTATTCCATAATTTCCCTTTTGTCTACTTTCGACATGTGAAAGTTTTAAAACTATTTTAAAGATAGATTCAAGTCAATATTTTACCGATTTAGGAGTATTTTAGATAAAAAGTTAATTAGGTTTGCTTGGAAGGTTCGCTACAACAGCCTTGCAGGGAAGTGTACTGATTTAAGATGGCGGCCGTTTACTAACGCCTGCATCTAGCTTTTTGTAGGTGTGCTGCTAACGCTACCGAATCGATATTGCATCTAGTCCTATATAAATGATATCTACCGTAACATTATGTGGATGTACTTAGAAGCAGCTTTTCAGCAGCAGTCAGGTATGTTGTTGTGTTTTTTTAATCTCGTGGCATGAGTTGAGCGAGAGCCGTGAGTTGAGCATTGGCATTACCCGAGGGGCCAGGTAATGAGAAGCATGATGTTTAGCTACTCTCGCTCCGTTCCTCATTGACTGCGTGGCGCGCTGAGTGTGTTGTACTTCCACTTTACTTGGCATATTTCAGTAATCGGAATTTGGATGTTTGTGAATCGTTCTCGAATCTTCCACGGCCGAATCGCGAAAAATCTAAGAATCGGAAATTTTGCACACCTCTACAAATAACGTTAATTGACGTTTGGGCTGGTCGTAAATATACATTTTTAAAGAAGCTGTTCGTTAAACTCGTTAGTAACGGCGTTAAAGAACCCCCCTTTGCGCGCTAAATTATGGCCCTTCCTATAATTTGGATTTCAAGACCCCGCAACACGCTTCCAATGCCTCTAGCTCTGGGAGAGAGCATCATCCTGTTCACTTGATCCAGTAAAACTTATTTTTTGGTTTTGATGGCAAAACTTTGGCACGCTGAGGTAGCGTGACAAGCGTTAACCCATCTGGCCGCTTGGCACGACCCATTATGGTTGTTTTCGAGGATGTTTGGATGAAAGTACAGCGATGAGCCTACCGGCGTGTTGGGCAGCTGTCGTGGCCGCCCGAAGCTCCCTTTTTTGGGGCAAAAAGACAATCAAGAGTGGAGTGAAATCCACATTCTCAGGCAAAACATAACTTTGAGGACTTTAACCCAAAACATGACACTCTGAAGTGAATTGATGGACACGAACTCCCCTGAAATGCACAGATGGTTGAACTGTATACTGTAAGTGCTTTGGGAAACAGCCGTTGGAGCGAGTTCCATTGTTTTATCTTTCACATCTATAGTTTTATTTTTTTGTACTTTTCTGTCAAGAACAATATGAAACCAACCAATGATATATTAAAGTATATAAAGTACTCCTTGATAATTTTGAAGTACAAGTTTCATTTTGGCAACATAAAAGCATAGGCTTCATAATGTATTGACGGACACGGGCCAATAAATAGGGGGTCTGCATTGTTGGCAAGGCCGTCAAAGCTGACAGAGTGGAATCACAGACAAGGAGCTTTTTTCGTTGAAAATTCTTGTGAATAAATATTTAAATCTAGGGCTGCAGCTATCGAATATTTTAGTAATCGAGTAATCGACTGAAAATTCTATCGATTAATCGAGTAATTTGATAAAACAAATAAATTTTTAGGTGGCGAGCAATTATAAATATACATGAGAAAACAAGACATTTCATCTAATCTTGAACCATTTTCAGTCAATCAATGTCTTTATTTTCGATGTATATTGTTGAAAACAGCCAACAATTGCATCTCAGATGTAACAAGAATAAAAAAAAGACTAATTCACTGCTTTCACTCAAAAAACCTTTAGACCTTATTAAAAATAAAATTATATATATACCTAAAAATGCCTTTATGCTTGATAACACACATCACTTAAAAGTTAGGATTTTTTCCCACGAGTTTAAATTGAATTTCTATTTGTGTCAAGCCATTTTTATGTTCTAGTTAAGTTTTAAGTTAGTCGAAACTATAAGTCCTGATAGGATTTTGAGTTTTTGCAGTGTTCAAAATAGATGTATGATACAGGCTGTATTGGAGCACATTAGGGACTAGTGCTACTTGGTGTTTTATCCAGCAATGACTACTGAGCTAAAATTGATAGTTAGCATTATTGAGTTTTTATTTTACATCCTCATCACTCCACAACGCTATGTTATGTTAAAGCCTGTATGTAAGACACGTTAGCCACGCATCGAAAGTGGTCATAATTAATAGAAACCTAGCCCTCTGCAGGGCTAACGTTACGTGAGCTAGTCACAGTAATGTTAATCTTATTTATTAGCGCTTTAGCGCTCTTTATTAGCGCTTAGCGCTCTACTGCTTTAAGATGGCTGCTGTTTACTAACGCTGCCCAGACGCGGCTGAGTCTGTCAATGCGCATCTAGTTCAACATACATGTGATCTCTATGAGACTCATCCGACGCTACCTGCTACCAACCATCGTGCGGGCTAGTATTTAGCAACGTCGGCGTCGTTTGTAGGGGCTGCCGGCTGCAGTAAGTATGTTTTTTCTTTTTTGCTTCTTCCTCTACACACGTGACATCAGCGCGTTGTCCCGCATTAAAAGTCGTCCGAGCAAAACGTGATGATTAGAGCTGTCAAAATAAACGATTACTCGAGGTGAATAAAATTACTCGGATCAGTTTTTAAACTCGAGTAACTTGAGTTGCTCGAGTATTCGTTTCAGCTCTACTTAAATCCCTGAATTCTTTATAGATATGAACGTGAAATAAAAAACAAAAGCAAAAAAACATGCAGTTAGTATTTATTTTACATATATATGTCGAAGTACAATTCTCGTCTGTTAGTGAATGTAGCTAGCGGCTAGCCTGGTATACAAGACTCACTGCTGTTCAAGCTATAGAGTCTGGCGACCTTTGAGCGGATCAAATTTCCAGGGCGGAGCAAGCCACAACAAACAGACAGCGGAGTGGACCAATCAGCGTCGGGCGGACGTGACGTTGGTAAAGTGACAAAAAACTAGCGCGAGCGTAGAATGGAGAAGTTTATTCAACGTGACTAACGCGAGACAGACTGTTGTCAATGACTTGTGTCGATGTGTTTTTGGTATTTTAAAACTAATTTTATCGCAGATTGGAACATTCTCGGCTTTCCCATTCGCCATCCGTGTTGTTGTGGAGACGACCTCCGACGCGCAAGTAATCGAATCCGATTGGACGGATAATTTCGTTTGGCTCGAGAGGCCATTAAGGAGGTGGGTTCCAGACTATTCTCGAAGTGTTTGAAAAATACAGGGAGAACAGTCTGGCCGTGCCGGGCAAGCTAACGGCCGATGTGAACAGAGCTTTTCCGGTGAAAATTCTTGTGAATAAATGCTTAAATCCCCCAATTCTTTATAAATATTGCCGTAAAAGTCTCGGTTCTTGGTTAAAAGCAAAAAAAAAAACAACAACAAAAAAAAGTGCAGTTAGCATTATTTTACGTAAATATTCCGAACTATGATGCCAATGCAATACTGGCTAATTTCTCCCATTGACTTTTTTTCACTGAATCCTCGAACAAATCCCTCCTGAGACAATCCTTCCTGTTTGTATGCGCTACAGCTTTCATACTTTTTCAGCAGAAATCCAGCATTAGATGGCTGTGTGCGTGTTTGTAAATAGCTCCTCTTGATGGGGACGGCCCCCTATTTGAATGTGATGTGCAGTACATGACCAATCCGACCCGTCAATACATTATGAAGTCCATGATAAAAGATTCAACCAACAAAATTGTAAATGGCAGAAAATACAGACAAGACTGAAAAAGCAGTTTCTGCTCTTGCATTTCTCTTTAAAAGAAACTGCTGTATTTTAAGCCAAAATACTGGTTGTGTTTGATAGAACAATGTCTATATGCTGCCATAGCAGATTCATGGTGCATTAAGTCCCCGAACTATTTTTAATTTGTCTGTTTTACTCTGGAAAACCGTTTACAGACGTCGCGCAAC
Organism: Corythoichthys intestinalis; assembly: GCF_030265065.1. Lineage (NCBI taxonomy): Eukaryota > Metazoa > Chordata > Actinopteri > Syngnathiformes > Syngnathidae > Corythoichthys > Corythoichthys intestinalis. Next base: position 8,409,760 of record NC_080395.1, read on the forward strand.
CGCTTTTGTTTCAACCCAGCCATAAAACGAAGGTAATTGTATTTATTATTCAGAACATCTGTCATTTCTAGCTTAGAATCATTAATTGATGTCTAATATTTCGTTGAAAAAAAAGAAGAAAAAAAAAAAAGACTTAAAAATTATTCACTCGCAAATTTTAAACTTTTAAACAAATTAGGTCACAATGAAAAAAATCGCGTCTAAAAAAGTCACGGATATCTACCTCATAACTATCACTTAATTGTATTTTTTTTTTGTAACTGTCACATTTTCTCCGTTATGTTAGATGATAAATAATCGATCCAAACAAAGAAAAATTGGAAAAAAAAAAAAAAACGGACGAAACAAAAAAACAAAAGAAAATCTAGACCACTCCTTTATGTCTGCATCGTGACTCTTGTCATATGACCATGTTTCACCCATAAAATTCCCAAAAAATCCAGCTATGGCCATTGCATTACACATTCCTGCATTTACTAGAGGTAAATCTCAGCTGGATGCCATGGATGTTTTAGAAACTAGAAAAAATGCTAATGTCAGGATACATGTAGAAAGAGTTAAAGGAATGTTTGGGAAAAAAAAACTGTTCTAAATTCAGTAATTCCAATCACTATGATTCAGTCAGTTTCATAATGAAACAACATGTCTCGATAAAATTGTTGCAATTCCTTGTGCACTTTGCAATGCATGCCCTCCCATTATTCCGTCCGACTGATTCATGGCCTTACTGTGGAAATGAAATTGATGAAAAAGATTAAATGATTTCTTACAATGCTATATGAAAAGTTTATTCGATTTTTTTTTTTTTGTTTGTTTGTTTGTAAATTTTGTTCTCTTCAGCAATGTCCTACAAAACTGACAAAACCAGCCATTTTTAGGCATATTTTTAAGACCGCAGCATTCCTTGTGGAAAGCCTTAATCTTACAATTATCCCTGCTGCGATAAATTATTGTCTTATTATTACCACTTTTTTGGCAGTAACAGATCTTGTTCTCTACATTTTCAACTGGCAAACACAATGTATTTTTTTGGGGAGAAGGACTTGCTAAGAAGTTCAGGTAGTATGCACATTTTGTAGAAGGTGGCAACCTTCTCCAGTGCTTCGGCAAAGAACTTGGTGTCCAGGGTTATGCGCTGGATAAGCATTTCTTTACCTGTCAACAAACTCCGGTCCTGGTAGCACCGGCCAGTCACACCAGGCTGACACTCGATCTGGTACGAGTATGTATGGTCTGCTTTCCATCCGAAATGCCCATCAACAGACTCTATGCAGACATTTTTATCTTGCACTGCACTTTCGATTGTTGAATCTATGTGGCAGAAAGAACATTTTATCTCCAGGAGTCCTTCTCCGCAGCAGTCGTCACACTTTACTAAGCCATCAGGTGAGGCACCTAAGTAAGGAAACTCCTTATGGATGTAGATTCCACTCTCTGTCACTTTCATGTCTCTTTGTTTTGGCTTAGTGATCATTTCATAGTCTTTCCTCACTTTCCATTCATGACTGCATCCATACCTACAATGATAAAATTATATTAAAAATATTAGAAATAATTAGGGCTGTCAAAATTATCGTGTTAACGGGCAGTAATTAATTTTTTAAAATTAATCACTTTAAAATATTTAACAAATTAATGCATGGCAGCGAACAGAGTATAATGGCGCCGCTTTAAGTATATTGAGAGCAAAGTCAAGCGAGTGGAGTGGACACAGGCATTCATTGGAGCCGTGCTATTTATTGGTATAAGCTTTGCCATGTCGTCCACAACAATTATAACCATTGTGGCGAGAGACGTGGGGAAGAATGCCAGGCGATGAGCTTTTCTTAACACCCTGTATTGTACACAACACAGAGAAGATATACCATTTGCAGCCACCACAGACAGTCATGGTTGCCCAACTTTCCAGTAAATAAGACGATCTTGGTCTTTTTCAAAAGGCCTAGATAATTATAACTACTGTGGCAAGCGACGTGGGGAATAATGGCAGGAGATTATCTTATTCTTAACACCATGTATTGTACACAACGCAGAGGAGATATACCATTTGCAGCCACTACTGACAGTCATGGTTGTCAATGTCCTGTCATGCATTTGGACAGTTAAGTTAAGAACAGTTAAGTCGCTACAGTATCATTTAGTGAAAGCACAAAGAAAATAATATTCCTATCTCTTGAAAAAAATAATGTTCACAAAAAGAAAAGCGCTCAATGCAAAGAGAACTGGCATTCCCAATCAAAATAGCTATGCAAAATAATAATTACAACTCTATTTAAACATTTTGTTTAGCTCAACAAATACACTAGATGGCAATATTTAGTCACAATATACAAACTATCAAAATTACTGTAACTTGTACTCACATTTATCTTTTAAGAATTACAAGTCTTTCTATCCGTGGATCCCTTCCACAGAAAGAATGTTTATAATGTTAATGCCATCTTGTGGATTTATTGTTATAATAAACAAATACAGTACTTATGTACAGTAAATTGATTGTATACATCCGTCTTGTCTTTCCATTCCAACAATAATTTACAGAAACATATGGCATATTTTAGAGAAGGTTTGAATTGCAATTAGGGCTGAAGCTATCGAATATTTTAGTAATCGACTGAAAATTCTATCGATTAATCGAGTAATCGGATAAAACAAATATATTTTTAGGTGAAGAGCAATTATAAATATACATGAGAAAACAAGACATTTCATCTAATCTTGAACCATTTTCATTCAATCAATGTCTTTATTTTCGATGTATATTGTTGAAAACATCCAACAATTGCATCTCAGATGTAACTAGAATAATAAAAAGACTAATTCACTGCTTTCACTCAAAAAACTGAGTTCTTATTTAAATAAATAAATAAATAAATAAATAAAAAACATATATATATATATATATATGGGCTGTCAAAATTATCGCGTTAACGCGCGGTAATTTTTTTTAAATGAATCACGTTAAAATATTTGACGCAATTAGGGCTGCAGCTATCGAATATTTTAGTAATCGAGTAATCGACTGAAAATTCTATCGATTAATCGAGTAATCAGATAAAACAAATATATTTTTAGGTGAAGAGCAATTATAAATATACATGAGAAAACAAGACATTTCATCTAATTTTGAACCATTTTCAGTCAATCAATGTCTTTATTTTCGATGTATATTGTTGAAAACAGCCAACAATTGCATCTCAGATGTAACTAGAATTAAAAAAAAAAAAAAAAAGACTAATTCACTGCTTTCACTCAAAAAACTTTAGATCTTATTACAAAAAAATATATATATATCTTACCTAAAAATGCCGTTACGCTTGATAACACACATCACTTAAAAGTTTGGATTTTTTCCCACGTCTTTCAATTGAATTTCTCTTTGTGTCAAGCCATTTTTAAGTTCTAGTTAAGTTTTAAGTTAGTCTAAACTGTAAGTCCTGATAGGATTTTGAGTTTTTGCAGTGTTCAAAATAAATGTATGATACAGGCTGTATTGGAGCACATTAGCACCAGTGCTACTTGGTGTTTTATCCAGCAATGACTACTGAGCTAAAATTGATAGTTAGCATGATTAAGTTTTTATTTTACACCCTCATCACTCCACAATGCTATGTTATGTTAAAGCCTGTATGTAAGACACGTTAGCCAAGCATCGACAGTGGTCATAATTAATAGAAACCTAGCCCTCCGCAGGGCTAACGTTACTTCAGAACAGTAACGTTAATCTTATTTATTAGTGCTTAGCGCTCTTTATCAGCGCTTAGCGCTCTACTGCTTTAAGATGGCGGCTGTTTACTAAAGCTGCCCAGACGCGGCCGAGTCTGTCATTTAGCATCTAGTTCAACATACATGTGATCTCTATGAGACGCATGAGACGCTACCTGTACCAACGTAGCATCGTGCGGGCTAGTATTTAGCAACGTCGGCGTCGTTTGTGGCGGCTGTCAGCTGCAGTAAGTTTTTTTTTTCCCCCCTTCTTCCTCTCCGCACGTGACAGCGCGTTGTCCCGCATTAAAAGTAGTCCGAGCAAAACGTGATGCTTAGAGCTGTCAAAATAAACGATTACTCGAGGTGAATAAAATTACTCGGATCAGTTTTTAAACTCGAGTTACTCGAGTTGCTCGAGTACTCGTTTCAGCTCTAGACGCAATTAATGCACATGTCCCGCTCAGACAGTATTCTGCCTTTTCGTAAGTTTTAAAGCAAGGTTTTTTGTGCTGTCTAACAGCGAACTCTTGTGGTTGCTTTGCGACATGGTTTATTGCTTTCTTGCCAGTTCAATATGGCTGCACGACGTCTCGGGCTGACGCCTACGTTGTAATGTTGTGCTTATATGATCCTTGGACAAGATTTGTCCGTAAGTATGGTTGTTGTAAAGAATGTACATATTATGTTAGTAAGCGAAATGTTGTATTTTTTGTATGAGACGCTTTTTGTTTATGTTTAGTGAACCTGTATAGCGTGCTAAGCTAACGTTGTTGCTAATGCAATGCTTGTGTACTTTTTTTTTTGTAGTTTCACGACGGTCTAAAGAGGACAGTGGTTTGAGGCCATTTTATTAATAAATTAGATGAAAAAGGAAGAAGTCTGATTATTAAGACGTCGTTCTCTAGCTGTCTCGCTTTGGAAAAAGTAGACGCTTCGGAGTGAGGACAGCATAGACAGATTTAAATGACAGTAGAGTGAAATGCCCACTACAGTCCTTATGTACCGTATGTTGAATGTATATATCCATCTTGTGTCTTATCTTTCCATTCCAACAAATTATTTTACAGTATATATAATTTACAGAAAAATTGGCATATTTTATAGATGGTTTGAATTGCGATTAATTGTGATTAATTAATTTTTAAGCTGTAATTAACTCGATTAAAAATTTTAATCGTTTGACAGCCCTAATATATATATATATATATATATATATCTCTTACCTAAAAATGCTGTTACGCTTGATAACACACATCACTTAAAAGCTAGGATTTTTTCCCACGTGTTTCAATTGAATTTCTATTTGTGCCAAGCCATTTTTAAGTTCTAGTTAAGTTTTAAGTTAGTCTAAACTGTAAGTCCTGATAGGATTTTGAGTTTTTGCAGTGTTCAAAATAAATGTATGATACAGGCCGTATTGGAGCACATTAGGGACCAGTGCTACTTGGTGTTTTATCCAGCAATGACTACCGAGCTAAAATTGATAGTAAGCATTAATAAGCTTTTATTTTACACTCTCATCACTCCACAATGCTATGTTATGTTAAAGCCTGTATGTAAGACACGTTAGCCACGCATCGACAGTGGTCATTATTAATAGAAACCTAGCCCTCCACAGGGCTAACGTTACGTGAGCTAGTAAATGGTGTTATACTTATATAGCGCTTTTCCACCTTTCAAGGCAGTGACAGTAACATTAATCTTATTTATTAGTGCTAAGCGCTCTTTATTAGCGCTTACCGCTCTACTGCTTTAAGATGGCGGCTGTTTACTAACGCTGCCCAGATGCGGCCGAGGCTGTCATTATTCATCTAGTTCAACATACATGGGATCGCTATGAGACGCATCAGATGCTACCTGCTACCAACGTAGCATCGTGCGGGCTAGTATTTAGCAACGTCGGCGTCGTTTGTAGCGGCTGTCGGCTGCAGTAAGTTTTTTTTTTCCCCCCCTTCCTCTCCGCACGTGACATTAGCGCGTTGTCCCGCATTAAAAGTAGTCCGAGCAAAACGTGATGCTTAGAGCTGTCAAAATAAACGATTACTCGAGGTGAATAAAATTACTCGGATCAGTTTTTAAAGTCGAGCTACTCGAGTTGCTCGAGTATTCGTTTGAGCTCTAATTGCGATTAATTACGATTAATTATTTTTTAAGGTGTGATTAACTCGATTAAACATTTTAATCGTTTGACAGCCCTAGAACTAATACATTCATGTTTGTCACTGCTACATCTCAATGAAAATTGAAAATATGTATCCATGGATATAATTATTATATATTATTATAATATAATGATCCTCCCCTGCAAAAATTTGAATGAATGCAAACCTGTGAAAAATGCATTTATTTCTGAAGGGACTTTGATTTTTGATCATACCTTGTAGCCTCTGTTGTGAATTTGAATGTATCAGGGTAGCATACCCTCTGAATCAGTGAGTTGGAGGGATTTTCTATCTCTGTCCGAGATGCAGCTTTAAAGTTACTAGCTGTAATACGGCCGGCCCGATTCAAAAACCGGGATTTTGTAGTTGACTGTTCTCTAGTCATCTGTTTTACGGCACTGATCTGAAATGAAGACAACATATTATTCTCACTGAACTGGTCACAGCTTAAAATATTACAACTCGACAATGACAGTGAAATTTAGCCTTACCTGAGAATCATCTGTACTAGCTTCCGCTGTAAGTTCATCCAATGACTTAGACACATGTGTCTCCATGAAGACGGAAGACATTGGTTTCGGCAAGCCCAACTTAACAGTCTTGGGGACAAACTCCTCACAGTAATCGGGTAAGACTGACAGTACCACTGGCTTGACACCAGAAAAGTGCAATTTTCGGTAAAAGTCAGTATAATCCTGAGGGGGTTGCAGTTCCTGTTCACCTGGGGTTACTGACGTAACAGACTCCCCAGCACATTTCCGCTTTTTTGCTGGTGGGCTTGTTAAGTCCATGTCTGATGATCTGGAATACTCAACATTTTGGGTTTGTGAAGGGGCTTGCCAGCTACAAGAAACTGAAGTGCTGGTAGTGTCATTTTTCATCTTTACAGCCGTTTCTACAGCAAACATTACAGAAGTGACATGTGAACATGTTTCACCCAAACCAGCCATGCAGGTGCAATGTCCACACAAGATTGTTCCTGAGGGCTGAGCAGCAAACCAGGGTGATTGAGGCGTCTCACTCAGATGTTGTGAATGAACTACCTGAAAATATATAATTATAAGGGCATAATAAGAAAGTTGGCATACAATTAATTTACAACAACAGCCAAAATATAAATTAAACGAAGGACAATCTGGAGTAGTGCTATCGATAAACCATATAAACATAAAAAGCACTTGCTGCATTGACAAATGACATGAAATACAGTGGAGAAAATAAGCATTTGGTCAATACCAAAAATTCATCTCAATAGTTTTTTATGTGCCCTTTGTTGGCAATAACGGAGGCCAAACGTTTTCTGTAACTTCACAAGCTTTTCACACACTGTTGCTGGTATTTTGGCCCATTCCTCCATGCAGATCTCCTCTACAGCAGTGATTAGGGATGGGAATCGAAATCAGATTCAGACTCCGAACCGGTTCCTAATGTTTCGAGGCCTCGACATCACAATGAAAAAGCCTTAACGATCCCTTTAACGAGTCCTGAAGACGCATATAGACCCTACTCACGTGAAGTCACAGCCACGTCCCCGCGCCATGTTGTCCGTGTACTCGTCATGTTAATGCATTACCGCTTCGTAAATTCCTCCTATTATGGCATGTTTTTCTGCTCGTTAACATTAATAATCAAAATGGTGAAGGCGTGTGTGGCGGTCGGTTGCAAAAACAGAGAAGATAGACGGAGAGACTTGGAAGTTTTACCGTATTCCGAGAGACCCGGAGAGGAGAGCGAGATGGACTGCTGCAATTCGACGAGAAAACTGGGCTCCAAACGACTACCACAGATTATGTAGTAGTCATTTTATATCTGGTAAAATGCATTTAATCTATATTTAGAGGGTTTAGGGCTGACAACCACAATTAAGATCATTGCTAGGCTAATCGCCGACAACATACAGTTTCAAATTCAAGATGCTTATTTGTTCCACCATCTTTATTTTTTGAATAATATTTAGTTGGTAACAAGTGAAAGAAGCTTGCCTCGTCTACGGATCATCGGTTAAACAGGGGTGTCCAAACTTTTTGCAAAGGGGGCCTGATTTGGTGTGGTAAAAATGTGGGGGTGCTACCTGGGCTGATTTACGTAGAACAATACATTTAAAGAAATGCTAGCAAGCCCTTCTGTGTGTCACATTTGCTTCATTATTATTTTTTTAAATACATAATTTCAACAGTCCCGTCTTTGTGGCGTTCTCTTTCGACACTCGGGCTCTTGCGAAATACTGCTGCTGTGCTAGCTTCAAGTTGCTATAATTTCTCGCTGCGTATCTTTCCTGTAATGTTGTCGCACATGTCCGCGTGACTTGTTATTATCGCGCACATCGAACTCTTTGAAAACAGCGACTGTCTCTTTGCAAATGAGGCAGACACAGTTGTTGTGTGTTTTATTGAAGAAATGGTCCAATATCCACCTATCCTTGAAGCGTCGGCCATCGCAGTCAACTTTTTTCTTTTTTTGATTGTCGCCATTTTAGAAATCACACAGGGTAATGTTGCTTAGAGTGCTGCTCTTAATGTTTTTCAAGGTTTCGTGAGAATAGGCCGAGTTTCTGTGGAAAAGATAGTTGTAGATATCAGGCTAGCAGATATCAGGCAGAGAGGGCGAAGACAGCGGGTCGAAAAATATCGATTTAGGCATCAAATATGGATCTGGCGAATGGATAAACTGAAGCTTTTCCGCATAACGCCTTTTATGCAACGCATCCAATGAGTTTACGGCGTCAGATAACACTGGGGCTTCCATGAATTGCTCTATAACTTGCACGACTAATTGAAAACAATGAGGTCTAAAAAAATACGGACAATATGGCGGCCGGATACAGCGACACGTCATTTTGTGACGTAGGTGAGTAGGGTCTATTGCGTCCTGACTGTCTTGTTTTCCAGACGCATTAAAGTAGCATGGCGCCAAGAATCACCGAGACAGCTGTACAGCTAGCTAAACTCCGAAATGGTGATACAGAAGACGTTGGTATAATTTGCTAACTTTATTCAACCAATAGGGAATGGGACGTACTACGTCATTGTTTGGACACGCCTCCATGCTGGCAATATCCTTTACTTCCGGTCCGGCAGACTTCAACGGGGATTGTAACGTGTGGTAGTGCTAAACTAATTCCTTCGGTGTATTAGAAATTCTGGGTGTGTATTGCTGTGTTACCGGCTGCAACAGTGTCTCCCACTCACGACAAAAAAGGGCAAGGAAAACTGGACTCACTTTTCACCGTTTTCCTGCATGGAGGACCAAATATCAGATCACGAAGGCACGATGGATGGCTTGGGTCGCAGCAGTGATGATACATACATGCGTTGCCTCTGTAAATATTTTACAAACTTTAAGAAAGAACGCAGGGTCGTAGCAGTGCTTCCCTCTCTCACTCGCTTGGATGCGGCATTTCTTCTTCGCGTGTAAGCGCTAATGATGGGCGGATCGATACCAAAATATCGATATTTCGATCCAGCGCGTTAAGTTTTAGGTATCGATCCCCAAGCAAAAGTATCGATATTTGGAATTAATATACAGTATTATAATTTCTTTGTCTATTTTTTGGCTATATTTTTGTGCACACTTTATGTACTACTTTTCCCTTTCGCCTTCTACACGCACGTAAGCAGTGCACGCACATAAGCAGTGCACCGGCGTCTGCTCCCGCCCCCATTTACGTCCCTATCCTGTGTATCGATCAGCATGCCTTTCCTCTGCCCCTCTCACGAGGCACCAACACAGCCACAACAAACATTTGGAAGCTGGTAGGCTCAGGCTGGTAGCATGGCTGCGGGATTGAAGACGGAACGTAAAAGAAGTCTGGTTTAGACATATTTCAATTCAATAAATAGCAATGAGGCTAAGTGCACAGTTTGTGCCAAAACTGTCAGATATTGTGGTAATACCACAAACCTCACGAAACACCTTGTAGGAGCTAATAGATAATCAGAGACGTTATAAGCATTAGTGGCTGATGTGCAATATGAAACGATAATAAATATGGCGTTTTTGTCATCTTACATGAAAAGAACTTTGCAGCACAATTGAATATGCTTTGTGATGGGAAGTTATAGCTACATCTTGTTTGTGAAAAGCAAAGTTCATACCACATTATATAAAAAAGGTAAAATGACCATAGTAACATATTTAACATTGAAGTATTACTGTAACCTAAATGTGAGTCTCCATTTTATTAATTTTTGATACAATGAGGACAAATCAGCCCACATCACATTCCATAGGATAGTCAAGTGAACTACTAGCAAGCAAGTAGTTGGGTATAAAAAATATATGAATTATTACTTAACATTTTAAATAGACACATCTCCCCTTACTGTATTTCTAAAATTAGCTATTATTATTATTATTTTTTTTTTTAATGCAAGTGACTATTGTTTATTGGATTTGTTTTTTAATTAGATTCAAAATATTTAACTTAGGTAGATTAAAATTTGATCAAATACAATGTGGAGCAGGGAAATGTTCCGTGCATATGAATTTAAGGGTCATATTTAAAGAGTGAGACTGACTAATCAGATTTTGTTGTTGATGGATTGGTTTGTGAGTTTCTAGGGAAACTGCTTTGCTAGTTATTAAAATCAGCAGTTTTTCCATTGCAATGCATATTTGACACAAAGAGACTTTCATTAGTTTTTGAGTGCTTGCTGTAGTTCTACATTAGATATAATCAGAATGGCTGAGAAATCTGCAGGGTTGTATATATATATATATATATATATATATATATATATATATATATATATACATATATATATATATAAATATGAACTTCCGGTATCGATATCGGATTGGGATCGCAATATTTGGCCTTGGTATTACTTGGTATCGGATCGAATCCAAAATCGCTGGTATCGCCCATCACTAGTGGCGGGGTGATTCCTAAGCACGCTCTTCTTCACGTGAGCGCGTTCTTCATCGCGTGAGGAAGCACAAGGGCGCCCCCACTTGAGCGTGAAAGCACCATAAAAACTAAAAGGCATGCATTTCAATATACTGGTAAATAATACACTTTAACTGGGGTCCCTAAACTACGGCCCGCCCAGACATTTGGTCCGGCCCCCTGAACCATACCAGAGCCCCTTTTGATTTTTTTTTTCCCTCAATAGTGTCATTTATTTTCTGGCCTTTTCCTGTGAAGAACTCAGAGAGGGTTATTTGGTTATTATCTATTTGCTTAATAGTGTTATCATTATTAATTATTATCCTTATTTTTATTTACTTTTGTTCCGTGAAATATCCAGAAAAGGTTATTTGATTGTGGCTTTCTGAAAAACAATATTTTTTCACATTTAGGCACTCCTGTAATCGTCACACTTTTTCTGTTACAAACTGACCCCGTCCCCTCATCAGAGAAGGGAAAGTTATGTGGCCCTCACTGGAAAAAGTTTGGGGACCCCTGCAAGTTTAACACATATTGCCAACGGCAGACCAACGACCTATATGCCAATATATACCAATATTTTTTATTTCTATTAGAAAAATGTTTCGGTAAAATGTTACACATTCTTGTGCATTTGCCACTTATTGGCACAGTTAATATTGAGGCTTCGGGCCTCTTTTGACCTTGTTGTAAGTTTGTAAGGTTGTGACTTCCGATTAAACAAACTCAATGCCAATCAAAACTAGGGTTGTTCCGATCATGTTTTTTTGCTCCCGATCCGATCCCTATCGTTTTAGTTTGAGTATCTGCCGATCCCGATATTTCCCGATCCGATGGCTTTTCTTTGCTCCTGATTCAATTCCAATCATTCCTGATTATTTTTCCCGATCATATACATTTTGGCAATGCATTAAGAAAAAAATGATTAAAACTCGGACAAATATATACATTCAACATACAGTACATAAGTACTGTATTTGTTTATTATGACAATAAATCCTCAAGATGGCATTTACATTATTAACATTCTTTCTGTGAGAGGGAGCCACGGATAGAAAGACTTGTAATTCTTAAAGGATAAATGTGACTTTGTATATTGTGACTAAATATTGCCATCTAGTGTATTTGTTGAGCTTTCAGTAAATAATACTGTAGCCATGCCCAATTGCATGATGGGAAGTGGAACCATGACTGTGCGTACCAATTGATATATCTTCTCTGCGTTGGGATATAACATAGGGTGTTAAGAAAAAGATCAATTACTACTTTGCTTCCCCACATTGCTTCACACGATATTTCTAATCGTAGGGAGAGGGATTGTAAGGCTTTAGCCAATTAAAAAAAGGCTCCAAAGGCCTCCAAAATTCACTCTACTCATTATAAGCTGCCTTTTAGCTCTCTATATGGGTAAAACGGCGCCATTACAGATTGAGTGCGACAATGCGTGAGTGGGTCGTGCAGCGCATGCATTAATTGCGTTAAATATTTTAACGTGACACATTTTTAAAAAAATTAATTACCGCCATTATCGGGATAAATTTGATAACCCGACCTGAAGCCAAAACTAAAGACTCTGGATGAGTGTAACATATTATGTATGTAACGTTAAATACAATTAGAAAACGATTTAATTAAAAAAAATATATATATATATATATATATATATATATATATATCAGAGGTTGCGCTAGACATTTTCATTGTCTGTCATTTTGACTGACAGGGTCATAAAAATCCAGTCATAATCTATTTTTACCAGTCACTTAAATTTTTAAAATGATAATGACATATTCAATAGTATTTAGTTTTCATTCATTTTTAATTAATATTGTAACGCTTGCTTGGCGGCGAAAAATTAGACACGGAAGTTGTATTTTTCTCCCTCTTTTTAACTCTGCTTACTTACGTAATGTGTAAACACGAGCTGACGGACAATATGGCTGCTCCAGTCAGGGGGCGGAGTTGTGACGTCATGTGATTGGGGTCTATAGACAAGTTTCCTGAGCGAAATACGGGCGCTGCCATCTTGGAAAATGTCTGCTTCGCACTTCCGGTCCGGTCGAGTAGCAGTGTATTAGCAGTGTATTGACGACGATAAAACTACGAAATCAACCCAGAGCAACCCATGGAATCTTCAAAAATGGATTCAGCACGACCTAGATGACACGTAGATGAGATTGGATGGCAGTTCGTGTCACTTCGTTGATCATTCGTGGACAAAATTATTAACAACGGTCAGCCTGTGTTAACGTGAGGAATGGATTGATACTACGGCCATTAGTGACCAAAATGTGGTGAAATTACAAGTTATATTACATTTGCCGACTGCAGAAGGGCTGACATGGATTGTTTTGTTACAAGGAAATGCTACAAGGTTATGTACATGTGATGTAAACACAAATAGTATGTCATTCTTTTTTTTATTGCAGGCATTGATCGCAATAAAACATTTAGACATGATTCAATTTCTTGTTTTATTTAAAACGATTGGTGCACTCCAAAACAGGTCAATAAATCACATTTATAAAAGTATTGCAAAAATAGCATACGAGAATGTGATATCAGACCGCAGAGCTCCGGAGCCTCGTGAACAAATAGCGACATCACGGAGGCCCTCGGCGGCATTTAGATGTGCTTTTTTCCCGTCCTCGGTAATTCCAGCTCCAATAGCATATATTTAAAGATGCTACCGTTCACAAGTTCGTAGTTGGATCACGGCGATCTCGGCGAACCACCATCTGTCACAATTCCTGCCTCTCTCGGCCTCTCCCGGGAGTCGAGCTGTCATCATCATTGTGGAACGCAAACGATATATGTTCGATAAATGTCCATCAACGTACAAGTCAAGTTGTCTTCTCTTTTATAACAGCATTTCCCAGCTGTAAACAAACGAATAAAAACTTGTAACACTTGGATTAATGCGGTGCATTCAAACACGATTAGCAACAGGCGGCTAGCAGCAGTAGCAGAAGCTAGTTGTTGTAAAAATGATAAAACTTCGTAATTACAATCATCATCGTAAAATCAATAGCAAAGGCAACAAGTCGTTTCATGCGCCAGATTTTAGGTTTCGTATTTTTAGAGCACATTACCTTCCATAACAGCGGGGGCATGACTGCAGGAGCTGTCAGTTTTGTACATCTCCTTCCCTCCCACCTGTATGACGAGTACGGGCACCCATGGTTTGGAAATCGACATGGTACGAAGCATGGAGGCCTTGGCTTGGTTCTCCACCCGCCTACATCAAAATAACATTCCCGGGATCTTGTATAAAGACCTTCCAACTTCGATTCCACCGCCATTGACTTCAACGGTAAACAGGCGGAAACGGAAGGGGAAGGAAGACATAAGGAAGTAAACCGGAAGTACCTCGGAAACTTGTCTATACACAGGCGACAATCTAGTCCACCAATTGGATGACGCGCTGGCACACCGGGTACACCAATAAGAACCTCGCGTTGATGTGTCAATCACGGTGCTGCCGCCAGACCACTACAATATTCTGACAGAATAGCCAACGACGTCATGCATTAAGAGAGACAATAGCTAATTAATATGCCACCCTGTGGTCTGGGGTGTGAATTGCAACCTGTCAAAATGACGGACGGACTTCAGTTTTTTCCGTCACCGTTTTAAAAAAACGGTCAACGATGGAAAATATTCGGTTAACGCGACCCCTGCTATATATTAAAAAAAGGCATGTCCGATATTTTTTTGCCGATTCCGATACTTTGAAAATGACGTGATCGGACCCGATCGATCAAAACGTTTGTTCTTGTTTTTCCCCAAATTAGAATCGATAAGAGAATCGATAAAATCCTATCAATTCCCATCCCTAGCAGTGATGTTTTGGGGCTGTCGTTGGGCAACACTGACTTTCAGCTCCTTCCACAGATTTTCTATGGGGTTGCGATCTGGACACTGGCTAGGCCACTCCAGGACCTTGACATGCTTCTTACGAAGCCACTACTTTGTTGCCCTGGCTGTGTGTTTGGGATTGTTGTCATGCTGAAAGATCCTGCCACATCTCATCTTCAATGCCCTTGCTGATGGAAGGAGATTTTCACTCAAAATCTCTCGATACATGACCCCATTTATTCTTTCCTTTACACGGATCAGTCGTCCTGGTCCCTTTGCAGAAAAACATCCCCGATGCATGAGGTTTCCACCCCATGCTTCAAAGTGGGTATGGTGTTCTTCGGATGCAATTCAGTATTCTTTCACCTCCAAACACGAGAACCTGTGTTTCGACCAAAAAGTTCTATTTTGGTTTCATCTGATCATAACACATTCTCCCAGTCCTCTTCTGGATCATCCAAATGCTCTCTAGCGAACCGCAGACGGGCCTGGACGTGTACTGGCTTCAGTAGGGGGACACGTCTGGCGGTGCAGGATTTGAGTCCCTGGCGGCGCATTGTGTTACTGCTAGTAGCCTTTGTTACTGTGGTCCCAGCTCTCTTTAGGTCATTCACTAGGTCCCCCCGTGAGGTTCTGGGATTTTTGCTCACCGTCCTTGTTATCATTTTGACGCCACGGGGTGAGATCTTGCATGGAGCCCCAGATTGAGGGAGATTATCAGTGGTCTTTTATGTCTTCCATTTTCTAATAACTGCTCCCGCAGTTGATTTCTTTACACCAAGCGAAGAGTGAAGAGTTACAGAAAACGTTTGGCCTCCGTTATAGCCAACAAAGGGTACATAACAAAGTATTGAGATGAACTTTTGGTATTGACCAAATACTTATTTTTCACCATGATTTGCAAATAAATTCTTTAAAAAATACAAAAATGTGATTTTCTGTTTTTTTTTTTTTTTTCCCACATTCTGTCTCTCATGGTTGAGGTTTACCCATGTTTACAATTACAGGCCTCTCTAAACTTTTCAAGTAGGAGAACTTGCACAATTGGTGGTTGACTAAATACTTATTTGCCCCACTGTAAATTAGACTTGACAGTGGATGTTAGCGAGAATAAAAGATTTTGAACTGAAAGTTTCGTAACTCACCTTCCCGAGCACAAGATAGATCCCTGCCGAATTCTTGTGGACGAGGACCTGTTTTACCCAACCAGCAACGAAGTGTTTATATGCCTCCAAGCTCTTCAAGTTTTTCAAACTTTCGTGAGAATAGGCCGACTTCGTGTGGACAAGATAGTTGTAGATATCAGGGTAGGAGATGTCAGGCAGAGACGGCGAAGACAGCGGGTCGAAAAACATCGATTTGGGCATCAAATATGGATCTGGCGACTGGATCGACTGAAGCTTTTCCACATAACGGCTTTTATGCAACACATCCAATGAGTTTCCAGCGTCTGAAAGCACCGGGGTTTCCATAAATTGCACGACAACTGACAATACGGACACACAATGACGAACAATATGGCGGCACAATACAGTGATCACGTGATTGTGTGACGTTGGTGAATGGGGTCTACAGCGATCCTTCGCTGCTTCGCGCTTCAAGCATCGCGCCCTCAGTCCATCGTGGAATTTTTTTTTTTTTTTTCAATAAAAAAAAAATGCAGGATTTTATAGAGGTGTCCGATCCGATTACGTACAGCATCTCCCTCCTGAAGCTTGTTAAAGTTAACGATGAGTGACAAATGAGCCGCATTGAACTTGCCAAAGAAGCTTGAGAGTACTTCAAAGGTTCCGACTCGTTTAACTTGTTAAACATTGGCTGTAGTGTGCTATGGCAACTCATTGTGATGTGTTGTTCTATGCAGCATAAGTTGATTTGACAGGACTCAATTAATGTAGCATTTAATAAAGAATTATACCAGCCATTGTTAAAGGGATCCTCGATCTTTAAGACAAGTAATTCTCAAAAGATAAATGTTAGTATGAGTTATAACAATTTCATATTAAAACCCCTCTTAATGTTTTCGTTTTAATAAAATTTGCAAAATTATTTTAAGCCATAGGTCGCCATTCTTTTTGACGTCGCAGTGCCGTGACGTCACCGGGCCCGTTGCCGAACTTCCAGCGTGTCACTCGTTAACTACCCCAACATGTCGTCGGTTCTGCCCTTCCAATTTGAACCAGATCGGAAAAGTGAAGAGCAGGATAGCATTGTCGGTCGTTCACAAGACTGGCAGTTGAAGCAAAATGCAGAGCGGGAAATACCTGATAAGACAAGAGTTGGGCAAAACTGGTGATGTACTCGCGGCAAGTGCGTCTCAATAATAACGAAGCGAGAGAGCGTATGCTGTTGAGAACTCCGGTTTTTGTTAGCAGATCTTCAATGTGAGCTATTGCATAATCAAATTTATTCCAGTATAATTGTTAAAAATGCCAGGTTTGAATGTTGCGTGTTTTGGATCCCCCTGGTGGTGAGTTGCAATTTGTTCTTTTTCAGATCAGGCATATTTTGGCCACCTAACGAAAGTTAAGACCCACGTTAACAATAGAAAGAAGAGAAATAAAGCATTGTTGAGGAAGAGCAAGTTTTTGGTCTCATTAATTCGGACGGACATAATTATAGTTCTAACCGGACTATCTGCAGTGGTATCCAACCTTCATCACATCAGCCCAGCTATATTTCACAATAATTCGTCAATCATCGTCAATACCGCTATCATCGTTCAAAAATCGAATCGTAGCACCCTGAATCGTAATCGAATCGAATCGTGGGGTGCCTAAGATGGCACACCCCTAGTCGTGGCTGTCCAGATTAAATTCGTCATCTGGATCGAGTGTCCTCCATGTTTTGTACATCCAACTCACGTTTAGCTACGTAAGGGTGGTTCATATTAATTCCAGCATCAGCTGGCCACTGTATCGCTGCATCGTACCTGTCTGGATCAGTTTGAGAGGTAGCATCACTCCAATTAGGTGAATACTGAACAGACACACTTACTGCCTGATGAACTGACAGTAGAGGTGAATTATTAGCTTCTGTGACTAGCGGTACGCCAGAAGGTTCGCCTACCGCTGTAGCGAGAGGGGTGGCTTGCCTGCTTAAGAGAGCGGCCAGCAGTTTGTCTTTGGTGCTTTATTGCGCGCATTTCACTCGCTATCCGAACGCGTTAAGGCCTCTTGTGGGGGAAAATTATTGGAACAGCATTTGATTTTAGTCTCTGCTTATATCCAGCCGCTCCGGTGAGCTCATTCATAAGTTGTCATCGACTAAAAGCCTCGATCGCATAGGAGAAAAAAATGGCGAGAATTAAGCTTTGGTTCTTTGGGAAGTTTTGTCAGTCTACAGGCATTTTCCCAAACGTTTCACCTCTTCTTGTCAATAGGAAATCTGTGGAGACTCAGATCACCCCCCTTGTTTCCATTTGACTGGAAATTGCATCCAAAAGCAGCACATCGTGACATTTTACTTAGAGAGTTTAGGCAGCCATACACAATTGTTGTACACAATTGGAAACATCCCAATTATACGTCATCACTCCGAGCCCGCAAAACATGGCGCCAACTATCGGTCAAAATATGTACTTAATATTATAAAATATTGCCATTTAGTTAACATTTCATGTGTTTCTACAACATATTTTAGTACAAGAGAATAATTATGGTTTATCAGGGCCTACATCTCTTTAAAGTGATCCTATAACTTAAATACATGTAGGCTCTAATAAACCACAATTGTTCTCTTGTACTAAAATATGTTGTTAGAAACACATAAAATGTTAAATCAATGGCAATATTTTATAATTTTTAGTCCATACTTTGTCCGTTAGTTGGTGCCATGGTTTGCGGGCTCCCAGTGATGACGTCATTGGCATCTTTCGTGTTCAACAATTGCTTATTGCTGCCTAAACTCGCGAAGTAAAATACCACGATGTGCTGCTTTTGGATGCAATTTCCAGTCAAATGGAAACAAGGGCAGTGAAGTGAGTGGTCAAGGTGGAATTATTATTTTTAGTGAATAAATGTGCATAAGTGGAAGCTTCTCCCCCTTTTTGGTCCCTGTATGCACGTATCCTACCCACCACGCGTTACAACTAGCGCCCGAGCATTTTTTCTGGATCCTCAGTCAAGAAAGGGATCCGTCTATTTTCTGGATTCGACGGTCGCACCGCGTCTGCAAAATTGGTTTCAGATCTGTCCATTTTTTATATTCGTCGGTCCCACAGCGGCTTTTCGGATCAGTCTATTTTGTAGAATCGACGGCCTAATCGCGGCTGTGACATTGCTATGGCATCGTTCTAATTCCTGGATCTTCGAGTGAGTAAAAAACGCAGATTTGGATTACTATTGCTATCTTTTTTGTTGACTATTCTTCGTGGGAGTTTTTCCCAAATCATACTAAATAATTAAAGCACTATGGCACTCTACAGTGACGACAGTGACTCTGACGTGGACCTTACAACAATGTTGAGAGTTCGTCAGGGAACGCGTGTTTGCGTACTGCTGAGCTCCCGAGTGAAGAATGGTCAAGGTGGAAATATTATTTTTTGTGAATAAATGTGCATAAGTGGAAGCTTCTCCCCTTTTTGGTACTTTTATACACGTATCCTAGCTACCACGCGTTACAATGTACAAGACATGGATTTTACGACAGCTCTGGATGCTAACAATCTACATAATTATATTGGGATTAGTTTGAAAACGCAATATGCTTACCTTGAATATCTGCTAATAAAACCGGACAGCATACACTCTCGCTCCCAACCGGACTTCCCAACAGGACCCTCTCGCACCACCAGTTTTGCGCAACTTTTGTCTTATCAGGTATTTGCTGCACGCATTTTTCCCTGAAGCTCGTCTTGGGAACGACCGACAGTGCTGTCCTGCTCTTCACTTTTCAGATCTTGTTCAAATAGGAAGGGTAGAAGTGACGACATGTTGGGAAGCTAACGAGTGACACGCTGGAATTGCGGCAACGGGGCCAGTGACGTCACGCACTGCGACGTAACAACAATGGCGACCTTAAAATAATTTTACAAACTTTATTAAAACAAAAACATTAAGAGGGGTTTTAAAATCAAATTATTATAACTCATACTAACATGTATCTTTTAAGAATTACTTGTCTTAAAAACAGGGGATCCCTTTAAGATCGAGGATCCCTCTAAGTATCTTTTATAGCAAAGTGAGCAGGCAAAATGTTTCTCTCCAGTGTGTGTTTTAGTGTGACGGTTTAACTTTTCTCTTAGAATCTTTTGTGGCAAACTGAGCAGGGAAAGGGCTTCTCTCCACTGTGTACCACTATGTGTTAGTTTAAACTTCCCGTCTCAGCGAATCATTTACCACAAACTGCAGCCAAAATTCTCCCCGGTGTGTGTAGGCAAGTGTCTTTTTAAGTGATATTTCTGAAAATATGTTTTATCTCAAAGTGAGCAGGTAAAAGGTCTCCCAACCACTTTTGTGCCTCTTTTCAATGAAGATTTGTTTAAGGATTTTGGCCTTTATCCATCTCATCGGTGTTAAACTCAGAAGAGTGTAACGTTACTTCTTCACTGTGCAAGAGCAGCGCGAACAAACCTTCATGGTGCGATTGTCCCTCTCCTTTTGTTGTCAGGTGTTGAAATGAGCCGTCGCACGAAGGTTCCTCTGCTCCGCTCTCTTCGCTTGAACCTTCGTCGTCTTCACTCTTCACACAGACAGTAATTGGATACTTAGTGATTTCATCTTCCTCTTCTTCTTCTTTAATGCTGGGGGTCTCTGGCTCCTCCTCCAGTTTGATGTACGGCATCTCCGACTCCTCCCGTTTAACATGGAGGGGATCGTGCTTCTGAAGGTGAAGCTTTTTAATAGTGACGTCTGCGGGACTCTGGAAATGGAAAAAAAAATCATGTGAATTGCTAAAGTCGAGCTTTGCTTAGTTTCCCATCGTGATTTTTATGTTGTAAAATTTTTTAACGACATTTTGGCCTTGTTCAGACTGGCAGCCAAAATCTGATTTATACCCCATCCAAATTGTAAAGGCCGTTTCATACTAGCGGCAGGCCAATGTAAAGGGTTCAGTGGTAACCCATTAATTGCATAAGTGGGAAAGTGAGAGGTGGACGGCAGTCTTCGGCGGAACGGCATGTTTAAATGAATTTTTTTTTCTAGTTGCATAAACAATACCTTATTGTAGCTAACAGTATCTTATTTTTTACTTCATTAAATTGATGTGTTCTGTCCTCACTAAACGTGATGTTGTTCAGCTTTACAAACAGCTAACAAAGCAAATCCAATTCTGAATGAATTGCAGACGTGTCGGCATCGTCGTAGCATTATATTCGGCAGGCTTCCCGGCCGATTAATAAATGCGCTTTCTTAGAAGTTTGGGACACTCTAACAATGGGTCTCATGCCTCCAGTTGCGAAGCTAAATGAAATCTCGATGCACGATTGTGTGGAACTGTAGTCCTCAACAACAACAAAAAACTATTCAGTCCTTGCCAAAACTAGTAAAGCTCTTTACAAGGCTATTAAAATCCCTCGTACTCCTAGAATAAGATTAGTTGTTTTCTTGTGAAACAAGTGGAATCAATCGGGAGTTCATTCTAATTAAATATATTGTACAGAAAGTCATTTTGGAACAATTTTGGTTTGTTGTGTGCCGTAAGATTTTTTCCAATGTAAAAACATGCCATGACTCAAAAAAGGTTGAAAATACGGCACTATTAGTGTTAAACGTTAAATCTTTTTACCGAATATGCAAATTTAGCTATTCTCGGCGCTGAATTTTCCGCCATAACTCTAATATACTTGTCCTTTGAAAAAAATTTGCATGTTGTGATAAAGTTCATTATTTTATGTAATGTATTAATAAACATTAGACTTTCATATATTTTAGATTCATTACACACAACTTTTAATATTGATGATTTTGGCAAAAAAGTCAAGAAAAACCAAAAATCCCTATCTCAAAAAATTAACGAATCATGAAAAGGTACTCAAAAGAAGCTACAAACCGAATCATCTGAATCAACGAATTAACTCATACCCCCTGCAAAAGATTCCTGAGGCTTTTGAAAACTCCCAGCCTGGTTCATTACTCAGAACCGCAATCATGGGCAAGACTGCCGACCTGACTGCTGTCCAGAAGGCCATCATTGACACCCTCAAGCAAGAGGCTAAGACACAGAAAGACATTTCTGAGCACATAGGCTGTTCCCAGAGTGCTGTATCAAGGCACCTCAGTAGGAAGTCTGTGGGAAGGAAAAAGTGTGGAAGGAAACACTGCACAAACAGAAGAGGTGACCGCACCCTGAGAAAGATTGTGGAGAAGGGCCGATTTCAGACCTTTGGGGACCTGCAGAAACCTGGAAATGGGCTACAAGTGCCCTACTCCCCAGGTCAAGCCACTTTTGAACCTGAAAAAGTGGCAGGAGCGCCTGACCTGGGCTACAGAGAAGCAGCACTGGACTGTTGCTCAGTGGTCCAAAGTACTTTTTTCAGATGAAAGCAAATTTTGCATGTCATTCGGAAATCAAGGTGCCAGAGTTTGGAAGAAGACTGGGGAGAAGGAAATGCCAAAATGCCTGAAGTCCAGTGTCAAGTACCCACAGTCAGTGATGGTCTGGTGTGCCATGTCAGCAACTCAACATTTGTTTCTACATCCGACGACATGCTCGAAATACGACGACACGAAAACGCCGCAGACGGACACACGGCGGATTTTCTTGTGAGAGAAATCAACACAGGTTCAAAGAAGGTGAGTGCAGGTTGTGAAAAAAAAGGAAAAAGGTGACGCTAACCATTGAAATGAAGATGGAAATGATAGAAAATTATGACCATGGGGTGCGCATCAGTGAACTGGCTCAAAAATGCGGCCGTAGAATGTTGACGATCTCCACGGTCCTCCTCCGATCGCCGTTCGCCAGTCTTTTTAAGTTCTAGTGACAATAATTATTGTGGTGACATCGCCAAAAAAAAATCGCCAGCTTCGTCAGGTTTTTATCATTTATTTCAGAACTTGTCCAACACAACACGCCTCCTGAGTTTAACAGAATAATTTATTTATTTATGGGGGCACAACATGTTGATGACCCCGAAATAAAGTGTCAGCTAGAAATTTAACTTACAAGAATATATATAATAATAAGTTGACAATGAGCATTTGTTTCCCATCATTCTTGAGGGGAATTCTAAATCAGGCTGCTTCGGCAATACTTTTCGCCAAAATCATCAACTATTGAATATGGATCACCCGCAGGTGTCGTACCAATGTAGTTACCCCAGTCAAAAATTGTATCCCCCGGGTGGAGCCATAGGAAGAAGATCTGAGTCTATATTATTCAATCAAAAAAAGTTGCTTCAATTAAAAAAAGTTGCTTCAATCAATATATATATTTTCAACCCCCCCCAAAAAAGTCGCTTTAATGAAAAAAGTGTTTGAATGCAAAAATAAATTTGAAACTCAAAAAAAAAAAAAAACTACAAATAATGCATGTGAAAGCTATTTTTATGTGATTTTTTTTTTTTTGATGGAAGTCAAGTTTTTTTTTTTATTGAAGCAACTTTTTTGATTGAAGTAATGTTGATTTGTGTTTGGGCCACATTTTGGCTAGGACATTGTTGTCTTTATTATTCAATCAAAAAATAAGTTTCTTTAAAAAATATAAATATTTTTAAAAGAAAAATAACTTCAATCAAAATTAGAAAAAATTAAATCATAGAAAAGTTTTTTAAATGCGAAAAAATGTTTGAGATTGAAAAATTTTCATTTGAACAGTTAATTTTTCATTTAAAAACTTTTCTTTGATTGAAGGAATCCTTTTTGTGTTTGGGCCATATTAAGGGTTGGACATTTGTGTCTAAATCATTCAATCTGCCCAAAAAAAGTTCCTTCAATTAAAAATATATATATATATATTTACAATCAAAGAAAACAATCATTTGAAAAATAAAATTGCCCCACCCTAATTTTTTTGTTGAAAATTATATGCAAAGCAAATGACCGTCTAAGTTGCTAGTCACATGATCTGTTCGAAAAATAATTTTGATCCAATTTATTTTTTGTTTATTTCATTCATTGTGGTTGCAATTATATTGTTTTACAACTTTTATAAATATATAGGAAAGTCAATTACATGCAATGACACTTTTTGCCCTCCCCCTTAAAATCCGCTTATGGCAAAAGCACTTGTGTGTGAAAATTTGACCGTTTCTTGTTAGGTTTGTCTATAAAAAATTAATGCACGCCGCCGCAGATTCACAAATACAATTCGAATTTTTGCAAACAATAAATTAGAGCTGAAACGAATACTCGAGCAACTCGAGTTTAAAAACTAATCCGAGTAATTTTATTCACCTAGAGGAATCGTTTAAATTTGCCAGCTCTAAGCATCACGTTTTGCCCAGACTAGTTTTAATGCGGGACAACGCGCTGACGTCACGTGCGTAGAGGAAGAATAAAAAAAAAATTAAAAAAAAAAAAATTACCGTAGCCGACAGCCACTACAAACTACGCCGACGTTGCTAAGAACTACGCCCGCATGACTCTAGTATGGTAGCAGGTAGTGCCCGATGCGTCTCATAGATCTCGCATGCATTTAGGACTAGATGCAAAATGACAGACTCGGCCGCTCTGGGCAGCATTAGTAAATAGCCGCCATCTTTAACCCTTTAACACCGAACGTGTCGGCAGCGACGCGTTTACGCATATCGTCTTTGAAGCTTCGTCACGCTGTAAATACGTCACCCACATGCCGCTGGTTGGTCTCGTTTGAAAGTGCAGAAGTTGATGTCCACACCAGTTTTTATTTGAAGTCAATCGGCCAAGAAAAACGGGAGATAATGTCATTTGAGTTTTATAGTTTTATTGCACTCATAAATATGCATTAAAACGTTGCACGGACCATGTATCCATCTCCATATTTCCATCATTTCTTCTCCTTTTTCAAAACCGAAAGCAGCACAAAAGACTACAAATCCCAAGAGCCGTTGTGATGTCAAGAAGGACGAACCGAATGTGATCATTTTTAATAAATTTCCGAGCGAGGCGCCAACTATTGAAAGGGTGGCATGCGAACCAAGCAACGGCCGGTTTGTTTGAGCGAGCGACTTTGAAACGCGCAGAATGAATCTAAAACTACATTTAGCGCAAGCTAATGCTTTATTTCATCAACTCAAGGAAGAAGATGAGCCGTATTTGTCGTTGTTTTCTTTGAATGAGTCGCCGTCTCGGTGAGTAGAAGTGACAGCAGCGCGCAAAGCCGCAAACGGCGAAAGAGTAGGCTGTGTGACGCAGCTCCGTGACCTGTTCAAGAGGAAGCTTTATTGAGTGCGCAAAGAAAAAACCTTTATTGTGTCGCAAGCCTGAAAATTTTGAATTGAAGTACTTGTCAATATTTCTTAAAATACTTTTTCCCCAAAGATATATATATTTTTTTTCTTCACTATAATCTTCATAATCAATTTTTATGTAGATGTGTGTTCGAGAAGCTCGAGTGCATGTACGTATATACTTTTGATAAGGTGATGGGTACAACACCTAACTTCACAAAGAGATATCCTCCAAACCATTTTTGTGTTAGATGATATATATAATTTTTTTCTCTCGCTATTTTGCACAGTATATAACCTGTTTTGACCATAGTATGTGTAAAGGCCAAAAACGCCTATGACCATACCTGCTGTTTGTGTTGAATTGTCAAACATAAAACTATTCAATCTTATTTTTTTCTATTGAATGTTTATCCTAACAAGTTGAAAAATTTTTATCAAGCTTCAAAACTGTTGGTTGAGCATGTTTGGTTGTCAATGGCACATCAACATTACAAATTTTGAAAAAAGATTTCGGGATTTTTTTTGTCTTTTTGGGTCCAAAATGTGGATTAGAATTGGTCAGTGAAGAAGTTCAAGGTGTCCTGAAAAAAGGGACCCAACTTGGCCATTGTAAACAATTTTTTCTTTGAAATATAAAGGCAACATAAAAATGCATGCAAATTCGGCCAAAATAGGCTTAGGTGTTAAAGGGTTAAGCAGTAGACTTCTCATCACTAATAAATATAACATTACTGTCACTCGCTCACATAACGTTAGCCCTTCGGAGGGCTAGGTTTCTTTTGATTATGACCACTGTCGATGCGTGGCTAACGTGTCTTACATAAAGGCTTTATTTAATCTGTAAAAACCCAGCGCTGTAGAGTGATGAGGGTGTAAAATGAAAACATAATAAAGCTAACTAGGGGTGTGACAATATATCGTAATGGTGATATATCGTGATACTTTGTATCCCAAAAGGTTATCGATATGCTCCTGCCAAGAATCGAGATATCGTTTTAAAAAGGTGTCAATGTTAAAAAAAAAAAAGAAAAACAAAAGGGACCAACAAGTTACTACCAAAATCATCCACCATAATAGTGTCTCAGGTAACTAAGGCTGCCATTGACGGTGCTCGACGCCCAATCCATTTAGACTGCGAACGTTCGTTCATTCGAAATAGGGCTGCAGCTATCGATTATTTTAGTAGTCGATTCATCGATAAACTATTTAGTTCGAATATTCGAGTAATCGGATAAGGAAGATAAAAATTTTTTACCTGAGCTGAGCCTCACACGGTATATACGTACACTGTATATTAAAAAAAAAAGAGGATCTATGTAAAACAAAAGAACAATTGGCTAACTTAGATAGCAAAAGTCAGCTAGCTTAAATGCTATAAAATGCTAACGCTTTTTTACAATGCTCTTAACAAATGGCTCAGACACATATTCCTACAAAAAATGGCTAAATATACCTTTAAACTAAATTATGAATTTAAAAAAAACATTAGCTCAAACAAAAACTTGTTTAAGGCTCAGGGAGCAGATGGATTCAGCCATGTGAAATGAGATAGACTAGAGGGCCGTGTATCCCACCAAATCAATCAAAATAAATGCAAACACTTTTAAAACAAACCATTACTACACCACTTTAATTAAACGAATACTCGAAGCAGCAAAATTTAATTTGAATCTATTTTTCTAATCGGATACTCGAGTTAATCGATTAATTGTTGCAGCGCTAATTCGAAACCAGAGCATTCGCAGTCATTCTGTCCGATTTTCGGGGAAGTAACTGAAAATCAACAGGTAAATAACCTTAAATGGCTCAAAATGACGTCAATGCCTGGCATTGGCTGCCAATGACGGCCATAGACGTTCAATCAGTTTGAAGTGGAAGGGATGCCACCCTCCCAGTTCAAATGGATTGGACGTCTACTAGTGATAAACTCATTCCAATTCGCAGCAGAAGCTTGTTTTTTTGTTTATTAGTTGTTTGTAGACTATCCGAGAATGGTTTCCCGACCAATGTATCGATAATCGTTGTATCGCCATATCGTCAGATCATCGTTATCGTGAACTTTGAATCGCAAATCGTATCGCATCGTGAGGTACCAAGAGGTTCCCACTCCTAAAGCTAACTGTCAGTTTTAGCTCAGTAGTCATTGCTGAATAAAACAAGTAGCACTGGTCCCTAATGTGTTCCAATACAGCAGGTATCATACAGTACATTTATTTTGAACACTGCAAAAACTAAAAATCCTATCAGTACTTACAGTTTAGACTAACTTAAAGGGTATGTAACGGCAAAGGGGGTGCGAGACATCAATAGAACCGTTACGTGCCAAGATAACAAATATTGATAAAGTTAACAAAAAAATCAATCACATTAATGAGCAATTATCGAAAATAGATCGAAAATGACGAACATTTCCGAAAGTGTTCCGGAAACAGCCGAATGGGGCGGCGACGTCACACCAAGTGATTGACAGTCGAGCGGAGCCAGGTGCCATTGTTTTTTATCGACGAGAGAGTAGCGTTTGGGTTTGTTTAACCAAAACATCACTAAAATGGTTCAAAACTGCTGTGCTATGTGGTGTACAAATAGCTATTTATCGGAATATAGTATCCATGAGTTCCCGAACGCGAAAAAAAAAAAGCTGGACTACGCAGACAATGGGTAAAGTTCGTCCGTGCAAAGAGGGCTAATTTTCTAGACCCAGCCTTCGGCACGATTTTCTATGGTGCACATTTTCCACCTGAAAGCTTCTCGAACTATGGACAAGTGAAATCGGGTTTTGCTGCAAGATTGCTGCTCAAAGCAGATGCGGTGCCCACCATACACCAGCCACCTAAATGTCCCGAGATATCAAGAAAGAAGACGATGACTGGCAAAGGAGGCTAAGGCTAAGCAAAGGAGGGGAGCAGCCAAGCTCCAAATGGCCAGAGTGAGTACTCTTTTATAAAAAAAAATATCACTATATTACTAATATTACTTTATTTTGCGGTCACCGTGTATCAGCTTCACAAAAAGAAATGCAAAAAATATCATTTGTTGTTTCCCACACGATCTGCTGCCGATGTTTCATCAGTGTCATTGCTCCCCTCAATGACCGTTTCATTACGCTGCATTGGCGTTCGTTTGGGCTTAAATTGGTAACCTAAAACACCAATTAAAGCTTCGTAACTCTCCTCGTCACCATTAGATGAACATTCGTTACGTCCTTCTACGTCGGATTCGTCGCTGAAACTATAAACGAAATTGTCTGCCATCATCGCCGCCATTCAGTATTAAAGCACTGAGCCTTTTTTCTTGTTGAAGAAACACCCCTCACTGTCGATTCTGAATTCTCTTTTATTGACAACGAGGGGTGTTTCTTCATGAGGGAACCTGGAATATGTGCAGGACGAACACAATGCAACAGCATAAACAGCTCAAAACAACGCTAATTCTCCCCTCACTAGAAGGAATTATATTGATGCAGACAGGCGCTGCCCCCCTAGTGGCCGGTGGCACTCTCTGCACTTGAAATGACGTCACACACACAATCTGCCAGATCTCGGCCGCCGGTCGTTTTAGCTTGACAATCGAGCCAAATTTCTCTCATTTTCTTGTGTGTAATTACACAAAGTGGCATGACATGGATACAAAAGGCATGCGTTTATGGATAAATGATGGAATATTAACATTTTCCCAGGGCATGACATACTCTTTAAAACTTAACTAGAACTTAAAAGTAGCTTGACACCAATGGAAATTAAAATTGAAACACGTGGGGAAAACCCGTAGCGTTCAAGTGATGTGTGTTATCAAGCGTAATTACATTTTTAGGTAAGAATTTTTTTTATTATAAGATCTAGAAGTTTTTTGAGTGAAAGCAGTGGATTTTTTTTTTCTAGTCACATCTTATATGCAATTGTTGGCTGTTTTCAACAATGTACATCGAAAAAATAAAGACATTGACTGAAAATGGTTCAATATTGGATTAAATGTCTTTTTTTCCTCATGTACATTTATAATTGCTCATTACCTAAAAAAACACGTTTTATCCAATTACTCGATAGAATTTTCAGTCGATTACTCGATTACTAAAATATTCGATAGCTGCAGCCCTACAATAAATTATGATAAGTGCACGCACAACATAAAAAATACATGTGGATTTCGAGGATCTATTTTTGGATTTCAAAAAACACGCAAAAACCTTGGATATATTTATGGATCTAAAAAACCTATGTGTGAATCGCTGATGTAGTTGTGAAAATATTTTTGAGACAAATCTCTCCCCAGAGAGGCAGTTGGACATCCGGGCATTTAATGACGTCACCAGCCACAACAAAGCGTCGCCATATTGACAATGGGGTAAAAGACGAGTCACTTATAATAGAAACGCATTGAACTTTCGTCTTATTTGCAGTCTTTTTTCCGTCGGAATGGCTAAAAGTTGCTGTGTTGCGGGTTGTCACACAAAGAAGAGTTCGGAGCCGCATTTGAAGTTCTTCATTGTTCCACGTGAGAAAAAAAGGAGAAACAAATGGCTGAGCGCAATTAATCGAGGAACAGTAAAAGAAGACGGTTCCGTGGACTATTTTCGCCTGTGGGAACCTAAATCCAAGCACATTTACGTTTGCAGCCAACATTTTATTGCTGGTGAGTTTAATCAATTATTTTTTGCCCCAATTAGCTGCTACGATTCAATAGACTAGGCAGTGGTTATTTTTACCTTAACCGGCAACTCGCAAAGCGTTTTTTTTTCTTTTGCCGTGAACTGCTCTGATTAGTCAATCGGTATATTATTGGCCTGGTGGGAATTGGTTATTTTGCCGTGACGTGTTGACGGCTAAATAGCTTGGAGGCGAATTACCGGTAACGGCAGAAATAATCACTTTGTATATACTACCAATTTTCTCAGTTCCACACAGTACATATTCCACGTAAATGATAAAGGTCAACTTACTGGGTGACTTTATGAGGTAGTTGTAGATGTTTCCGAACTCCACTGCAGGCCATTCCTTTGTTTATCCAGCGATCAGCTGCGACTTTGTATCGGCAGCTTTGTACGCCAATAAACGCTAAGCGTGCGAAGGCCCTATTGTTTTGCAAAGGATTTTTTTTTTTCAGGGCAAATGAAAACGGCCAATTTGGAGGCCTGAACATGCACGAAAAGTCACCAAAATTTGCACATACGTGCGGAAAATTGTAAATTTCAATAATTTTGCAACGTTGCAAAAAAATTAACAAAATGGCTCAGTGGCGCCCCCTTGAAATTTTGAAATTGGCCTATAACATTAGGGTCTGTCAACGTAGAGCAATGAAATTTGGGGAGTCTATACCTTGTCCAAAACTGCTCCAAAAAAACATGTACACTCATATTCCAAACCCAACAGTAAATCGGTTATTTTGGATCGAATATGAAATTTTTATCGATTTACAGGGTGCATATTTGAGACCTTTTAGCCGAGGGAGTTAGTTGGATCATCTTCAAAATTGGTGAGACTGTTCAGGAGACATATGAGATCTTAAGTTTTTAAAATGGTGCGTTTTCATTCACGGGTCTGACCTGGGCGTGGTGCCAAAGTCGGCCATTTTTTCGGCAAAATGACATATTCAGTAAATGACTAATAGTTTCTTGACACAACGTTCAATCTTTTTCATATCTGGCATGTATGTGCGGTATCCCACCCTTAACACGAGTGCATTGAAATTAAAGATGCACCGATACTAGTATCGGCAGGGGGCGCCGATCCGGCCCGAAATGGTGGTATCGGTATCAGCGAGTACCAACAAAGACGGCGCCGATACCAATTACCGGTCCATTATTATAACATTTGACCACAGCCTTATTCTCCTCCTGGCGCTCACTACACTCGGTCTCTGTGTTGTGTGATGACACGTGAACACCAAGCAGCTATCGCTACTGGCCTGCTCCAGACCAATGAGAGCGGGCCAATAGCCACTCCTGACCAATCAAAAGGGGGCTTTTTCATATGGACGAAAAACAAACCAGGAAATATGGCGGCGGTCGGGAAATATTTCCAAATAGAAATCCTGTCGATTAAAATCAATGGCTGCATGCAAGATTTGCGGCCTGAAAGTTTGGAGATGTGGAGTTAAATCGGCCAGTTTCAATACCTCGAACTTGATAAAACATTTGAAGACGAAACGTGAACGAACACAACGAGTTTGAGCCTGCAAGAGCAGGACTGATATCCAGAGGAAGGAGGCCGCTGGACCGGAGCAACAATCTCTGGTCAGTTCACTTCGTCTACTTTACTTTTATTGTCTTTTACTGAAAGAAATGCCACAGTAATTTGGGAAGTGTTTCCAAAGTATTGTTGCCACCTTTCAGAAATAGAAATAAGGGACTCCCACCTCCCGAAAAAAAGGAGAGACGGGATGCTATGGTCAATTACTATTACTTATAATTGTTAGCGTCCGCAAATGCGGAAACAAGGTTGAACCTCGAAGCAGACAACAAGCGGGGGATACATAAAAGGGTTTAATGATTGCAAACAAAAAAATAACACGCGATCGTGGGATAGTAGAAATAACAAAAGGAGTCCGTAACAGCAGGTCGACGGACAAACTAAGACGATAGGCGGCGGTTACAAACGAGAGCAGCACACTAACAGAAAAACCCAATGCAGGGGCATAACAAGCAAATGTAGCGAGATTATTGTGCCAGATGTCAAATAGCGATCAGCAAGGCAAATATCTCGGCAGCCTTCTCTGAGATCACCCGTGCTTAAATGCTGGGTTGATGAGCCTGCATTGGATTCAAGTGCCACGCCCCCACGCCCAACAGCAAAACACAATCTAACCAGCAGCAGAATGTGACAATAATTTCATGAAAGTTGCACTGTTTGGACTTTGAGAGGTTTAAAAGTTTACTCAGTTCATTCAGAGTTTATTATTATGAATTTATTTTTACTTTCTTACTGTTGGGCTAGTATTATATAATTTCACAAATTTAGCACTATTTTGGCCTTTGAGAGCGGAAGGTTTATTCAACTATTGTCTACTAGGGTTTAGTGTACTTTTTCCTATTTTGCAAAGGAAAGCAACAGCCTGACAAAGCCTTGATAGCAATGATTTCACATCCAATTATGTAGCTCTTTGGAAAAAAAATATATATATATATATATATATATATATATATATGTATAATCGGGGTGGTATCGGTATGGTATCGGCCGATACTGCACAGCCAGGTATCGGTATCGGGGCCAAAAAATGGTATCGGTGCAACACTAATTGAAATATTACCCATTAGGCCTAGTGCCCCCTAGTGAGAACAGGAAATGCCTTTTTTTACGAGACAGGTTCCTCCTCCAAGGGGAAAAAATCTGTTGACCTCAAACCTGCATCAGAGGAGCCTTAAGACCTGTGTTCAGGTGCCTGATGAAAAATACTGATGTTTTGTTGAAGCGGAGGGGTCCAAACAGGAAAGTGAAAATGACCGCCAACAATTTGTCTTGCAAAAAACTTTGAACAGTTATAACTCAGCAGATATACAACATATCTGCGCCAAACTTCCCGTGCTTGTTGAGAGTCATACCCTGAAGGGTCTTGTAAGGGTCATTTGCATCAACTCTACAGTGCCAACTAGTGGCGACAGAAAGGAGTTTTTAAAAAGGCCTTTCCTATTGGGTTTTTTTCAACGTAGAGCAATGAAATTTGGGGAGTCCATACCTTATGCAAAACTGTTCCAAAAAGTCTATTGCACCCATTTTCCAAATCCAACAGAAAATCGGGTATTTTGGATCGAATGTGAAATTTTTATCCATTTGTAGTATAGTTTCCATTTGGTGGCCTGAACATGCACGAAAACTCACCAAATTTTGCACATACATGCGGCTTTGCATGGATTTCGATAATCTTGCGACATTACAAAAAAAATGTAACAAAATGGCTCAGTGGTGCCCCCTTGAATTTTTCAAAAGGCGTTTCCTATTATGTTTTTTTAACGTAGAGCAATGAAATTTGGGGAGTCGATACCTTGTGCAAAACTGCTCCAAAAAGTCTATTGAACCCGTATTCCAAGCCCAACAGGAAATCGGGTATTTTGGATCGAATGTGAAATTTATATCAATTAACAGGGTGCACATTTGAGACCTAGTCACAGAGGGAGTTAGTTGGATCATCTTCAAAATTGGTGAGACTATTCAGGAGACATAGGAGATCTAAAATTTTCAAAATGGTGCGTTTTCATTCATGGGTCTGACCTGGGCGTGGTGCCAAAGTCGGCCATTTTTTCGGCAAAATGACAAATTCAGTAAATGACTAATAGTTCCTTGACACAACGTTCAATCTTTTTCATATCTGACATGTATGTGCGGGATCCCACCCTTAACACGAGTGCATTGAAACATTACCCATTAGGCCTAACGTCCCCTAGTGGAAACAGGAAATTCCTTTTTTTACTAAACAGCCTCCTCCTCCAAGGAAAAGAAATATCTTCACCTGAAACCTGCATCAGGGGAGCATGCGTTCAGCTGCCTGATGAAAAATACTGAGGTTTGGTTGAATCAGAAGAGTCCAACAGAAGTGAAAATGACTGAAGCCATTTCGTCTCACCACAAGTTTTGAACAGTCATAACTTCTACAACATATCTGTGCCAAACATCTCGTGCTTGTTGAGTCATACTCTGAAGGGTCCTGTAGGGATCATTTGCATCAACCCTATAGCGCCAACTATTGGCAATAGAAAGTCACTCATTTTTCTAATATATGTCCAGTTCTTTTCAGGTTAGTCATTGTAGTTTCAAGACCTTTTGAAATACTTATTTTACGGCCCATGTCCACATGTCTCTGTCTGTTGCCGTGACGACCCTTTATTCGCTCCTTTTTTGTAGTACTCTCTCCAATAAGGGTTTTTATCGCTTAGGTGTGTGAATGAAAAGAGGCAACTTTTGAGCATGTTAGGTTCTTATGAGATGATTAGAGAGGACGATCTGCCACCACCCTGACCTGCACACTGTCCGAGTTGCGCTAGATTGCGAGGGCCCTGTTCAGTCCTTCTTGCAGGCCTAGTTTTAAAATGCATTGCGTCTGTCGGCAGTGACTCGTGATAATAGTAAGCCACGTTTAAGTCGTTTTTAGGAAAAAAGACACAAAACACACCTGAAATATATGAATTTCAGACGTTTGTCCATGGAATGTTTAGCTGTGCGTACCCCCTTCACAAAATGGCGACACGTTGCTAAGCGAGGTGACGTTATCGTGACATCACGCCGACTTCCTCAAAAACACGCGAAAATCTTGGGATATATTTATGGATCTACAAAACCTATGTGTGAATCGCGGATGTATTTGTGAAAATATTTTTGACACAAATCTCTCCCCATTGCATAAAGCGAAAGCAATCGAAATACGTTCACGTGTCTTGGCTAGCGAGCTAAGCTAAACAAAACGTTATGTTACCCTGCAAAGCTTCAACATTAAGCCAAACGAGTTCCACTGAGCTTTAAGATGGGACGTTTTAGTCCACTAAATTCTTACTACGGTACTTACCCGATGAGAATACTTGGAGGGGGCTCGTTTGGTGAGAAGGAAAAACGAAAGAAGTTAAAGAACAATAAGTCCCGGACAGGTCAAGAGAGAGCACTTCCGGAGCAGTGGTTCACTGAAAATATACGTCATCGTTTCGGAGCACGTTTTGAAGTTTCAGTTTCAAGTTTTGGAAAGATTTTTGTAAGTTTGTTGACAGGAATCTACATGTTGACTTCTAGCTAAAATGTCATTTTTTTGTTTAAAAAAAAAAAAAAAAAATCAGGAATGAAGATATTTTTATTATTAATCTACTTCTTTTGTTGTCATAATTCTACATCCACAAATTTAGCATCTTTTTCTCACGTCCACAATGAAACGGTATGCTACATAAATCTGTTAAAAAAAAATATCAAAGAATCGGTCTTTGTCAGTCACGTGCCCAAACTAGCGGACACGCCCCCATGCGCCATTTTGAGTGTTTCACGGATGTAAACAAACCAGAACAGGAGTACCTCCGACGCCACATTACTGCCTCCAACTTCATCGCTGCATATAAAAAAGTCCCTCGTTTACGGTATCAGCGCTTACATTTTAAAAACTATAAATCTATCGAAGCTCACGGACATTTAACGAATGGCTCGGTGCAGGATCTCGGCATTTCGACCGCAGGACTGTGACAACACAGTCGTCACTCTCGTTGCTCCTCTCAGAAGCATGATACAGCTCTTACTTGAACATTGTTGAACTTGAATTGTACCTTGAATATCATCTTAAACATCACATGACTAAAACAGGTGAAGGAACTGTCATGATGACATGCAAATTCATGTATATTGCACTATATAGTTTCAGTGTTGACATTGCCATGCAAAGATGTGCAATTCTCTCAATGCAGGACTTATCATGTGAAGTGGGACAAATTTACTTGAACACGTTATTCTTCAACTAGTGTTATTTATTTTACTTCATATGCATGTTTTATATTTCCTTGTGTTGCTATTTTCGGTTTACCATTGTGCTGCTGCTGTGTTTTGAGAATTTTAGTAAAAATTATATATCTAAAAAAGTAAACCTGTCAAACTTCTTATTTTGTTAGCAAACATCGTATTTTCTATTCAGTGCTTATCTCCACAAAATTGTTTGAATGTAATTAGTTAAAAAAAAAAAAAAGTACTTTTCATTATCAAAACCAAGACTAGTTCTTTACGTACCTAAGAGAGGCAGAGTCAAAAAGACTTCAAAATTGTCACTGACATACTTTATTAAACAGGTTTAGGGTCATCTACAAACGTATAAAAAAACTGCTTGTACAAACACAACGGGAAAAAAATTGTACTAAACTACTTTTGGGCAATGGCTTGTCAGGGCACAGCAGACAGTGACAACCTTATCCAACATTGTGGCTTATTCACTTTCACATGGAAGAATCATGTGTATGGGTATGGTTCCAGTTAAGATCTTATACTTCTGACAAACATTTCCGATGACCCTTTCAACATGGATTCTCAAATGTGCTAACTGACAGCGGCCTTTTGTAAATGCTGGGAGTTTGACATCTGAACACTACATGCCCACACATTCTTGTATGTCAAAACCTCTGTCAGCCAAGACAATGTCCCCAGGTAACAAATTATCAAGAAAATCACAGTTCAGGGTTATATGTTTGCCACTTGTACGCTCTCCCCAGCCTTTTGATAAGAAACAAATGGCTCCCTTGGGTGTAATACATATTAAATACTTCATAGTATGGTGGTGCTTGGGCACGTGCTTTCAGATTTGATGGGTTTTCTGTGAAAATTTCAAAATGGTCAATAATCACAGTCTGTGTCACATCCTGATTGGTGTTGTGTGTCTCATCCTCTGTGATTAGCTGATCACTTTCTTCTCCAGCTTCATGTGTCCCCTCTTAAGTCTGTAGCTGACCACTTTCTTCTCCAGTGTCAGGTGTCCCCTCCTCATTCTGTTGATGACTGTTTATTTCACCAGGCTCAGATGGTCCCTCCTTGGTCTGCAGCTCTTCAATGTTTGCATCCTGCTGGACCCCCATCTCTGGTGCTTGCAGTGTCTCTTTCCGTAGCTGCTCACGCAGAGCGTGCAGTGTTTGTCAGTGCAACAGATGTGTGTCCCAAATGTAGGGATGGTGCCCAGTCTTGGTCAGTCTCCATCATTTCATAAGCTGGTTCACCTGCAATCACTTTAGGTTTTATTTAGAAAGCAATTTAAGATTGGATATTTCCATGGCATTTCACAATCGTAAACACTTAATCAGACATGCTACCATCCCATCAGATCTCTCAGATGACAAAAGGAAATCTCACGCATTGATAAATATTTCTGTGCATTTTTGCTGTTTACCTTTATCTTTCAAATCATTCACTCTATAATGTTTTTATAAACGATGACTGAATAAATTAAACACTGATTTATCACGAACAGATTAACCCATTTCCACTGCCCTCCCTTTTTGCCAGTGAGGCTAGCTAGCTAAGGTTAGCCAATGAGAAAATCGCGACTTTAGAAAGCAAAAAAACAGCATATTCAGTATCAATATATTAAAAAAACTGACTTGCCTCTATGAAAATGCCGAGAGCAAACACGCAGGAAGGGAGATATGGTGTCGAAAGTCGTTTCACCGCTGCAACCCAGGCAGTCCGACGCCGCTTCGCTAGTTCCTCAACCTGCTGTCCATAACCTCTTTTCCAAGAGAGAAAACCAAAAAAAATCTTACATCGTGGTCAACTTTGCTGCCATTTTTGTCGTGTGATTTAGTATGGCAGCCTTTCAAACAACACGAGTGTCCCATTTTATCAAAAACAATGATGAAAGCAAAGACGATTCTCACTGCTCAGTTGTTTACAATCAGTGAGCACTCAAAATGGCGATTCGACCCACAATGCACTGCGGCTTTTGACAACGTTACGTCACCTGACAAAGACCGATAGACCCTACTCACATGAGTCACAACTACGCCCCCGCGCCATATTGTCCGTCAACTCATCACTGTTGATGCATTACCGCTACGTCAATTTCTCCTATTATGGCATGTTTTTCTGCTCGTTAACATTAATAATCAAAATGGTGAAGGCGTGTGTGGCGGTCAGTTGCAATAACAGAGAAGATAGACGTAGAAGACGGAGAGTCTTGAAGTTCTACCGGATTCCGAGAGACCCGGGGAGGAGAGTGAGATGGGCTGCTGCAATTCGACGAGAAAACTGGGCTCCAAACGATTACCACAGATTATGTAGTCATTTTATATCTGGTAAGATGGATTTAATATATATTTAGAGGGTTTTGGGCTGACAACCACAATTAAGATCATTGCTAGGCTAATCGCCGACAACATACACTCAGACGTTGTGAACTACCTGAAAATATATAATTATAAGGGGATAATAAGACAGTTGTCATACAATTAATTTACAATTTTACTATTGAGTTCAAAAGCCAAAAAATAAATTCAACTATTAACTAAGATCATTGCTAGGCTAATCGCCGACAACATACACTCAGACGTTGTGAACTACCTGAAAATATATAATTATAAGGGGATAATAAGACAGTTGTCATACAATTAATTTACAATTTTACTATTGAGTTCAAAAGCCAAACAATAAATTCAACTAGGGACAATCTGGAGTAGTGCTATCGCACTTCGTATTTATTACATATTATATATGTATGTAGTGAGAGTGCTATCGCTAAACCATATAAACGTTAAAAGCCCTAGCTCCATTGACAAATGACATGAAATACATTAGACTTGACAGTGGATGTTAGCAAGAACAAAAGATTTTGAATTGAAAATTTCGTAACTCACCTTCCCGAGCACAAGATAGATTCCTGCCGAATTTTCGTGGACGCGGACCCGTTTCACCCAACCAGCAATGAAGTATTTATAAGCCTCCAAGCTCTTAAAGTTTTTCAAACTTTCGTGAGAATAGGCTGATTTTGTGTGGACAAGATAGTTGTAAATATCAGGGTAGCAGATGTCAGGCAGAGACGGTGAAGACAGCGGGTCGAAAAACATCGATTTAGGCATCAAATATGGATCTGGCGAATGGATAAACTGAAGCTTTTCCACAAAAAAATGCCTTTTATGCAACGCATCCAATGAGTTTACGGCGTCAGATAACACCGGGGCTTCCATGAATTGCTCTATAACTTGCACGACTAATTGAAACCATTGAGAATAGGGCTAAAAAATGACGGACAATATGGCGGCCGGATACAGCGACACGTCATTTTGTGACGTAGGTGAGTAGGGTCTATAGGAAAGCGGAAAAAATAATTGATAATTGTGAAAAGCTTTTTTGTGAATAGTTGCTTATAGAATTATTCATTTTTTCTTCTCTGATGTGCAATGTTTGATATGTTTATACCCCCTGGCATATTTGTGTTTGTATTTTTTTTTTTTTTGTTTGTATTCTTGATTATTTTCTGTCTATTTTTGTGTTTGTATTGTTGTTTATTCTATCGTATTGTTGTTACAAAAAAAAAAAAAGTTTGTTTCAAGTTGCCATCACTACTTCTATCTATGGAATAATTTTTTTTTTTTTTTTTTTTTAATAAATCACCCCCCACACACTTCTGCCCTAAAAAAAAAAAAAAAAACATTTAATCCATTAATCCAACACATACATGTAAATATCTCCCATCATCCCTCAGGAGCAGGACGAAATGGCGTCGGTTTGCACAAGTGCAGTAGCAGTCCGTCACGATACGATAGCAGGGCCGGCCCAGGCCATTTGGCGGCCCGAAGCAAAATAATACCAAGGGGCCCATATTTTTGTAAAAATGTATTAAAATTGTAACCTCATGTGCATCTTTCTTGATTCTTGATCTCTTAACTATGTACACGACATTGCCCAGCATTACCTTGAATTGTACATTTGGGGAAATGTTGTTTCTTTTCTTCTCTGATTTTCTTTTCTTTTGTTTCTCTGCTCCAAAGGATAAATTCTCTTCGACATAATCGTGCATCTATTTTCCAATCAAGTTTGAGCACCAATCATCGCAAAGCAAGTTCAACGTCTCTCCCCAGGTTGCCAGATGATGACAAGAAAATGGATTTTTGCATAGATAAACGGCAATGCACGCCACATTATTTACGATGCTCTATTAACAACGTATAAAATGCGCTTGCCAGATTGGGGACCCCCTAGTGGGGGCCCTAAGCACCTGCATATTCTGCGTATAGGCTGGGACGACCTTGTACAGTAGGCCGTCATGATCGGGTAGTGACAGACAACTCCCATATGGACCTGTTAAATCATATTGTTTACTGTCTTTATCGCTTGGTAAAGCCCGCTATCTAGTGGTTGTTTTGTTTCCTGATTAAAAGAAAAACAGTTGGGGAAGAATGAAAAACAGAAGTTGTTTAAATGTTTTTCATTGTTATCCATTCCAGCTCAACTCTCACGACGATTATGATTTTTTTTTTTTTTTTGAAGTGCACTTTGCTTATTGTCCTGAAGTTGCATTTTTAAGACAGAATGTGTTTTGTAATTTGAATTCAGCACTATGTTATGCAAGGCAAACGTGTTTCCATATGCAGACAGCTTCTTTTTGTTATTTGCAGCAGTATTATTGATTATACAACCCCTAGCAAAAAGTACAGAATCACCAGTCTCGGACGAACACTCACTCAGACATTTTATCATGAAGAACAAACTCAGATAAAAAGCTTGAAAAAAATAATGAATTACTTCAAAAGTGCAACTCTTTTAGCATTGAGAAACACTACAATGAATAAAAAACATTGCGGTGGTCAGTAAATGTTACTTTTGTAGAGCAAGAGCAGGGAAATATATATGGACTTACTCCATTCTGAGGGAAAAAAAATGGAATCATGAGAAACAGAGAAATAACAAACAAAACACATCTTTAGTATTTAGTAGCACCACCTCTGGCTTCAATAACAGCTTGCAGTCTTTGAGGCATGGACTTGATGAGTATTCTTCATCAATTTGGTGCCAACACACTTTGATTGCAGTTGCCAGTTCATCCTTGCAGGTCGGCGCCTTACTGTGGACAATTTTTTTCAATTCCCACCACGGGTTTTCAATAGGGTTGAGATCTGGGCTATTTGCAGGCCATGGCATTGACTGGATGAGTCTTTCTCCAAGGAATGCTTTAACAGTTTAAGCTCTGTGGCATGATGCATTGTAATCTTGGAAAAATGACATATTTTCAATTGAAGGGATAAGCTTTCTAATATTTCAATGTAATCTTGTGCTTTATTGAAGATTTAACCACAGCCATCTCCACAGTGCCTCTGCCTGACATGCAGCCCCATATCATCAAGGACTGAGGGCATTTTTATATTTTCTTCAGGCAGTCATCTTTGTAAATCTCACTGGAGCAGCACCACACCAAAGTTCCAGCATCATCACCTTGTCAACAGACAAGAATCTGCATTGGACAAGGATTCATGAGTCAAGAATCTGCATCGACTACAAGCTGTCATAAAAGCCAGAGATGGTGCTACTAAATACTAGAGATGTGTTTTATTCGTTTCTCATGTTACCATATTTTTCCTCAGAATGGAGTGATTCCATATATATTTCCCTGCACTTGCTCTATAAAAGTAACATTTACTGACCACCACAATGTTTTTATGAATGCTAAATAGTTGCACTTTTGAACTAATTCATTATTTTTTCAAGCTTTTTATCAGTTTGTTCTACATGATGTCTTTTTGCGAGGGGTTGGACATCTTTTTTGATGTTTTAGTTTTACAAAAGGGAGACACGGTAAAGCATCTCTGCAATCATCTGGAGTGTGAAGTCTCTCTATGTTGAGCTGCTTGGACAGCGGAAGAGAGGCCATCTACAGGTAATTCACCTTATTCTGTCCCCGATCTCATGGTTACTGTCAGTGGCGGAACAAATGTGAACAGGGCCCAGGTGCGACGGCATAACCGTGGACTGTCCAACGGGGGACGGGCTAGCAGAGATATTTTTACACTTCCAGGAGTTGGACAAAATAATGGAAAAATCTTAAAGTCAACAAAACTGATTTAACCCTTTAAGAGCTTAGCCTATTTTGTCTGAATTTTGCATGCCTTTGATGTTGCCTTATATATCATATTTCAAAGAAAAAAATTGTGTACATTGGCCTGGTTGGGTCCCTTTTTTTCTGGACACTATCATGTCCAAACTGTTGTTTTATTCACTGAGCAATTATAATCAACATTTTGGACCCAAAAAGACAAAAATACCTAAAATATCTGGTCAAAATTTGTGATATTAATGTCCCATTGACAACCGAACATGCTCAACCAAACGTTTTGGAGCTTAATAATATTTATTCAACTTATGATAAACATTGAACAGAAAAAAATGAAACTGAATAGTTTTATATTAGACATTTCAACAGAAACAGCAGGTATGGTCATCTGCGTTTTTGTTCTTTCTACATACTATGGTCAAAACAGTTGATATGCAGTAGATCAACAGTGTAAAATATATATAAACATACACCGGCCACTTTATTAGGTACACCTGTCCAACTGCTTGTTAACACTTAATTTCTAATCAACCAATCACATGGTGGCAACTCGGTGCATTTAGGCATGTATACATGGTTTAAGACAATCTTCTGCAGTTCAAACCGAGCATCAGTATGGAGAAGAAAGGTGATTTGAGTGACTTTTAACGTGGCATGGTTGTTGCTGACAGAAGGGCTGGTCTGAGTATTTCAGAAACTGCTGATCTACTGGGATTTTCACACACAACCATCTCTAGGGTTTACAGAGAATGGTCCGAAAAAGAAAAAATATCCAGTGAGCGGCAGTTCTGTGGGCGGAAATGCCTTGTTGATGCCAGAGGTCAGAGGAGAATGGCCAGACTGGTTCGAGCTGATAGAAAGGCAACAGTGACTCAAATAACCACCCGTTACAACCAAGGTAGGCAGAAGAGCATCTCTGAACGCACAGTACGTTGAACTTTGAGGCAGATTGGCTACAGCAGCAGAAGGCCACGCCGGGTGCCATTCCTTTCAGCTAAGAACAGGAAACTGAGGCTACAATTTGCACAAGCTCATCAAAATTTGACAATAGAAGCTTGGAAAAACGTTGCCTGGTCTGATGAGTCTCGATTTCTGCTGCGACATTCGGATGGTTGGGTCAGAATTTGCCGTCAACAACATGAAAGCATGGATCCATCCTGCCTCGTATCAACGGTTCAGGCTGGTGGTGGTGGTGTAATGGTGTGGGGAATATTTTATGGCACTCTTTGGGCCCCTTGGTACCAATTGAGCATCGTTGGAACGCAACAGCCTACCTAAGTATTGTTGCTAACAATGTCCATCCCTTTATGAGCACAATGTACCCAACTTCTGATGGCTACTTTCAGCAGGACAATGCGCCATGTCATAAAGCTGGAATCATCTCAGACTGGTTTCTTGAACATGACAATGAGTTCACTGTACTCAAATGGCCTCCACAGTCACCAGATCTAAATCCAATAGAGCATCTGTGGGATGTGGTTGAACGGGAGATTTGAATCATGGATGTGCAGCTGACAAATCTGCACCAACTGTGTGATGCCATCATGTCAATATGGA
This sequence comes from Corythoichthys intestinalis, assembly GCF_030265065.1. Classification (NCBI taxonomy): domain Eukaryota; kingdom Metazoa; phylum Chordata; class Actinopteri; order Syngnathiformes; family Syngnathidae; genus Corythoichthys; species Corythoichthys intestinalis. The sequence continues at coordinate 8,452,724 of NC_080395.1, forward strand.
CCAAACTCTGAGGAATGCTTCCAGCACCTTGTTGAATCTATGCCATGAAGATTTGAGGCAGTTCTGAAGGCAAAAGGGGGTCCAACCCGTTACTAGCATGGTGTACCTAATAAAGTGGCCGGTGAGTGTATATCATCTAACATATAAAGGGTTTGAGGATATCTCTTTGTGAGGTTAAGTATTGAACCAATCACCTCATCAAAATCATATACATACAATCAAGCTTCTCGAACACACATCTATATACAAATTGAAAAGATAGTGACCAAAAAAATCAAATATTAAATTGAAAATAAAGAATTCAAAAATATTGACAATAAATTACTTAGTACAGTTTTTTCAGGCATGCCACTCACTTTCCCCTTGAACAGGACACAGGGCTACGTCACAAAGCCCACTTTTCCACCGTGTGCCCACTACTGTCATTTCTCACTCAACTTCTGCACTTTCAAATAAGGCAAACCAGTGGCACGTGGGTGACATAATTACAGCGGGATGAGGCTTCAAAGATGATACAGGTAGTCCCCAGTACTGCATGGACAGATGCACGCACCCCATACACAGAGCACCCGAGTGACAGAGGACCTTCGATCGAAGCTCTTGTCTGCCACACTGCCAGCGAGGCCGGCCTACCAGGGGCAGTTAGCTTGAGAGCCACCCCGAAAGGCTTCGGCTTGGTCTGGGGCACCATGGCCCCCAGCACTCTTCCTGTTCCGGACAAAGGCACGCACCTCGCGTCGTGTCCGTAGGGGAAGCTCGAGAAACCTAGGTTTTCGCCAGCGGTCTCGCTGCCGGGTGCCGGGCTCGTGGTGGGCCTGCCTGCCCACCTAGGGCACGGGGGAGTGTGTCCCTGCCGGCCGGCCGCGGGAGCCAGAGGACCCAGCAAGGCTCATGGGCCGGGACACGGCGGTCGGTCCGTTGCCCGCCTGACCCTCCTATGGCGCGAGGTGGGCCGGTGTGCGTACATTTGTTGTTTGTGAAGCCTCCAGATGTGACGACTTGATATACAGTGGGGCAAATAAGTATTTAGTCAACCACCAATTGTGCAAGCTCTCCTACTTGAAAAGATTAGAGAGGCCTGTAATTTTCAACATGGGTAAACCTCAACCACGAGAGAGAATATGGAAGAAAAAAAAAACAGAAAATCACATTGTTTGATTTTTAAAGAATTTATTTACAAATTAGAGTGGAAAATAAGTATTTGGTCACCTACAAACAAGCAGTCAAAGAGGTCTAACTTCTTCTAATGAGGTCTAACAAGGCTCCACTCGTTACCTGTATTAATGGCACCTGTTTTAACTCATTATCAGTAAAAAAGACACCTGTCCACAACCTCAGTCAGTCACACTCCAAACTCCACTATGGCCAAAGAGCTGTCGAAGGACACCAGAGACAAAATTGTAGACCTGCACCAGGCTGGGAAGACTGAATCTGCAATAGGTAAAACGCTTGGTGTAAAGAAATCAACTGTGGGAGCAATTATTAGAAAATGGAAGACATACAAGACCACAGATAATCTCCCTCGATCTGGGGCTCCATGCAAGATCTCACCCTGTGGTGTCAAAATGATGACAAGAACAGGGGGCAAAAATCCCAGAACCACACGGGCGGACCTAGTGAATGACCTACACAGAGCTGGGACCACAGTAACAAAAGCTACTATCAGTAACACAATGCGCCACCAGGGACTCAAATCCTGCACTGCCAGACGTGTCCCCCTGCTGAAGCCAGTACACGTGCAGGCCCGTCTGCAGTTCGCTAGAGAGCATTTGGATGATCCAGAAGAGGACTGGGAGAATGTGTTATGGTCAGATGAAATCAAAATAGAACTTTTTGGTAGAAACACATGTTCTCGTGTTTGGAGGAGAACGAACACTGAATTGTATCAGAAGAACACCATACCCACTGTGAAGCATGATGGTGGAAACATCATACTTTAGGGCCATTTTTCTGCAAAGGGACCAGGACGACTGATCTGTGCAAAGGAAAGAACGAATGGGGCCAGGTATCAAGAGATTTTGAGTAAAAATCTCCTTCCATCAGCAAGGGCATTGAAGATGAGACGTGTCTGGGTCTTTCAGCATGACAATGATCCCAAACACACAGCCTGGGCAACAAAGGAGTGGCTTCCTAAGAAGTATTTCAAGGTCCTGGAGATGCCTAGCCAGTCTCCAGATCTCAACCCCATAGAAAATCTGTGGAGGGAGTTGAAAGTCCGTGTTGCGCAACGACAGCCCCAAAATATCACTGCTCTAGAGGAGATCTGCATGCAGGAATGGGCCAAAATACCAGCAACAGTGTGTGAAAAGCTTGTTAGGAGTTACAGAAAACGTACCGCAGATGGGCCTGCACGTGTACTGGATTTGAGTCCCTGGCGGCGCATTGTGTTACTGATAGAAGCTTTTGTTACTGTGGTCCCAGCTCTGTGTAGGTCATTCACTCGGTCCCCCAGTGTGGTTCTGGGATTTTTGCCCACTGTTCTTGTCATCATTTTGACGCCATGGGGTGAGATCTTGCATGGAGCTCCAGATCGAGGGAGATCATCAGTGGTCTTGTATATCTTCCATTTTCTAATAATTGCTCCCTTAGTTCATTTCATTACACCAAGCGAAGAGTGAAGAGTTACAGAAAATGTTTGGCCTCCAAAGCCAAGCCAACAAAGTGTACATAACAAAGTATTGAGATGATCATGTGATATTGACCAAATACTTTTCCACCATGATTTGCAACTAAATTCTTTAAAAAAAAAAAAAACTGTGATCCCCACCTCCCCCACACACACACACACATTCTGTCTCTCATGGTTGAGGTTTACCCATGTTGACTATTACAGGCCTCCCTAATATTTTCAAGCGGGAGAACTTGCACAATTAGTGGTTGACTAAACCCCACTGTAACCCCTTTTGTACTGTTTATTGTGCGTTTTCAATAGTGGTAGACTACTTATGTCGAGTTTACGTGATTGTTTCAGATGATGTGCGGATGCTAACTGATACAGCAATAACAAAAGATCAGCATCTATCAGCTTTGTAAATCTTTAACCACAAAGTGTGCAGAGAAAATTCTTTTCACCCAGTGTGTGTACTCGTGTGTTTTGTTAACGATTGCCTCGAACAAAATCTTTTTTCGCAGCGAGAGCAGGCAAAAGGCGTCTCTCCAGTGTGTGTTCTTGTGTGTCTCTTTAAACATCCCTTATAAGTGAATGCTCTACCACAAGATGTGCATTGCAAAGGCTTCTCTCTAGTGTGTGTTTTAAAGTGACGGTTTAGTAGTTCTTTCCGAGAGAATCTTTTATGGCAAACTGAGCAGGCAAAAGGCTTCTCTCCAGTGTGTGTACGTGTGTGTCTTGTTAAATCATGCTTCGTACAAAATCTTTTATTGCAGCGAGAGCAGGCAAAAGGCTTCTCTCCAGTGTGTGTACGCGTGTGTATTGTTAAATCATGCTTCTTACAAAATCTTTTATTGCAGTGAGAGCAGGCAAAAAGCTTCTCTCCAGTGTGTGTTCTTGTGTGGTTGATTAAAACGTCTTTCGCGATGAATCTTTTACCACAACTTGTGCAGACAAAAGGCTTCTCTCCAGTGTGTGTGAGTGTGTGTCTCTTTAAACATCCCTTAGAAGTGAACGCTCTACCACAAGATGTGCATTGAAAAGGCTTCTCTCCAGTGTGTGCTTTAAAGTGACGGTTTAGTAGTTCTTTCCGAGAGAATCTTTTATGGCAAACTGAGCAGGGAAAAGGCTTCTCTCCGGTGTGTGTACGCATGTGTCTTTTTAAGAGATTTTTCTGAGAAAATGTTTTCTCACAAAGTGAGCAGGTAAAAGGTTTCCCAACCACTTTTGTGCTTCTTTTCAATGAAGACTTGTTGAAGAATTTTGAAGCATCTTGGTCAAAGTCCTTATCCTCCTCATCAGTGTTAAAATCAGAAGAGTGTGAAGTTACGTCGTCACTCTCTGAGAGCGGCGCTAACAAACCGTCAGGTTGCGATTGTCCCTCTCCTTTTGTTGTCAAGTTTTGAAATGAGCTGTCGCTCGAAGGTTTTGCTGCTCCGCTCTTTTCGCTTGGACCTTCATCTTCTTCACTCTTTACACTGACAGTCATTAAAAACTTGGGGATTTCCTCTTCCTGTTCTTCTTCTTTAATACTGGGGGTCTCTGGCTCCTGCTCCTGTTTAATGTACGGCATCTCCGACTCCTCCCGTTTAATGAGGAGGGGATCGTGCTTCTGAGGGTGGCGCTCTTTCATAGTGACTTCTGCGGGATACTGGAAAATGAAAAATATCACGTCATCTGATAAAGTCGAGCTTTGCTAAGTCTCCCGCCATGATTTTCATGTTTTTTTGTTTTTTTTTTACCGAGACCAAGACCTCGTTCAGACTGGCAGCCAAAATGTAAAGGGTTCAGCGGCTAACCTCTTTTCACTTGCTGAATGTGCCAGTCCATTTTCCCCCCTCAAATGCACGTGTGATCGGCTGATGACTTGCATTTGGAATTTCTCACATTTCTGCATAAAACCACTATCAAATGTGATCTGATCTTTGTCAAAATCAAACCGATGAATAAACATTAGTGCTTTAACTAAAACCACCCAAACATTTTAAGGTTTTCATTTATTAATGAGGATAGTATGCAAACAATGACAGAAGGGGGGAAACTAAGTGAACCCTCTGCCTAAGTGGACAAAGTGCGTGTAAGTCTTAAATAGCATTATAATGTGAATTAAAATCATATTTTGAGACGATTCGACTAGACACAATTTGGCAAAGAGCAGACGACGAGAAA